>NC_053022.1:442977075-443288731 GCF_003073215.2 Triticum urartu | reverse complement strand
TAGTGCTGATCATCTCCCATTGCTCATCTCGGCGCCCACAAATCTATTAGATAGTATCCTTAAGCTCCTTTTGGTAAACTTCTCCAATGCGTCCCATGGTGATGTGAGCTGCCATACTCTTTCCTAGACTCCAGGTTGGTGCATCAAAGGAAAACTCTATGGGCTTAGTGACTGGCGTGAATGTCCTTCCTGGAACTTGAACTTGAATCATCCATCGCTCCTCTTCTGGTAAAGTGGCATTGTAAGTCCCGGGGAAGCTTGGTATTCCTATGTTCAGGTACCTAGTGACTTCCTTCAAGTGTCGTCCAAAAGGTGCGTCTTCATCCGGTTGTGCAAACTTGTTCCTTGCGTCCACCATCCTAAAGAGTAGAAAATGGAGAGGAGTCAGAAATGAGAAGAGAATAGTGATCTAGGGCTTTAGCTTAGTGGTCTTGTCCTACACTCAGCGTGTGCTCTAATACCATCTTGTAGCGACCCGACCTCAAACGGTCAAGTCTCTGTGCTTCAGTGTCATCCCTGGATCGGTAATGCTGACACACACAGTATTCAAGGATTTACAATAGAGTAGCAATCACACACTTATTACATTGAATGTCTCAAAAGAGAACTTATTACAATAAATATGGCTTAAGGCCATCTAATACGATAACAGCGGAAGGCTTGGAAGATAAAGTGAGTCCATCAACTCCAACGGCATAGCTGAGCTGCACGGCAACGACCTAACGAACCTTACTCCTTGTCTGAAAAGTCTGCAACATAATACGTTGCAGCCCGAAAACGGGTCAGCACATGCAACATGCTAGCAATATAACACAATAGAGCAAGAACAGAATAATGCTATCACTACATGCATATTTGGCTGGTGGAAAGCTCTATGGTTATAGTTTTTGCGAAAAGCCAATTTTTCCCTACAACAAAGGAACAGATTGAAACATCATTGAGAAGGTTCCTCCAACTCAATCCCAATTAAAAGTAATTATCAACCCAACAACATTAATTTAGAGTGATGAGATACATATGATAATCCAAGTACTAGATACTCAAGAATTGTCCATAACCGGGGACACGGCTAACCATGATTAGATTGTACACTCTGCAGAGGTTTGTGCACTTTTCCCCACAAGACCCTATCTCCTCCGTTGGATTTCTCGCACTACAAGGTGTTTGAGAAACGGATGACCGAGACACGGTCTTTCTGAAACATTTACTCTTTACTCCGGGCAGACCATACCAACCTACATCCCTCTACCTGCTGATCCACCTCTTCAAGAGCTCATGTAACTTACTCAGCTATGCTAGAGCCCATAATAGCATGTGGCTGCACACGGAAGTTTCTAGCATGAAATATCTCAGCTCCCTTTGAGCCTGGGTGGCGGACCTTAGGATTATCACACGGGTACTCCGGGATATCCTAGTACAACACTGGATTCTCCAGGTGCCCGGCAAACAATCCACCCAGATGTGTATTCAAGTTGCCACCTTAAGTTGAACCATTAATTAACAATCTCACATCTGTCATGGATTTCACTCACCCAAACCACGTCTACGAGCATAGCATAGCAATGTAAGCAATACGTAGAAGTAACTCCCAAGGGGTTTGATAATAACAGGGCAATAGGTTCTACCTCATTAACTACTTCCCAACCCACATTTTAATCACATCCTAATCATGCAATGTTTGAGGATTGGAGCTAATGCATAAAAACTGGGTGATAAAGGGGTATGATCAAAGTGTTACTTGCCTTGCTGATGATCCGCAAAACCTAAAGATTCGAAGTAGCACGCTTCGCACTACGGGTGTTCTATCACAAACAAGCAATAGCATACATAAGCAATCAAGTAAAGAAGCATGGATAAAAATCAAATAAGAAGGTCTAACCAGAAAGTTCAACTTAAGAACTACGGTTTGCAAAAAGAATCAAATCAAACGGGGCAACGAAACTCAAACAGCGAAAGAAACAAGGTCCGTTTAGTATTCTGGACTAAAGTCAAAATTTACAGTATCAAAACCTTGTTCAAGTTGATTAAACAGAAAGAGGGTTTCGAGACGAAGATCTAGGCGCTTGAATCGCCTGATTCCGACAAACGAGCGAAAAGATAAACTAAAACGAAAATCGGATCAGAAATCGCGATCGAAAATAATAGCGGAAAATCCGAGAAAAAGAAAAACTGACGAACATGCTAATGAACGAACGTTCGCTGTCTCCGGCTAATGAGTGAACACCGTTCGTTAAAACGAACGTACAGACGAACGTCCGCTAAATAACTAAACCGAGAAAAAAAATTGGCGAACCGATCTATTCAAAAAAACCGGATAGGTTCTTTAAAAAAAACAAACGACGGCTTTACCTCCGGCGAGGTCCGGCGAGGCGGGGCGGCGACTCCGGCGAGGCGGGGCTTCGGCAGTGGGCAGCGTGGCAGCGGCGCTCGACGGCGGCGGCGCGGCAAAGGCGGGGCGGTGCGGGGCGGCTCCGGTTGCGGCGGGGTGCGACGGTGGGGGAAGAAAGCGGGGGGGGGGGGGGGTCCTTATAGGAGGGGGGTGCTTGCTTGGGCAAGGGGGCAAGCGGCACGAGGAGGGAGAGTCCCGGCTGGACTCGGCCTCATGGGCGGCGGTGCGCTCCCGTTCTCCTGGAAGGAGACGGCGCGGGGAGGTGGGCCGGCTGACTTGGGCTTCGGCCCAGTCGGTGGAGGAAACTTTTTTTTAATAATTTCGCAGAACTAAAAAAATCCTATAAAATAAAATAAAAAACTAAAAAAATGCCAAAACAAAATTTCACCGTCTAAATAAAATATTTAGAACGAGATGAACATTTTCTTGGCCCTAAAATGCAACTTTGAAAACGTGCAATTTTTCTAATTCAAATAAAATAGCAATAAACTCCGAATAAAATCAAATATTTGATTTTAATATTTTTCCTCCAATATTTCATTTATTTTGGAGAAGTCATATTATCTCCTCTCATATATTTTAATATGAAATATTTTCAGAGAGAAAAATAATTAAAACCAAAAATCCTCATTTCAATATTTGATAAAACTCAAACATGAAAATTGGGAAATCCCCAACTCTCTCCGAGGGTCCTTGAGTTGCTTAGGATTTCCAGGATCACGAAACGAAATGCAATAAAATATGATATGCATGAATGATTTATGTATAACATTCCAAATTGAAAATTTGGGATGTTACAATACTAATGTATGCGATCCGATAAGTGTTGAGGCTCACGGCGGGTATCGTTTGTTTCTGACCTTCACAGATGATTTGTGCAGATATGGGTATATCTACTTAATGAAACATAAGTCTGAAACATTTGAAAAGTTCAAAGAATTTCAGAGTGAAGTGGAAAATCATCGTAACAAGAAAATAAAGTTTCTACGATCTGATCGCGGAGGCGAATATTTGAGTTACGAGTTTGGTCTTCATTTGAAACAATGTGGAATAGTTTTGCAACTCACGCCACTCGAAACGCCACAGCGTAATGGTGTGTCCGAACACCGTAATCATACTTTATGAGATATGGTGCGATCTATGATGTCTCTTACTGATTTGCCGCTATAGTTTTGGGGTTATGCATTAGAGACAGATGCATTCACGTTAAAAGGGGTACCATCTAAATTCTTTGAGACGACACCGTATGAACTGTGGTTTAGCAAGAAACCTAAGCTGTCGTTTCTTAAAGTTTGGGGTTGCAATGCTTATATGAAAAAGTTTCATCCTGATAAGCTCAAACCCAAATCGAAGAAGTGCGTCTTGATAGGATACCCAAAAGTAACTGTTGGGTACACCTTCTATCACAGATCCGAAGGCAAGATATTTGTTGCTAAGAATGGATCCTTTCTAGAGAAGAAGTTTCTCTCGAAAGAAGTGAGTGGGAGGAAAGTAGAACTTGATAAGGTAATTGTACCTTCTCCCGAATTGGGAAGTAGTTCATCACAGAAATCAGTTCCAGTGATACCTACACCGATTAGTGAGGAAGCTAATGATGATGATCATGAAACTTCAGATCAAGTCACTACCGAACCTCGTAGTATGATACGTCTCCAACGTATCTATAATTATTGATTGTTCCATGCTATTATATTATCTGTTTTGGATGTTTATGGGCTTTATTTTACACTTTTATATTATTTTTGGGACTAACCTATTGACCCAGAGCCCAGTGCCAGTTCCTGTTTTTTCCCTTGTTTTAGTGTTTCGCAGAAAAGGAATATCAAACGGAGTCCAAATGGAATGAAACCTTCGGGAGCGTGATTTTTGGAACGAACGTGATCCAGGAGACTTGGAGTTGACGTCAAGGAAGCTTCGAGGTGGCCACGAGGTAGGGAGGTGCGCCTGCCCCCTGGGCACGCCCCCACCCTCATGGGCCCCTCGAGGCTCCCCTAACCGACTTCTTTCACCTATATATATATCCATATACCCTAAAACATAAAGGAACAGAATAGATCGAGAATTCCGCCGCCAGAAGCCTCCGTAGCAACCGAAAACCAATCTAGACCCTTTCTGGCACCCTGCCGGAGGCTGGAATCCCTCTCCGGTGGGCATCTTCATCATCCCGGCGCTCTCCATGACGAGGAGGGAGTACTCCACCCTCGGGCTGAGGGGATGTACCAGTAGCTATGTGTTTGATCTCTCTCTCTCTCTCTCGTGTTCTTGATTCGCACGATCTTGATGTATCGCGAGCTTTGCTATTATAGTTGGATCTTATGATGTTTCTCCCCCTCTACTCTCTTGTAATGGACTGAGTTTTCCCTTTTATCTTATCAGATTGAGTCTTTAAGGGTTTGAGAACACTTGATGTATGTCTTGCATGTGCTTATCTGTGGTGACAATGGGATATCACGTGATCCACTTGATGTATGTTTTGGTGATCAACTTGCGAGTTCCGTGACCTCGTGAACTTATGCATAGGGGTTGGCACACGTTTTCGTCTTGACTCTCCGATAGAAACTTTGGGTCACTCTTTGAAGTTCTTTGTGTTGGTTGAATAGATGAATCTGAGATTGTGTGATGCATATCGTATAATCGTACCCACGGATACTTGAGGTGACATTGGAGTATCTAGGTGACATTAGGGTTTTGGTTGATTTGTGTCTTAAGGTGTTATTCTAGTACGAACTCTAGGATAGATTGAACGGAAAGAATAGCTTCGTGTTATTTTACTACGGACTCTTGAATAGATCAATCAGAAAGGATAACTTTGATGTGGTTTCGTACCCTACAATAATCTCTTCGTTTGTTTTCCGCTATTAGTGACTTTGGAGTGACTCTTCGTTGCATGTTGAGGGATAGTTATATCATCTGATTATGTTATTATTGTTGATTGAACTTGCACTAGTGAAAGTATGAACCCTAGGCCTTGTTTCCTAGCATTGCAATACCGTTTACGCTCACTTTTATCACTTGCTACCTTGCTGTTTTTATATTTTCAGATTACAAAAACCTTTATCTACCATCCATATTGCACTTGTATCACCATCTCTTCGCTAAACTAGTGCACCTATACAATTTACCATTGTATTGGGTGTGTTGGGGACACAAGAGACTCTTTGTTATTTGGTTGCAGGGTTGCTTGAGAGAGACCATCTTCATCCTACGCCTCCCACGAATTGATAAACCTTAGGTCATCCACTTGAGGGAAATTTGCTACTGTCCTACAAACCTCTGCACTTGGAGGTCCAACAACGTCTAAAAGAAGAAGGTTGTGTAGTAGACATCAAGCTCTTTTCTGGCGCCGTTGCTGGGGAGGTTAGCGCTTGAAGGTATATCTTTAGATCTTGCAATCAAATCTTTTAGTTTCTTGTTTTAGCACTAGTTTAGTTTATAAAATAAAATTACAAAAAAATGGAATTGAGTTTGCCTCATACGCTTCATCTTTTTAATATTTTTCGTGGGAATGATGGAAAGGAAAATTGTTCTCAAGTGCTAGAAGAAGAAGACTATAAAATGTTTGGCACTGAATCTTTGAATGATGAGCATGATTGCAATGTTGTTAGTATGAACTCCTTGAATATCCATAGTACTAATGATGATTGCACTAGTCATAATGAAAATGTCTCTTATAATCATGTTAATTTTTGTGGAGTTCATAGAGCTTGCAAGTACACACCAAATAGGGAAGATAGATTTTGCAAGAGGCATAAGTATTTGGAAACTAAATGGTTGCAAGAAAGGCTAGATGTTTCTGCTGAAAATTTAAAATTTCTTCACCATACTTGTGAACTTTGCAACGAACATGGTCATTTAAATCTCAAATGCAAATTGTTTCATGATCGTATCGTGTCCAAAAATTGTGATGATTTGATTTCCCTTGCACATCATAATGAACTTAGTTTGCTTTTGGGTTATGAAGAAATGAAACGTATAACTAAGCATATTCCAGAATATAACCTTGAGAAATTCCTCGATATTGATGTAGAAGAAATTTTTATGTATTGTGCGGTAAATTGCATTGAAAATCCTTATATTGCCAATTACATGAAGAAAATAAAAGAAATAGAGGATGAAGAGAATACTAATGAAAGGGAAGAGGCTTCCCAATATCCTCCTATTATTTCTTATGATGAATCAGGTAACGAGGAGGAACTTTCTATTCAACCAATCTCATCAATAAGGAGCTCCGAAAATAGGATTGAACCCACACATAATGTGAAGAATAAAAAGAAAAGACGAAGAAGCAAAGGTAGAAAGGTATCTCTCCCAAATGATGTTGCTCCTATTACTCATTGTGATGATGATAATTGCTATACTATTGGTGCTATGCATACTATTAATGATGAGAGTGATTATGCTTATGATATGAAAAGGCCCAAGCTTGGGGATGCTATGTTTGATGAGAATGACATGTTTGAGAATATATTTGCTGCAATTAATGTTTGTCCCAAGCTTGGGGATGCTATGTTTAACGAAGATGATATTTCTAGCCTCCCAAGTTTTGATATGCAAATTTACTATGATGATAACATGCCTCCTACTTATGATGATTATATTGATGAAAGTGGGTTTGGAAGAGTGTCAACTTTAGGAAGTAATGATCCCACTATTTTGGAGGATGTTGAATCTTATTGTGATAATTATAAAAGTGGATTTGGAAAGGTCATGACTTTATTTAGTAATGATTCCACTATCTTGGAAGAGATTTCAATTGATTATGATGAGAACAAAGTTGCTACTTATGATGATTATTGTGATGATACTTATGCTATAAAAAGTAGAGATGATTATATTTACAAAACTTGTCATGATTATGATTACCCTCTTTATGAACATTACTCTTTTAATGTGGAAACAATTTATAGTATTCGAGTTTCTTATGATACTCTCACTATTCCGAATGAGAAGAATTTTGCTTGTAGATCATGAAAAAAATGCTTTATGTGATAGTTGTATTGTTGAATTAATTCATGATGCTACTGAAAATTATTATGAGGAAGGAACATATGCTTGTAGGAATTGCAATAATATCAAGTTTCCTCTCTATGTGCTTAAAGTTTTAAAGTTGTGCTTGTTTTGCCTTCCTATGCTAGTTGATTATTGTTCCCATAAATTGTTTTCTCACAAAATCCCTATGCATAGGAAATGGGTTAGACTTAAATGTGTTAGTCATATTCTTCATGATGCTCTCTTTATGTTTCAATTCTTATCTTTTATGTGAGCATCATTGAAATCATCATGCCTAGCTAGGGGCGTTAAACGATAGAGCTTGTTGGGAGGCAACCTAATTTTATTTTTGTTCTTTGTTTTTTGCTCCTGTTTAGTAGTAAACAATTTATCTAGACTATATTTAGATGTGGTTCCATGTTTTAATTAGTGTTTGTGCCAAGTAGAACCTTTGGGAAGACTTGGGGAAAGTCTTTGCGATCATGCTGTAAAAAACAGAAATTTTAGCGCTCACGAGATTTGCTGCCATTTTTAAATGGAGAGTGATATTTAGTTAATTATTTTTACAGATGATTAATAGATAAATTCCTCACGTCCAGAAATTTATTTTAGAATTTTTGGGGTTCCATAAGTATTCGAAACCTATAGATTACTACAGACTGTTCTGTTTTTGAAAGATTCTGTTTTTCGTGTGTTGTTTGCTTATTTTGATGAATCTATGGCTAGTAATAGAGTTTATGAACCATATAAAATTTGTAATACAGTAGGTTTAACACCAATATAAATAATGAATTAGTTCATTACAGTACCTTGAAGTGGTGGTTTGTTTTCTTTTACTAACGGAGCTCACGAGATTTTCTTTTAAGTTTTGTGTTGTGAAGTTTTCAAGTTTTGGGTAAAGATTTGATGGATTATGGAACAAGGAGTGGCAAGAGCCTAAGCTTGGGGATGCCCAAGTCACCCAAAGGTAAACTCCAAGGACAACCAAAAGCCTAAGCTTGGGGATGCCCCGGATGGCATCCCCTCTTTCGTCTTCGTTCATCGGTAACTCTACTTGGAGCTATATTTTTATTCGCCACATGATATGTGTTTTTCTTGGAGCGTCATTTTATTTGCTTTTGATTTGCTTGCTGTTTGAATAAAATAACAAGATCTGAAATTCTTTAATGTTAGAGAATCTTCATATAGTTGCATAATTATTCAACTACTCGTTGATCTTCACTTATATCTTTTGAAGTAGTTTGTCATTTGCTCTAGTGCTTCACTTATATCCTTTTGGAGCACGACGGTGGTTCTATTTTATACAAATAATTGATCTCTCATGCTTCACTTATATTATTTTGAGAGTCCTTTAGAACAACATGGAAATTTGCTTTTAGGCATAATAAAAACTTTCATACAAGTGCATTGAATACTAAGAGAAGTTTGATACTTGATGATTGTTTTGAGATATGGAGATGGTGATATTAGAGTCATGCTAGTTGAGTAGTTGTGAATTTGAGAAATACTTGTGTTGAAGTTTGTGATTCCCGTAGCATGCACGTATGGTGAACCATTATGTGATGAAGTCGGAGCATGATTTATTTATTGATTGCCTTCCTTATGAGTGTCGGTCGGGGACGAGCGATGGTCTTTTCCTACCAATCTATCCCCCTAGGAGCATGCGCGTAGTACTTTGTTTCGATAACTAATAGATTTTTGCAATAAGTATGTGAGTTCTTTATGACTAATTTTGAGTCCATGGATTATACGCACCCTCACCTTTCCACATTTGCTAGCCTCTCTATTACCGCGCAAATTTCGCCGGTACCATAAACCCACCATATACCTTCCTCAAAACAGCCACCATACCTACCTATTATGGCATTTCCATTGCCATTCCGAGATATATTGCCATGCAACTTTCCATTGTTCTGTTATTATGACACGCTTCATCATTGTCATATTGCTTGCATGATCATGTAGTTGGCATCGTATTTGTGGCAAAGCCACCGTTCATAATTCTTCATACATGTCACTCATGCATCATTGCACATCCCGGTACACCGCCGGAGGCATTCACATAGAGTCATATTTTGTTCCAAGTATTGAGTTGTAAGTAAATAAAAGTGTGATGATCATCATTATTAGAGCATTGTCCCAGTGAGGAAAGGATGATGGAGACTATGATTCCCCCACAAGTCGGGATGAGACTCTGGACGAAAAAAAAGAGAAAGGCCATAAAAAAGGAGAAGGCCCAAAAAAGGAGAGAAAAAGAGAGAAGGGACAATGCTACTATCCTTTTCCACACTTGTGCTTCAAAGTAGCACCATGATCTTCATGATAGAGAGTCTCCTATGATATCACTTTCATATACTAGTGGGAATTTTTCATTATAGAACTTGGCTTGTATATTCCAATGATGGGCTTCCTCAAATGCCCTAGGTCTTCATGAGCAAGCGAGTTGGATGCACACCCACTTAGTTTCTTTTGTTGAGCTTTCATATACTTATAGCTCTAGTGCATCCGTTGCATGACAATCCCTACTCACTCACATTGATATCTATTGATGGGAATCTCCATAGCCCGTTGATACGCCTAGTTGATGTGAGACTATCTTCCTCATTTTTGTCTTCTCCACAACCACCATTCTATTCCACCTATAGTGCTATCTCCATGGCTCACGCTCATGTATTGTGTGAAGATTGAAAAAGTTTGAGAACATCAAAAGTATGAAACAATTGCTTGGCTTATCATCGGGGTTATGCATGATTTAAATATTTTGTGTGATGAAGATAGAGCATAGCCAGACTATATGATTTTGTAGGGATTGCTTTCTTTGGCCATGTTATTTTGAGAAGACATTATTACTTTGTTAGTATGCTTGAAGTATTATTATTTTTATGTTAATATTAAACTTTTGTCTTGAATATTCTTGCCATAATAAAGAGAATTACATGGATAAATATGTTAGGTAGCATTCCACATCAAAAATTCTGTTTTTATCATTTACCTACTCGAGGACGAGTAGGAATTAAGCTTGGGGATGCTGATACGTCTCCAACGTATCTATAATTTTTTTTATTGTTCCATGCTATATTATCTGTTTTGGATGTTTATGAGCTTTATTATACACTTTTATATTATTTTTGGGACTAACCTATTAACCCAGAGACCAGTGCATGTTCCTGTTTTTCCCTTGTTTCAGTGTTTCGCAGAAAAGGAATATCAAATGGAGTCCAAACGGAATGAAACCTTCGGGAGCGTGATTTTTGGAACGAACGTGATCCAGGAGACTTTGAGTTGAAGTCAAGGAAGCTTCGAGGCGGCCACGAGGCAGGGAGGCGCGCCTGCCCCCCTGGGCGCGCCCCCACCCTCGTGGGCCCCTCGTGGCTCCCCTAACCGACTTCTTTCGCCTATATATATCCATATACCCTAAAAACATAAAGGAACATAATAGATCGGGAGTTCCGCCACCAGAAGCCTCTGTAGCCACTGAAAACCAATCTAGACCCTTTCTGGCACCCTGCCGATGACGAGGAGGGAGTATCCCACCCTCGGGGCTGAGGGTATGTACCAGTAGCTATGTGTTTGATCTCTCTCTCTCTCTCTCTTGTGTTCTTGATTCGCACGATCTTGATGTATGTCTTGCATGTGCTTATCTGTGGTGACAATGGGATATCACGTGATCCACTTGATGTATGTTTTGGTGATCAACTTGCGAGTTCTGTCACCTTGTGAACTTATGCATAGGGGTTGGCACACGTTTTCGTCTTGACTCTCCGATAGAAACTTTGGGGCAATCTTTGAAGTTCTTTGTGTTGGTTGAATAGATGAATCTGAGATTGTGTGATACATATCGTATAATCATACCCACGGATACTTGAGGTGACATTGGAGTATCTAGGTGACATTAGGGTTTTGGTTGATTTGTGTCTTAAGGTGTTATTCTAGTATGAACTCTAGGATAGATTGAACGGAAAGAATAGCTTCATGTTATTTTACTACAGACTCTTGAATAGATCAATCAGAAAGGATGACTTTGAGGTGGTTTCGTACCCTACAATAATCTCTTCGTTTGTTCTCTGCTATTAGTGATTTTGGAGTGACTCTTTGTTGCATGTTGAGGTATAGTTATATGATCCGATTATGTTATTATTGTTGAGAGAACTTGCACTAGTGAAAGTATGAACCCTAGGCCTTGTTTCCTAGCATTGCAATACCGTTTACGCTCACTTTTATCACTTGCTACCTTGATGTTTTTATATTTTCAGATTACAAAAACCTTTATCTACCATCCATATTGCACTTGTATCACCATCTCTTTGCCGAACTAGTGCACCTATACAATTTACCATTGTATTGGGTGTGTTGGGGACACAAGAGACTCTTTTTTATTTGGTTGCAGGGTTGCTTGAGAGAGACCATCTTCATCCTACGCCTCCCATGGATTGATAAACCTTAGGTCATCCACTTAAGGGAAATTTGCTACTCTCTTACAAACCTCTGCACTTGGAGGCCCAACAACATCTATGTAACGCCCCGAGACCGTTGCGCCAGGTGTCGTCCAGTTATTCACTGTTGTTGCCTTGTCTTTGCTTGCTGTTGCATCTTATCATGTCATATTGTGCATTGCATCATCATGTTTTCAAAACTTGCATTCGTCCGGGTCTCCCAGTTCCTTCCGTTGTCCGTTCTGAGCCTAGACACACTTGCACGCGCCCGCGGCATGTCCGAAATAGTATTTTATAAGTGGCCGGAGAATGTCCTCAGAATGGGATGAGAGTTGACGTGTGGTCTTGTTATAGTGTAGTAGACCGCTTGTCAAGTTTCATCGCATTCGGAGTTCGTTTGATGCCCCAACGGTTAACTATAGCGGCATTATAGTCGGTCTAACGTCGGACATTTTTGGTCTTCGGAAACAGATGCCGGGCCCTCTCTCTCTCTTTTCCCCCTCGCAGTCTCGCCACAGCCCACCTAGTCCATCCTCCTTCCCCTCTTCGCTTCCGGAGTTGTCCGATGCGACCGCACGGTCCGAAACCCTCTCTGCTCAGTGCATCAAACCCCCTCGCGTGCGCGTCGGAAAAGCTGTCCCGGACCCGACCCGGACTGTCGCCACCGTTGTGTCCGGATCATCCCCAAACATCTACAAAATGTCTCCGTTTTCTTATTTGGGCTCCCTAGCTATTTTATCCGCGATCGTCCGATTACGATCGTAGGGTTGAGAAAGCCCCTAGCCTAACCTACCCGCTATATATATTAGTCTATCTGGAGACCAAATCCCTAATTTCTAGGGATCCTCCTCCGCTGCCACTCTCTTCCATCTCCCTCAGGATCCTTTCCAATCTACTCCACCTCATTTTCTGCAGCCAACCAACCAGCATCGCTCGCTGATTTCCAAGTGCTCGAGGCCTCCAAATCACTCCTCGCCGGCAACCAGCGCCAGCAGGCCGTGCCCTGCGCCCTTCCTCCCCTGCTCCTTTCCCTTCCTTCTTTCTCTCCCTCTTACGCGCAAGCTCTCCCCTTGTTCTCTTCTTCTTCTTCACAGGGAACCGAGACACTAGTGCCGCCGTTCCTATGCTTCGTCTGCTTCTAGCAGGACCACGAGGCGCGCCCGAGCCCCGCCTGCTCCTTCAAGTCCGCCGCCGTCTCCCAAGGCCCTCGACTCCGCCGCCCCGGCAAGCTCCACGCCACCCCGTCTGCTCGTTCTTGCTGCCGTACCCGTTGCTGCTTTGCTGCTTGCCCCGTCGTCTAGTTCAAGGAGAAGCATCAGCCCCGCGCCACCGGAGTCAAGCCGCCGCCGGTCTCCGCGTCGAGCTCCGCCACCAGAGATCCCCGTCGCAGCCTCCTCCTCAACCAAGACCTCCGCCTCATCGCCTGAAGCCGCCACATCGACTCCCCTGCATCGCTCTGTTGCCGCATCAGTAGCCACCACTGTCGTGGTCTTCTCCATCGCCAAGTCCCAGCACCCGCGGCCCTTCGCCTCGCCTATATCCGGATGGGTCCGTGCCCTCCCACGTCGCCGGCAGCCATTCCCGCCGCCTAGTCTGTCGCCGTGAACCTGCTGCTGCTCTGAACCATGCACCCCCCGCTGCTGTTTCTGCTTTCAGAGACGAGGGCAGCAACGCTCGCCCGCTCTTACGCGTTGACCAAGCCAAGCGAGCGCAGGCCCAGCTCCCTTCGCCCGCGTGGGCCTCCCAGCCGCCAGGCAGCTGCGTTGCCGGGCCCAGTCACTGCTCCGAGCCGGCCCAAGTACCTTGGTCAGAACCCCATCCCATCCAGTTTCGGCCTAGTGTAGTTTTTTTCCTGATCTTCGTTTTTTCCTATTAATCCTGACACTGCAGTTTTGCAGAAAAACCCTCCTGTTTCGTGCATATAATAACTCAACAACCGTGCATCCTTTGTAAAAACTTTATATATGAAAGTTGCTTAGAATTTTGTCTAGTTTCACAATATCCAATTTTCACCCATGTTTAAAATGTTAAAATGTTGTTTGTGTAACTTTGTCCATATGCCATGCTAAAGTGGTTTAATTCTTAACTAAATAACCGTAGCTCCGTTTTTAACAAACTTTATATGTAAATGGGGTAGAATTTTGCCTAGTTTATCATGGTGACATTGTTTTGCATGCCTAACAAATCTAAAATATGGTTTAGGGCAGAACATGACCTAACCTAATATATGCACATGAGTTTCCGGATTTGTTGTTTGTTGTTCCCGGCCTCATTTAAACTTGACTAGATGGGTAGTTTTCATTTGCTTCACCCTCTTGCCATGTTTAACAACATTTAATATTGTTGGGTACATAAACGAGATCGAACTAAATAATTGATGTGGTGCTCCGTCAATATGCAACTCGTTGCATATTGAGCTCCACTTAATTTGTAGGATTGTTTGTGCACTTTGTCATGCCATGCTTCATTAAACCGGACATGCATCATACTTGATTGTGCATCATGCCATGTTATGTGGTGGTTGTTTACTATGTTGTGTGCTTCTTTCCGGTGTTGCTTCTTCAGGTTGTTTCCGGTAACGTTGCATTGTGAGGATCCGTTCGACTACGCCCGTTTGTCTTCTTCATGGCTCGTTCTTCTTCCTTGCGGGATTTCAGGCAAGATGACCATACCCTCGAAATCACTTCTATCTTTGCTTGCTAGTTGCTTGCTCTTTTGCTATGCCTATGCTGCGATACCTACCACTTGCTTACCATGCCTCCTATATTGTTGAACCAAGCCTCTAACCCACCTTGTCCTAGCAAACCGTTGATTGGCTGTGTTACCGCTTTGCTCAGCCCCTCTTATAGCGTTGTTAGTTGCAGGTGAAGATTGAAGTTTGTTCCTTGTTGGAACATGGAGATGTTGTTCCTTGTTGGAACATGTTTACTTGTTGGGATATCACAATATCTCTTATTTAATTAATGCATCTATATACTTGGCAAAGGGTGGAATGCTCGGCCTTATGCCTGGTGTTTTGTTCCACTCTTGCCGCCCTAGTTTCCGTCATATCGGTGTTATGTTCCCGGATTTTGCGTTCCTTACGCGGTTGGGTAATAATGGGAACCCCTTGACAGTTCGCCTTGAATAAAACTCCTCCGGCAATACCCAACATTGGTTTTACCATTCGCCACCTAGCCTTTTTCTTTCCCTTGGGTTCTGCAGACTCAAGGGTCATCATTATTTTAACCCCCCCGGGACAGTGCTCCTCTGAGTGTTGGTCCAAACTAGAGTCCTGTGCAGCGCCCCCTCGGGGAAACTCGAGGTTTGGTTTTAGTTGTATGGAGAGCTCATCTGAGTGTGCCCTGAGAACGAGATATGTGCAGCTCCTATCGGGATTTGTCGGCACATTCGGGCGGTGTTGCTGGATTTGTTTTACCATTGTCAAAATGTCTTGTAACCAGGATTCCGAGTCTGATCGGGTCTTCCCGCTAGAAGGAATATCCTTCGTTGACCGTGAGAGCTTGTCATGGGCTAAGTTGGGACACCCCTGCAGGGATTTGAACTTTCGAAAGCCGTGCCCGCGGTTATGGGCAGATGGGAATTTGTTAATGTCCGGTTGTAGAAAACCTGAAGTTGACCTTAATTAAAATGCATCAATCGCGTGTGTTACCGTGATGGTCTCTTCTCGGCGGAGTCCGGGAAGTGAACACGGTGTTGGAGTTATGTTTGACGTAGGTTGTTCTAGGATCACTTCTTGATCATAGTTTCTCGATCGTGCCTTGCCTTCTCTTCTCGCTCTCTTTTGCAAATATGTTAGCCACCATATATGCTAGTCGCTTGCTGCAGCTCCACCTCATACCTTTACCTTACCCATAAGCTTAAATAGTCTTGATCGCGAGGGTGCGAGATTGCTGAGTCCCCGTGGCTCACAGATACTTCCAAAACCAGTTTGCAGGTGCCGTTGAGTCCGTGTAGATGACGCAACCAAGCTCAGGAGGAGCCTGATGAAGATCTTGTCCTTTCTGTTGTTTCGTTGTTGTTGATCAGTAGTGGAGCCCAGTTGGGGTCGATCGGGGACCTTGTCGCTTTTGGGGTTCTTCTTTATTTTGGTTCCGTAGTCGGAACTTGAGTGTGTTTGGATGATGTAATGCTTTATTCATGTAATTGTGTGAAGTGGCGATTGTAAGCCAACTATGTATCTTTTCCCTTATGTATTACATGGGTTGTGTGAAGATTACCTCACTTGCGACATTGCTTTCAATGCGGTTATGCCTCTAAGTCATGCTTCAACACGTGGGAGATATAGCCGCATCGAGGGCGTAACAATCTACAAGAAGAAGGTTGTGTAGTAGACAGCTTAGTACAACCAGAGTATGGTCCGCACCAGATTGGTATGGTAATCCTTTCTGGAAGTCATGTTACTAGACCATGACGAACCTACGAACTATCAGGAAGCGATGATGAGCCCAGATTCCGCAAAATGGCTTGAGGCCATAAAATCTAAGATGGGATCCATGTATGAGAACAAAATATGGACTTTGATTTACTTGCCCGATGATCAGTAAGTCATTGAGAATAAATGGATCTTCAAGAGGAAGATGGACGTTGATAGTAGTGTTACTATCTACAAAGCTCGAATTGTCGCAAAATGTTTTCGACAAGTTCAAGGTGCTGACTACGATGAGATTTTCTCACTCGTATCGATGCTTAAGAGTTTGTTCGAATCATGTTAGCAGTTGCCACATTTTATGAAATCTGGCAAATGGATGTCAAAACTGCATTCCTTAATGGATTTCTTAAAGAAGAGTTGTATATGATGCAACCAGAAGGTTTTGTCGATCCAAAAGGTGCTAACAAAGTGAGCAAGCTCCAGCAATCCATCTACTGACAGGTGCAAGCATCTCGGAGTTGGAATATATGCTTTGATAAAGTGATCAAACCATATGGTTTTATACAGACTTGCGGTGAAGCCTATATTTACAAGAAAGTGAGTGGGAGCACTACATCATTTCTGATAAGTATATGTGAATGACATATTGTTGATTGGAATAATTTAGAATTTTTCTGAAAAGCATAAAGGAGTGTTTGAAAGGAGTTTTTCAAATAAAGACCTTGGTGAAGCTACTTACATATTGAGCATCAAGATCTATAGAGATCGATCAAGATGCTAGATATATTTTCAATGAGTACATACCTTGACAAGATTTTGAATAGTTCAAAATGAAATTGTCAAAGAAGGATTTCTTGCCTATGTTGCAAGGTGTGAAGTTGAGTAAAGACTCAAAAACCCGACCACGGAAGAAAATAGAAAGAGAATGAAAAGTCATTCCCTATGCCTCAGTCATAGGTTCTATAAAATATGCTATGTTGTCTACCAGACCTATTGTGTACCTCACCATAAGTTTGGCAAGAGGGTACAATAGTGATCCAGGAGTGTGTCACTGGACAGCGGTCAAAAATATCCTTAGTGGAATAAGGAAATGTTTCTCGGTTATGGAGGTGACACAGAGTTCGTTGTAAAGAGTTACGTCGATGCAAGCTTTGACACTAATACGTCCATTTTGCATCATGCTTTTATATCAATATTTATTGCATTATGGGCTATTATTACACATTATGTCACAATACTTATGCCTATTCTCTCTTATTTTACAAGGTTTACATAAAGAGGGAGAATGCCGGCAGCTTGGATTCTGGGCTGGAAAAGGAGCAAATATTAGAGACCTATTCTGCACAGCTCCAAAAGTCCTGAAACTTCATGGAAGACGTTTTCAGAATATATAAAAAATACTGAGCACAAGAAGTTCACCAGGGGGGCCACACCCTGCCCACGAGGGTGGGGGCACGCCCCCCAACCTTGTGGGCCCCCTGGTGGCCCTCTGATGGCCATCTTCTGCTATATGGAGTCTTTCAATGAGAAAAAAATCACAAGCCATCTCCTCGGACGAAACTCCGCCGCCATGAGGCAGAACCTTGGCGGATCCAATCTAGGGCTCCGGCAGAGCTGTTCTGCCGGGGAAACTTCCCTCCGGGAGGGGGAAATCATCGCCATCGTCATCACCAACGCTCCTCTCATCGGGAGAGGGCAATCTCCATCAACATCTTCACCAGCACCATCTCCTCTCAAACCCCTAGTTCATCTCTTGTATCCAATTCTTGTCTCCAAGTCTGGGATTGGTACTAGTAGGTTGCTAGTAGTGTTAATTACTCCTTGTAGTTGATGCTAGTTGGTTTATTTGGTGGAAGATCGTATGTTCAGATCCTATATGCATATTAATACCCCTCTGATTATGAACATGAATATGCTTTGTGAGTAGTTACGTTTGTTCCTGAGGACATGGGAGAAGTCTTGCTATTAGTAGTCATGTGAATTTGGTATTCGTTTGATATTTTGATGAGATGTATGTTGTCTCTCCTCTAGTGGTGTTATGTGAACATCGACTACATGACACTTCACCATTATTTGGGCCTAGAGGAAGGCATTGGGAAGTAATAAGTAGATGATGGGTTGCTAGAGTGACAGAAGCTTAAACCCTAGTTTATGCGTTGCTTCGTAAGGGGCTGATTTGGATCCATATGTTTCATGATATGGTTAGGTTTACCTTAATACTTTTGTTGTAGTTGCGGATGCTTGCAATAGAGGTTAATCATAAGTGGGATGCTTGTCCAAGTAAGGACAGTACCCAAGCACCGGTTCACCCACATACCAAATTATCAAAGTACCGAACACGAATCATACGACCATGATGAAAACTAGCTTGACGATATTCCCATGTGTCCTCGGGAGTGCTTTTCTCTATTTAAGAGTTTGTCCAGGCTTGTACTTGGTACAAAAAGGATTGGGCCACCTTGCTGCACTTTATTTACTTTTGTTACTTGTTGCTCGTTACAAATTATCCTATCACAAAACTATCTGTTACCACTTATTTCAGTACTTGCAGAGAATACCTTGCTGGAAACGCTTATCATTTCCTTCTGCTCCTCGTTGGGTTCGACACTCTTACTAATCGAAATGACTACGATAGATCCCCTATACTTGTGGGTCATCAAGACTCTTTTCTGGCGCCGTTGCCGGGGAGTGAAGCGCCTTTGGTAGGTGGAATTTGGTAAGGAAAAATTTATATAGTGTGCTGAAATTTACTGTCACTTGTTACTATGGAAAGTAATCCTCTGGGTGGCTTGTTCGGGGTATCTTCACCCCGACCAGTAGAGCAAAGAGTTGCTCCTCAACCTACTGAAAGTGAAAATGTCTGCCTTGAAATTCCTTTGGGTATGATAGAAAAACTGCTAGCTAATCCTTTTGTAGGAGATGGAACAAAGCATCCTGATGAGCACCTAATATATGTGGATGAAGTTTGTGGATTATTTAAGCTTGCAGGTGTATCCGGAGATGTTGTTAAGAAGATGGTCTTCCCTTTATCTTTGAAGGAAGACGCATTAACATGGTATAGGCTATGTGATGATACGGGGTCATGGAACTACAAACGATTGAAATTGGAATTTCATCAGAAGTTTTATCCTATGCATCTTGTTCATCATGGTCGCAATTATATATATAATTTTTGGCCTCGCGAAGGAGAAAGCATCGCTCAAGCTTGGGGGAGTCTTAAATCAATGTTATATTCATGCCCCAATCATGAGTTCTCAAGAGAGATGATTATTCAAAATTTATATGCTCGGCTTTCTCATAGCAATCGCACCTGCATGCTCGATACTTCTTGCCCTGACTCTTTTATGATGAAGACTATTGAATTCAAATGGAATTTATTGGAAAGAATTAAACGCAACTCTGAATATTGGGACCTCGACGAAGGTAAGGAGTCAGGTATGACACCTAAGTTTAATTGTGTTAAATCTTTTATGGATACCGATGTTTTCCGTAAATTTAGCACTAAATATGGACTTGACTCTGAAATAGTAGCTTCTTTCTGTGAATCTTTTGCTACTCATGTTGATCTCCCTAGGGAGAAGTGGTTTAAATATCATCCTCCCATAGAAGTAAAAGTAGTTGCACCAATTAAAGTTGAAGAAAAGACTGTCACTTATAATGATCCTATTGTTCCTACCGCTTATGTTGAGAAACCACCTTTCCCTGTCAGGATAAAGGATCATGCTAAAGCTTCAACTGTGGTTCATAAAAGCAATATTAAAACTTATACACCTCCTGAGCATATTAAAGTTGAACCTGATATTGATATTGTTAAAGATCTCTTGTCTGATAATATTGATGGGCATGTTATTCATTTCCTTGATGAGACTGCTAGAATTGCTAAACCTTGTGCTAAAGATAAAAACAGACCTGTGGTAGGCATGCATGTTATTTCTGTTAAAATAGGAGATCATTGTTATCATGGCTTATGTGATATGGGTGCTAGTGCTAGTGCAATACCTTACGACTTATACAAAGAAATTATGCATGATATTGCACCTGCTGAGATAGAAGATATTGATGTCACAATTAAACTTGCCAATAGAGATACTATTTCACCAATGGGAATTGTTAGAGATGTTGAAGTCTTGTGTGGGAAAACTAAATATCCTGCTGATTTTCTTGTTCTTGGTTCCCCACAAGATAGCTTTTGTCCCATTATATTTGGTAGACCCTTCTTGAACACTGTTAATGCTAAGATAGATTGCAAAAAGGATGTTGTTACTATCGGTTTAGATGATATGTCTCATGAATTTAATTTCTCTAAATTTAGTAGACAACACCGTGAAGAATAATTACCTAGTAAGGATGAAATTATTGGTCTTCCTTCTATTGCCGTACCTCCTAGTGATCCTTTAGAACAATATTTTCTATACCATGAAAATGATATGTTTATGAATGAAAGAAGGGAAATAGATGAAGTATTCTTTAAACAGGAACCTATTCTGAAACACAATTTGCCTGTTGAAATCCTAGGGGATCCTCCTCCACCCAAGGGTGATCCCGTGTTTGAGCTTAAACCGTTGCCTGATACTCTTAAATATGCTTATCTTGATGAGAAAAGGATATATCATGTTATTATTAGTGCTAACCTTTCAGATCATGAGGAAGAGAGATTATTGAAAACTTTGAAGAAGCACCGTGCTGCTATTGGGTATACTCTTGATGATCTTAAGGGCATTAGTCCCACTCTATGTCAACATAAAATAAATTTGGAAGAAGATGCTAAACCAGTTCGTGATCATCAACGACGGCTGAATCCTAAAATGAAAGAAGTGGTAAGAAAGGAAATACTAAAGCTCCTTGAGGCAGGTATAATCTATCTCGTTGCTGATAGTTAGTGGGTAAGTCATGTCCATTGTGTCCCTAAGAAGGGAGGTATTACTGTCGTTCCTAATGATAAAGATGAATTGATTCCTCAAAGAATTATTACAGGTTATAGGATGGTAATTGATTTCCACAAATTAAATAAGGTCACTAAAAAGGATCATTACCCCTTATCTTTTATCGATCAAATGCTAGAAAGATTATCCAAACATACACATTTTTGCTTTCTAGATGGTTATTCTGGTTTCTCTCAAATACCTGTGTCAGCCAAGGATCAATCAAAGACTACTTTTACTTGCCATTTTGGTACTTTTGCTTATAGACGTATGCCTTTTGGTTTATGTAATGCACCTGCTACCTTTCAAAGATGCATGATGGCTATATTTTCTGACTTTTGTGAAAAGATTTGTGAGGTTTTCATGGACGATTTCTCCGTCTATGGATCTTCTTTTGATGATTTCTTGAGCAACCTTGATCGAGTTTTGCAGAGATGTGAAGAAACTAATCTTGTCTTGAATTGGGAAAAGTGACACTTTATGTTTAATGAAGGTATTGTCTTGGGGCATAAAGTTTCTGAAAGAGGTATTGAAGTTGATAAAGCCAAGGTTGATGCTATTGAAAAGATGCCATGCCCCAAGGACATCAAAGGTATACGAAGTTTCCTTGGTCATGCTGGATTTTATAGGAGGTTCATTAAGGACTTCTCAAAAATTTCTAGGCCTCTGACTAATTTATTACAAAAAGATATACCATTTGTCTTTGATGATGATTGTGTAGAAGCATTTGAAATACTTAAGAAAGCATTGATCTCTGCACCTATTGTTCAGCCACCTAATTGGAATTTACCCTTTGAAATTATGTGTGATGCTAGTGATTATGTTGTAGGTGCTGTTCTAGGGCAAAGAGTTGATAATAAATTAAACGTTATTCAATATGCTAGTAAAACCCTAGACAATGTTCAAAGAAATTATGCTACTACTGAAAAAGAATTCTTAGCAATTGTATTTGCTTGTGATAAGTTCAGACCTTATATTGTTGATTCTAAAGTAACTATTCACACTGATCATGCTGCTATTAAATATCTTATGGAAAAGAAAGATGCTAAACCTAGACTTATTAGATGGGTTCTCTTGCTACAAGAATTTGACTTACATATTGTTGATAGAAAGGGAGCTGAGAACCCCGTTGCAGACAACTTGTCTAAGTTAGAAAATGTGCTTGATGACCCACTACCTATTGACGATAGGTTTCCTGATGAGCAATTAAATGTCATAAATGCTTCTCATACTGCTCCATGGTATGCTGATTATGCTAATTACATTGTTGCTAAGTTTATACCACCTAGTTTCACATACCAGCAAAAGAAAAAGTTCTTCTATGATTTGAGGCATTACTTTTGGGATGACCCACATCTTTATAAAGAAGGAGTAGATGGTGTTATTAGACGTTGTGTACCTGAGCATGAACAGGAACATATCCTACGCAGGTGTCACTCTGAAGCATATGGAGGACACCATTCTGGAGATAGGACTGCACATAAGGTATTGCAATCTGGTTTTTATTGGCCTACTCTCTTCAAGGATGCCCGTAAGTTTGTCTTATCTTGTAATGAATGTCAAAGAATTGGTAATATTAGTAGACGTCAAGAAATGCCTTTGAACTATTCACTCGCTATTGAACCATTTGATGTTTGGGGCTTTGACTATGTGGGACTTTTTCCTGCCTCTAACGGATATACACATATTTTAGTTTTTGTTGATTACGGTACTAAGTGGGTAGAAGCTATTCCAACTAGTAGTGCTGATCATAACACTTCTATTAAAATGCTTAAAGAAATTATTTTTCCAAGATTTGGAGTCCTTAGATATTTAATGACTGATGGTGGTTCACATTTTATTCATGGTGCTTTCCGTAAAATGCTTGCTAAGTATGATGTTAATCATAGAATTGCATCCCCTTATCACCCTCAGTCTAGTGGTCAAGTAGAATTGAGTAACAGAGAGCTCAAATTAATTTTGCAAAAGACTGTCAATAGGTCTAGAAAGAATTGGTCCAAGAAACTTGATGATGCATTATGGGCCTATAGAACTGCATATAAAAATCATATGGGTATGTCTCCGTATAAAATGGTTTATGGAAAAGCATGTCACTTACCTCTCGAGCTAGAACACAAGGCATATTGGGCTATTAAAGAGCTCAATTATGATTTTAAACTTGCCGGTGAGAAGAGGTTATTTGATATTAGCTCACTCGATGAATGGAGAACCCAAGCCTACGAAAATGCCAAGTTGTTTAAAGAAAAAGTTAAAAGATGGCATGATAAAAGGATACAAAAGCATGAGTTTAATGTAGGTGATTATTATTGCTATACAACTCTCGTTTAAGATTTTTTGCAGGAAAACTTCTCTCTAAATGGGAAGGTCCTTACGTTATCGAGGAGGTCTATCGTTCCGGTGCCATAAAAATCAACAACTTAGAAGGCACAAATCCTAAGGTGGTGAACGGTCAAAGAATCAAACATTATATCTCAGGTAATCCCATAAATGTTGAAACCAATGTTATTGAAACCATAACCCCGGAGGAATACATAAGGGACACTTTCCGGAACGTTTCAGACTCCGAAAAGGAATAGGTATGTGGTACGGTGAGTAAACCGACTCCAAAACAATTTTAAGGCAATATTTCTTCGTTTTGGAATATTTAGAAAAATAGAAAAATAAGAAGCAGTCAGGGAAGGACACGAGGCCTCCACGAGGGTGGAGGGCGCGCCCCCTACCTCGTGGGCACCTCGTGCGCTCTCCGGACTCCGTTTTTGTACATGACATGTATTTTGGTCGGTAAAAATTCATTATATAATTCCCGGAGGTTTTGACTCCCGTATCACACAATTATCCTCTGTTTGTGTTTCGAACTGTTTCTCTGACAGATCCAGGACGTCATGTCGTCTTCAAGTGCCCCCAAGGACCAGTTTTTCAAGAAGGTCATCAACCCCTACCTCGCGGAGGTGCTGCAACACCCTCAAACCATTAAGACGCGTGAGGGGTTGTTGCACATCCGCGATGTTGAGGGACCAAGGAAGACCGGAAGCACGGAGGCAAGGCTCAAGGCATTGGAGCAAGATGTTTTCAAGTGTCAGGAGATGGTGGAGCGTGGACTCGATTCCAATCACATTATGATCACGGGGTTCACCAACAACCACAAGCTGGACGCCAAGGACATTGGGGAGGCCATCTTCAAGCTTCATGAGAAAATCGAGCACCTCCAAGCCCAGATCTATGACCTGCAAAATCAAAACTGTGAGTATGAATATAGATTCAAGAGGATGAGTTTGGCTGCAGATTTGAGGTTTCAGGAGACTCGATCATCCTTCTATGATGGTGAGCCTATGCCTTGGAAGAAGGATGACATGCCTACACCATCAACAAAACCATCACCTTCTCCACCAACAAAGAAGAATTGAGTATCTGGTATGGGCACTCCCCTTGGCAACTGCCAAGCTTGGGGGAGTGCCCCGATATCATATCACCATCACTTTTATCTTTACTGCTTTTCATAGTTCGATCCTTTTTGATAATATCTTGATCTAGTAGAATAAAGTTTTAGTATGATCTAGTTGTGAGTTTTGCTTTATGATCCTTCTATGTAATCGAGTCCGTGAGCTATATATAATAAAGATTAGTGTTGAGTCAAGGGCTTGATTATTTTGCCATGATCCTAAGTGAATAAAAGAAAAGAGAAAGAATAAAAAAGGAAACAAAGAGATCATATGGATCTTATGGAGAGTAATGAGCTCACATAGAAAAAGTATGATGAATAAAAGTTGTTGAGAGTTGACAAACATAGTTTTGGTAATCGTTGCAATTAATAGGAACTAATAAAGAAAGAGAGGTCTTCACATAAAAATATACTATCTTGGACATCTTTTATGATTGTGAGCACTCATTAAAATATGACATGCTAAAGAGTTGACGTTGGACAAGGAAGACAACGTAATGGGTTATGTTTTCCTACATCTGAGATAAATTATATTGTCATGGATCATCCAACATGGTTGAGCTTGCCTTTCCCCCTCATGCTAGCCAAATTCATCGCACCAAGTAGAGATACTACTTGTGCTTCCGAATACCCTTAAACCAGTTTTGCCATGAGAGTCCACCATACCTATCTATGGATTGAGTAAGATCCTCCAAGTAAGTTTTCATTGGTGCAAGCAATAAAAATTGCTCTCTAAATATGTATGACTTATTAGTGTGGGAGAAAATAAGCTTTATACGATCGTGTGATATGGAAGAAATAAAAGCGATAGACTGCATAATAAAGGTCCATATCACAAGTGGCAATATAAAGTGACGTTCTTTCGCATTAAGATTTTGTGCATCCAATCATAAAAGCGCATGACAACCTCTGCTTCCCTCTGCGAAGGGCCTATCTTTTTATTTTACCTCCTACATTGCATAAGAGTCATGGTGATCTTCACCCTTCCTTTTTACATTTTATCCTTTGGCAAGCACAGTGTGTTGGAAAGATCCTGGTATATATAGCTAATTGGATGTGAGCTTTCATGAACTATTATTGTTGACATTACCCTTGAGGTAAAACGTTGGGAGGCAAAACTACAAGCCCCTATCTTTCTCCGTGTCCGATTAAAACTCCATACCCATAATTATTGTGTGAGTGTCAGCA
The DNA here is from genome assembly GCF_003073215.2 of Triticum urartu. Taxonomy (NCBI): domain Eukaryota; kingdom Viridiplantae; phylum Streptophyta; class Magnoliopsida; order Poales; family Poaceae; genus Triticum; species Triticum urartu. Next base: position 443,262,999 of record NC_053022.1, on the reverse strand, counting down.
ATTGTGAAAGACTATAGGATAGTTGAGTATGTGGACTTGCTGAAAAGCTCTTATATATTGACTCTTTCCTATGTTATGATAAATTGCAATTGCTCCAATGACTGAGATTATAGTTTGTTAGTTTTCAATGAAGTTTACGATTCATACTTGAAATTGTGATTGAATTATTACTCTAGCATAAGAAATCATATGAAAAGAATTATGTAAGGATCTGTTCTAAGAATGATCATGATGCCCTCATGTTCGTATTTAACTTTTATCGACACCTCTATCTCCAAACATGTGGACATATTTTTCGATTTCGGCTTTCGCTTGAGGACAAGTGAGGTCTAAGCTTGGGGGAGTTGATACGTCCATTTTGCATCGTGCTTTTATATCGATATTTATTGCATTATGGGATGTTATTACACATTATGTCACAATACTTATGCCTATTCTCTCTTATTTTACAAGGTTTACATAAAGAGGGAGAATGCCGGCAGCTGGGATTCTGGGCTGGAAAGGGAGCAAATATTAGAGACCTATTCTGCACAGCTCCAAAAGTCCTGAAACTTCACGGAAGACGTTTTCAGAATATATAAAAAATACTGAGCGCGAGAAGATCAACAGGGGGCACACCCTGCCCACGAGGGTGGGGGCACGCCCTACCCCCCTGGGCGTGCTCCCCTACCTAGTGGGCTCCCTAGTGGCCCTTCGATGGCCATCTTCTGCTACATGGAGTATTTCGATGAGAAAAAATCACAAGCCATCTCCTCAGACGAAACTCCACCGCCACGAGGCGGAACCTTGGCGGATCCAATCTAGGGCTCCGGCAGAGCTGTTCTGCCGGGGAAACTTCCCTCCGGGAGGGGGAAATCATCGCCATCGTCATCACCAACGCTCCTCTCATCGGGAGAGGGCAATCTCCATCAACATCTTCACCAGCACCATCTCCTCTCAAAACCCTAGTTCATCTCTTGTATCCAATTCTTGTCTCCAAGTCCAGGATTGGTACTAGTAGGTTGCTAGTAGTGTTAATTACTCCTTGTAGTTGATGCTAGTTGGTTTATTTGGTGGAAGATCATATGTTCAGATCCTATATGCATATTAATACCCCTCTGATTATGAACATGAATATGCTTTGTGAGTAGTTACGTTTGTTCCTGAGGACATGGGAGAAGTCTTGCTATTAGTAGTCATGTGAATTTGGTATTTGTTCGATATTTTGATGAGATGTATGTTGTCTCTCCACTAGTAGTGTTATGTGAACGTCGACTACATGACACTTCACCATTATTTGGGCCTAGAGGAAGGCATTGGTAAGTAATAAGTAGATGATGGGTTGCTAGAGTGACATAAGCTTAAACCCTAGTTTATGCGTTGCTTCGTAAGGGGCTGATTTGGATACATAGGTTTCATGCTATTGTTAGGTTTACCTTAATACTTTTGTTGTAGTTGCGGATGCTTGCAATAGAGGTTAATAATAAGTGGGATGATTGTCCAAGTAAGGACAGTACCCAAGCATCGGTCCACCCACATACCAAATTATCAAAGTACCGAACACGAATCATACGACCATGATGAAAACTAGCTTGACGATATTCCCATGTGTCTTCGGGAGCGCTTTTCTCTATATAAGAGTTTGTCCAGGCTTGTCCTTTGCTACAAAAAGGATTGGGCCACCTTGCTGCACTTTATTTACTTTTGTTACTTGTTGCTCGTTACAAATTATCCTATCACAAAACTATCTGTTACCACTTATTTCAGTACTTGCATAGAATACCTTGTTGGAAACCGCTTATCATTTCCTTCTGTTGTTCGTTGGGTTCGACACTCTTACTTATCGAAAGGACTACGATAGATCCCCTATACTTGTGGGTCATCAGACACCGATCTGGATGACTCTAAGTGTCGATCTAGATACATATTGAAAGTGGGAGCAATTAGCTAGAGTAGCTCCGTGCAAAGCATTGTAGACTGATACGTCTCCAACGCATCTATAATTTTTGATTGCTCCATGCTATATTATCTTCTTTTTGGACATTATTGGGCTTTATTATTCACTTTTATATTATTTTTGGGACTAACCTATTAACCGGAGGCCCAGCCCAGAATTGTTGTTTTTTTGCCTATTTCAGAGTTTCATAGAAAAAGAATATCAAACGGAGTCCAAACGGAATGAAACCTTCAGGAACGTGATTTTCGGAGCGAACATGATCCAGGAGACTTGGACCCTACGTCAAGCAACCAACAGGGAGGCCAAGAGGTAGGAGGCGCGCCAACCCCCCCCCCCCCCCCCCCCCCCCCCCCCCCCCCCCCCCCCCCCCCCCCCCCCCCCCCCGCCCCCCCCCCCCCCCCCCCCCCCCCGCCGCCCTAGGCGCGCCCTCCACCCTTGTGGGCCCCCTGTTGCTCCACCGACGTACTCCTTCCTCCTATATATACCTACGTACCCCCAAACGATCAGATACGGAGCCAAAACCCTAATTCCACCGCCGTAACTTTCTGTATCCACAAGATCCATCTTGGGGCATGTTCAGGAGCTCCGCCGGAGGGGGCATCGATCATGGAGGGCTTCTACATCAATACCATAGCCTCTGCGATGATGTGTGAGTAGTTTACCTCAGACCTTCGGGTCCATAATTATTAGCTAGATGGCTTCTTCTCTCTTTTTGGATCGCAATACAAAGTTCTCCCCCTCTCTTGTGGAGATCTATTCGATGTAATCTTCTTTTGTGGTGTGTTTGTTGAGATCGATGAATTGTGGGTTTATGATCAAGTTTATCTATGAACAATATTCGAATCTTCTCTGAATTCTTTTATGTATGATTGGTTATCTTTGCAAGTCTCTTTGAATTATCAGTTTGGTTTGGCCTACTAGATTGATCTTTCTTGCAATGGGAGAAGTGCTTAGCTTTGGGTTCAATCTTGTGGTGTCCTTTCCCAGTGACAGTAGGGGCAGCAAGGCACGTATTGTATTGTTGCCATCGAGGATAACAAGATGGGTTTTTTATCACATTGCATGAATTTATCCCTCTACATCATGTCATCTTGCTTAAAGCATTACTCTGTTCTCTTGAACTTAATACTCTAGATGCATGTTGGATAGCGGTCGATGTGTGGAGTAATAGTAGTAGATGCAGGCAGGAGTCGGTCTACTTGTCTCGGACGTGATGCCTATATACATGATCATACCTAGATATTCTCATAACTATGCTCAATTCTGTCAATTGCTCGACAGTAATTTGTTCACCCACCGTAAAATACTTATGCTCTTGAGAGAAGCCACTAGTGAAACCTATGGCCCCCGGGTCTATCTTCATCATATTAATCTTCCAACACTTAGTTATTTTCTTTTCTTTTTACTTTGCTTTTATTTTACTTTGCATCTTTATCATAAAAATACCAAAAATATTATCTTATCATATCTATCAGATCTCACTCTCGTAAGTGACCATGTAGGGATTGACAACCCCTTATCGCGTTGGTTGCGATGATTTATTTGTTTTGTGTAGGTGCGAGGGACTCACGCGTAGCCTCCTACTGGATTGATACCTTGGTTCTCAAAAACTGAGGGAAATACTTACGCTACTTTGCTACATCACCCTTTCCTCTTCAAGGGAAAACCAGCGCAGTTCTCAAGAGGTAGCAAGAAGGATTTCTGGCGCCGTTGCCGGGGAGGTCTACGCAAAAGTCAACATACCAAGTACCCATCACAAACCCTTGTCTCCCGCATTACATTATTTGCCATTTGCCTCTTGTTTTCCTCTCCCCTACTTCACCCTTGTCGTTTTATTCGCCCTCTCTCTCTATCCTCCCTCTCTTTCTCTATTTGCCTCTTTTTGCCCGTTCCTCGTTTGCTTGTGTGTTGGATTGCTTGCTTGTCATGATGGCTCAATATAACACTAAATTGTGTGACTTTACCAATACCAATAACAATGATTTTATTAGCACTCCGATTGCTCCTCTTACCGATGCTGAATCTTGTGAAATTAATGTTGCCTTGCTGAATCTTGTCATGAAAGATCCATTTTCCGGCCTTCCTAGTGAAGATGCCGCTACCCATCTAAATAGATTCGTTGATTTGTGTGATATGCAAAAGAAGAAAGATGTGGACAATGATATTGTTAAGTTGAAGCTATTTCCTGTTTCGCTTAGAGATCGTGCTAAAGCTTGGTTTTCGTCTTTGCCTAAAAATAGTATTGATTCTTGGAATAAGTGCAAAGATGCTTTTATCTCTAAGTATTTTTCCTCCCGCTAAGATCATCTCTCTTAGAAACGATATTATAAATTTTAAGCAACTTGATCATGAACATGTTGCACAAGCTTGGGAGAGGATGAAATTAATGATACGTAATTGCCCAACACATGGTTTGAATTTGTGGATGATTATACAAAAAAATTATGCCGGATTGAATTTTGCTTCTAGAAATCTTTTAGATTCGGCCGCGGGAGGCACTTTTATGGAAATCACTTTAGTAGAAGCTACTAAACTCCTAGATAATATTATCGTTAATTATTCTCAATGGCACACTGAAAGATCTACTAATAAGAAAGTGCATGCGATAGAAGAAATTAATGTTTTGAGTGGAAAGATGGATGAACTTATGAAATTATTTGCTAATAAAAGTGTTTCTTCTGACCCTAATTATATGCCTTTGTCTACTTTGATTGAGAATAATAATGAATCTATGGATGTGAATTTTGTTGGTAGGAACAATTTTGGTAACAATGCCTATAGAGGAAACTTTAATCCTAGGCCTTATCCTAGCAATTCCTCTAATAATTATGGTAATTCCTACAACAATTCTTATGGAAATTATAATAAGATTCCCTCTGATTTTGAATCTAATATTAAAGAATTTATTACTTCGCAAAAGAATTTCAATGCTTTGATTGAAGAAAAATTGCTTAAGATTGATGAGTTGGCTAGGAACGTTGATAGAATTTCTCTTCATGTTGATTGTTTTAAACTTAGATCTATTACACCTAAGCATGATATCAATGAGTCTCTCAAAGCCATGAGAATTTCCATTGATGAGTGCAAAGAAAGAACCGCTAGGATGCGTGCTAAGAAAGATTGCTTTTATAAAAGCGTGTTCTTCTAGTTTCCATGAAAATAAAGATGAAGATCTAAAAGTTATTGATGTTTCCCCTATTAAATCTTTGTTTTCAAATGTGAATCTTGATAATGATGGGATTGAATATGATCCACCTTTACCTAGAAGGCGTTCCAAAGATTCGGAGTTTTTAGATCTCGATGCTAAATTTGATAGAAGTGGGATTGAAGAGATCAAAACTCTAGATGTTAATGAACCTACTATTTTGGATTTCAAGGAATTTAATTATGATAGCTGCTCTTTGATAGATTGTATTTCCTTGTTGCAATCCGTGCTAAATTCTCCTCATGCTTATAGCCAAAATAAAGCTTTTACCAAACATATCGTTGATGCTTTGATGCAATCTTATGAAGAAAAACTTGAGTTGGAAATTTCTATCCCTAGAAAAATTTATGATGAGTGGGAACCAGCTATTAAAATTAAAATTAAAGATCATGAATGCTATTCTTTGTGTGATTTGGGTGCTAGTGTTTCCATGATTCCAAAGACTTTGTGTGATTTATTAGGTTTCCGCGATTTTGATGATTGTTCTTTAAACTTGCACCTTGCGGATTCCACTATTAAGAAACCTATGGGAAGAATTAATGATGTTCTTATTGTTGCAAATAGGAACTATGTGCCCGTAGATTTTATTGTTCTTGACATAGATTGCAATCCTTCATGTCCTATTATTCTTGGTAGACCTTTCCTTAGAACGATTGGTGCAATTATTGATATGAAGTAAGGAAATATTAGATTCCAATTTCCGTTAAGGAAAGGCATGGAACACTTTCCTAGAAATAAAATTAAATTACCTTATGAATCTATTATGAGAGCCACTTATGTATTGCCTACCAAAGATAGCAATACCTAGATCAATCCTTGCTTTTTATGCCTAGATAGGGGCGTTAAACGATAGCGCTTGTTGGGAGGCAACCCAATTTTATTTTTATTCCTTGATTTTTGCTCCTTTTTAGTAATAAATAATTTATCTAGCCTCTGTTTTGGTTGTGTTTTTTTGTGTTTAATTAGTGTTTGTGCCAAGTAGAACCGTTGGGAAGACTTGGAAAAGTCTTGTTAATCTTGCTGTAAAAAACAGAAACTTTAGCGCTCACGAGAACTGCTGCCATTTTTATTTGGAAAGTTCTATTTAGTTAATTCTTTTTGCAGATGATTAACATATCAATTCCTCACGTCCATCAATTTAGTTTAGAATTTTTGGGGTTCCATATCTTGCGCTAGCTACAGATGACTACAGATTGTTCTGTTTTTGACAGATTCTGTTTTTTCGTGTGTTGATTGCTTATTTTTGATGAATCTATGGCTAGTAAAATAGTCTATAAACCATAGAGAAGTTGGAATACAGTAGGTTTAACACCAATATAAATAAAGAATGAGTTAATTACATTACCTTGAAGTGGTCTTTTGTTTTCTTTCGCTAACGGAGCTCACCGGATTTTCTACTTTAAGTTTTGTGTTGTGAAGTTTTCAAGTTTTGGGTAAGGATTTGATGGATTATGGAACAAGGAGTGGCAAGAGACTAAGCTTGGGGATGCCCATGGCACCCCCAAGATAATCTAAGGACACCAAAAAGGCAAAGCTTGGGGATGCCCCGGAAGGCATCCCCTCTTTCGTCTACTTCCATCGGTAACTCTACTTGGAGCTATATTTTTATTCACCACATGATATGTGTTTTGCTTGGAGCGTCTTGTATGATTTGAGTCTTTTATTTTTAGTTTAACACAATCATATTTTCTATACACCCCTTTTGAGAGAGACACACATGATTCACAAATTATTAGAATACTCTATGTGCTTCACTTATATATTTTGAGTTATATAGTTTTGCTCTAGTACTTCACTTAAATCTCTTAGAGCACGGTGGTGGATTTGTTTTATAGAAACTATTGATCTATCATGCTTCACTTAGATTATTTTGAGAGTCCTAAATAGCATGGTAATTTGCTTAAATAATCCTAATATGCTAGGTATTCAAGATTAGTAAAAACTTTCTTATGAGTGTTTTGAATACTAAGAGAAGTTTGATGCTTGATGATTGTTTTGAGATATGGAGGTAGTGATATTAAAGTCATGCTAGTTGAGTAGTTGTGAATTTGAGAAATACTTGTGTTGAAGTTTGCAAGTCCCGTAGCATGCACGTATGGTAAACGTTATGTAACAAATTTGAAACATGAGGTGTTCTTTGATTGTCCTCCTTATGAGTGGCGGTCGGGGACGAGCGATGGTCTTTTCCTACCAATATATTCCCCTAGGAGCATGCGCGTAGTGCTTGGTTCTTGATGACTTGTAGATTTTTGCAATAAGTATGTGAGTTCTTTATGACTAATGTTGAGTCCATGGATTATATGCACTCTCACCTTTCCATCATTGCTAGCCTCTTCGGTACCGTGCATTGCCCTTTCTCACATTGAGAGTTGGTGCAAACTTCGCTGGTGCATCCAAACCCCATGATATGATACGCTCTTTCACACATAAACCTCCTTATATGTTCCTCAAAACAGCCACCATACCTACCTATTATGGCATTTCCATAGCCATTCTGAGATATATTGCCATGCAACTTTCCACCATCCCGTTTATCATGACACATTCATCATTGTCATATTGCTTTGCATGATCATGTAGTTGATGTCATATTTGTGGCAAAGCCACTGTTCATAATTTTTCATACATGTCACATTTGATTCATTGCATATCCCGGTACACCGCCGGAGGCATTCATATAGAGTCATACCTTGTTCTAGTATCGAGTTATAATCATTGAGTTGTAAATAAATAGAAGTGTGATGATCATCATTTAATAGAGCATTGTCCCAATATAAAAAAAGAAAAAAAGGAGAAAGGCCAAATAAAAAAGAAGGCCTAAAAAAAGGAATTAAAAGGGACAATGCTACTATCTTTTTTCCACACTTGTGCTACAAAGTGGCACCATGATCTTCATGATAGAGAGTCTCTTGTTTTGTCACTTTCATATACTAGTGGGAATTTTTCATTATAGAACTTGGCTTGTATATTCCAACAATGGGCTTCCTCAAATGCCCTAGGTCTTCGTGAGCAAGCAAGTTGGATGCACACCCACTTAGTTTCTTTTGTTGAGCTCTCATACATTTATAACTCTAGTGCATCCATTGCATGGCAATCCCTACTACTTGCATTAACATCAATCGATGGGCATCTCCATAGCTCATTGATTAGCCTCGTTGATGTGAGACTTTCTCCTTTTTGGTCTTCTCCACATAACCCCCATCATTATACTCTATTCCACCCATAGTGCTATATCCATGGCTCACGCTCATGTATTGCGTGAAGGTTTATAAAGTTTGAGATTACTAAAGTATGAAACAATTGCTTGGCTTGTCATCGGGGTTGTGCATGATGAGAGCATTCTTGTGTGACGAAAATGGAGCATGACTAAACTATATGATTTTGTAGGGATGAACTTTCTTTGGCCATATTATTTTGAGAAGACATAATTGCTTAGTTAGTATGATTGAAGTATTATTATTTCTATGTCAATATTAAACTTTTATCCTGAATCTTTTGGATCTGAATATTCATACCACAATTAAGAAGAATTACATTAAAATTATGCCTAGTAGCATTCCACATCAAAAATTATGTTTTTATCATTTACGTACTCGAGGACGAGCAGGAATTAAGCTTGGGGATGCTTGATACGTCTCCAACGTATCTATAATTTTTGATTGCTCCATGTTATATTATCTTCTGTTTTGGACATTATTGGGCTTTATTATTCACTCTTATATTATTTTTTGGAACTAACCTATTAACCAGAGGCCCAGCCCAGAATTGTTGTTTTTTGCCTATTTCAGAGTTTCGCAGAAAAAGAATATCAAACGGAGTCCAAACGGAATGAAACCTTCGGGAACATGATTTTTGGAGCGAACATGATCCAGGAGACTTGGACCCTACCAAAGATAGCAATTTATTGATATGAAGTAAGGAAATATTAGATTCCAATTTCCATTAAGGAAAGGCATGGAACACTTTCCTAGAAAGAAAATTAAATTACCTTATGAATCTATTATGAGAGCCACTTATGGATTGCATACCAAAGATGACAATGCCTAGATCTATTCTTACTTTTATGCCTAGCTAGGGGCGTTAAACGATAGCGCTTGTTGGGAGGCAACCCAATTTTATTTTTGTTCCTTGCTTTTTGTTCCTGTTTAGTAATAAATAAATCATCTATCCTTTGTTATGATTATGTTTCTTATGTTTTAGTTAGTGTTTTTGCCAAGTAAAGCCTTTAGGATCTTCTTGGATGATTGTTATTTGATCTTGCTGGAAAAAACAGAAAGTATGCGCTCACGAGAATAATTTTGATTTTTAACCAGAGAGCGATAAAATACTGATTCCAACTGCAGTAGATCAATATACAAATTATTTAGGTCTTCCTAATTTGGTAGAAATTTTGGAGTTACAAAAGTATTCGAAACCTACAGATTACTACAGACTGTTCTGTTTTTGACAGATTCTGTTTTTCGTGTGTTGTTTGCTTATTTTGATGAATCTATGGCTAGTATCGGGGGGTATGAACCATAGAGAAGTTGGAATACAGTAGGTTTAACACCAATATAAATAAAGAATGAGTTCATTACAGTACCTTAAGTGGTGAGTTGTTTTCTTATACTAATGGAGCTCATGAGATTTTCTGTTGTGCAGTTAGGGGTGGACTAACGAGTAGCTCGGCTCGTTAAGCTCATGCTCGTTAAGGCTCGGCTCGTTAAGCTCGTTAATATTAACGAGCAGAAAACCTTGCTCGGCTCGGCTCGTTTGAAGCTCGTTAAGCTCGTGAACGCTCGCGAGCGCTCGTTAACAGATTATAATGTGTTATGATATACAGGATGAATGTGTAGGTGTGATTTTCAAGATGAAATATGGTGACTACAAAAAGGAATGCACTAGTTTGTTGCCTCATATGTCGATTAGATTAAATTGATGGGCTGAGGTGCTATAAAAATTTGTCACGTAAGATGAAAAAATGTGTTATGTTGTTATTAACGAGCTTAACGAGCTACTCGTTAAACTCGTTAGCTCGTTCGTTAAGCTCCTTAAGCTTAACGAGTTGAAATCAATGATTGGCTCTATTCATTAAGAAACGAGGTTCGATCTTAACGAGCCGAACTATCGAGCGCTCATTAAGCTCGCGAGCTACGAGCTTTTGGTCAAGTTTTGGGGTAAAGATTTGATGGATTTTGTAACAAGGACTGGCAACAGCCTAAGCTTGGGGATGCCCAAGGCACCCCAAGGTAAAATCCAAGGACAACCAAAAGCCTAAGCTTGGGGATTCCCCGGAAGGCATCCCCTCTTTCGTCTTCATCTATCGGTAACTTTACTTGAGGCTATATTTTTATTCATCACATGATATGTGTTCTGCTTGGAGCGTCTTGTATGATTTGAGTATTTGCTTTTTAGTTTACCACAATCATCCTTACTGTACACGCCTTTTGGGAGAGACACACATGAATCAGAATTTATTAGAATACTCTACGTGCTTCACTTATATCTTTTGAGCTAGATAATTTTGCTCCAGTGCTTCACTTATATCTTTTTGAGCACGATGGTGGTTTTATTTTGTAGGAATTATTGATCTCTCATGCTTCACTTATATTATTTTGAGAGTCTTTTAGAACAGCATGGTAATTTGCTTTGGCTATAAAACTAGTCCTATTATGATAGGCATTCAAGATGGGTATGATAAAAACCTTCATATAGAGTGAATTGAATACTATGTTTCTTGATAGATGTTTTGAGATATAAAGGTGGTAATGTTAGAGTCGTGCTAGTTGGGTGTAATTGTGAAATTGAGAAATACTTGTGTTGAAGTTGGCAAGTCCCGTAGCATGCACGTATGGTAAATGTTGTGTGACAAATTTGAAACATGGGGTGTTCTTTGAGTGCTTTCCTTATGAGTGGCGGTCAGGGACGAGCGATGATCTTTTCCTACCAATCTATCCCTCTAGGGGCATGTGTAGTAGTACTTTGCTTCGAGGGCTAATAAACGTTTGCAATAAGTATATGAGTTCTTTATGTGTGACGCCCCTGATTCAATCGTACACTAATCATACACGCAAACGCGTACGATCAAGATCAGGGACTCACGGGAAGATATCACAACACAACTCTACAAATAAAATAAGTCATACAAGCATCATATTACAAGCCAGGGGCCTCGAGGGCTCGAATACAAGAGCTTGATCATAGACGAGTCAGCAAAAGCAACAATATCTGAGTACAGACATAAGTTAAACAAGTTTGCCTTAAGAAGGCTAGCACAAACTGATATACAGATCGAAAGAGGCACAGGCCTCCTGCCTGGGATCCTCCTGAACTACTCCTGGTCGTCGTCAGCGGGCTGCACGTAGTAGTAGGCACCTCCCGAGTAGTAGTAGTCGTCATCGACAGTGGCGTCTGGCTCCTGGACTCCAACGTCTGGTCGCAGCAATCGGGTATAGAAAGGGGGAAAAGGGGGGAGCAAGGCAACCGTGAGTACTCATCCAAAGTACTCGCAAGCAAGGAGCTACACTACATATGTATGCATTGGTATCAATTGACAAAAGGGGTAACATATGTGGACTAAACTGCAGAATGCCGGAATAACAGGGGGATAGCTAGTCCTATCGAAGACTACGCTTCTGGTAACCTCCTTCTTGCAGCAGAAGAAGAGAGTAGATGGTAAGTTCACCAAGTAACATCGCATAGCATAACCCTAACCGATGATCCTCCCCTCGTCGCCCTGTGAGAGAGCGATCACCGGTTGTATCTGGCACTCGGAAGGATGTGTTTTATTAAGTATCCGATTCTAGTTGTCATAAGGTCAAGGTACAACTCCAAGTCGTCCTGTTACCGAAGATCACGGCTATTCGAATAGATTAACTTCCCTGCAGGGATGCACCACATTTCCCAACATGCTCGATCCCCTTTGTCCGGACACACTTTCCTGGGTCATGCCCGGCCTCGGAAGATCAACACGTCGCAGCCCTACCTAGGCACAACAGAGAGGTCAGCATGCCGGTCTAAATCCTATGGCACAGAGGTCTGGGCCCATCGCCCATTGCACACATGCACGTTGCGTACGCGGCCGAAAGCAGACCTAGCCCCCTTAATACAAGCGCGAGCTTACGGTCCAATGCGGCGCGCGCCGCTCAGTCGCTGACGTCATGAAGGCTTCGGCTGATACCACGACGTCGAGTGCCCATAACTGTTCCCGCGTAGTTGGTTAGTGCGTATAGGCCAATGGCCAGACTTAGATCAAATACCCAGAACTCATTAAGCGTGTTATTTTGAAATAACCACGGACGCCGACCAGGGCTAGGCCCACCTCTCTCCTAGGTGGTCTCAACCTACCCTGTCGCTCGTCCACAAAGATCCACTCAGAGGGCCGGCGGGACGAACGTCCTTTCGGACCCAATCCGTGAATCACTCGCGGGTACTCTTCGAGCCGACCCGTCTTTACTCACCACAAGTATCATATATTAGGTATAAGTATATACCCGTGATCACCTCCCGAGTGATCACGACCCGATAGTATAGCATGGCAGACTAACAAGAATGTAGGGCCACTGATGATAAACTAGCATCCTATACTAAGCATTTAGGATTCCAGGTAAGGTATCAACAACTGTAGCAACAATGACAGGTTATGCATCAGAATAGGATTAACGGAAAGCAGTAACATGCTACACTACTCTAATGCAAGCAATATAGAGAAGAGTAGGAGATATCTGGTGATCAAGGGGGGGGGCTTGCCTGGTTGCTCTGGCAAGAGAGAGGGGTCCTCAACACCGTAGTCGTACTGGGTAGCAGCGGCGTCGGTCTCGGTGTCTAGCGAGAGAAGAGGGGGAAGCAACAATAAATATCAAGCAAACAGATGCATAGCGATGCATGACATGAAAAGTATCGGTGCTAGGGGTGCCCTAACGCGGTATGAGGTGGTACCGGTGAAGGGGGGAAACATCCGGGAAAATATCCCTGGTGTTTCGCGTTTCGGACAGATGAACTGGAGGGGGGAAGTTGCGTGTTCGCTATGATAGGGATGCGTGGCGGACGAACGGGCTTCGTATCCTGATTCGTCTCGTCGTTCTGAGCAACTTTCATGTACAAAGTTTTTCCATCCGAGCTACGGTTTATTTTTTATTAATTTTAAAACATTTAAATCATTTTTAGGATTTATTTAATTATTTAAACCAACATTATCCAGAATAGTGTTTGCTGACGTCATCATGATGTCAACAGTTGACCTGGTCAACCTGACAGGTGGGTCCCACCTGTCAGTGACCCATTTGGCTAATTAACAGTAGTTAATTAGGTTAACTAGTTATTAGGTTAATTAATCTTAATTAGTTAATTTAAACAGAATTAATTAATTTAGTTAATTAATTAATTAATTTTATTGTTATTTATTTATTTTTTTAATTCTTTTTTATCATTTTCGTTCTGGCGGTGGGGCCCCCTAGTCAGTGGCTCAGGGGCCTTTGCGGGCGTGCGGGTATCGGGTGCAGCCCAAACGGGGCACGGGCGAGGCCATGGCCGGCGACGGCCAGGTGCGGTGGTGGCCGGGGCGGCCGACGAAGAGGCGGGGCCGCAGGGGCCACCGCAGGCGCGGTGGGCGCCGACAGCCGCTGCATCGAAGAGCAGCGCCATCCGTGGCGGCGAGGGTGATAGGCCGCGGCGGGCGGGCGCGGCATTGGGGCTGGCGCGAGCAGGGAGGCGCGGGAGCCGGTGACGAGCTGCGGCAGAGAGCAGCAGGCAGGGGCCGGCTCGGCCGGGCGCGGCCAAGCGCGGGCGCATGGGCAGTGCGAGGAAGCAGGGCGGTGGCGCGGCGAGAGCGAGCGAGGCCGGGTGAAGCGGGCGCGTAGGAGGGCGCGGACGGCGAGCTACGGGCATGGAGAGGTGGAGGCCGGCGAGGCCGCAGCAGAGCGGGGGAGGCGGCCACGGTGGGCGCGCACGGGGCAGGACGCGTGCGAGGCGTGGCCACGGTGGGCGCATGCTACCTCTTGAGCACTGCGTTGGTTTTCCCCGAAGAGGAAGGGATGATGCAGCAAAGTAGCGTAAGTATTTCCCTCAGTTTTTGAGAACCAAGGTATCAATCCAGTAGGAGGCTACACGCGAGTCCCTCGTACCTGCACAAAACAAATAAATCCTCGCAACCAACGCAAATAGGGGTTGTCAATCCCTATAAGGCCACTTACGAGAGTGAGATCTGATAGATATGATAAGATAATATTTTTGGTATTTTTATGATAAAGATGCAAAGTAAAATAAAGGCAAAGTAAATAGCAAAGGAAATAACTAAGTAGTAGGAGATTAATATGATAAAGATAGACCCGGGGGCCATAGGTTTCACTAGTGGCTTCTCTCGAGAGCATAAGTATTCTACGGTGGGTGAACAAATTACTATTGAGCAATTGACAGAATTGAGCATAGTTATGAGAATATCTAGGTATGATCATGTATATAGGCATCACGTCCGAGACAAGTAGACCGACTCCTGCCTGCATCTACTACTATTACTCCACTCATCGACCGCTATCCAGCATGCATCTAGAGTATTAAGTTAAAAATAGAGTAACGCCTTAAGCAAGATGACATGATGTAGAGGGATAGACTCATGCAATATGAAGAAAACCCCATCTTGTTTTCCTCGATGACAACAATACAATACGTGCCTTGCTACCCCTACTATCACTGGGAAAGGACACCGCAAGATTGAACCCAAAGCTAAGCACTTCTCCCATTGCAAGAAAGATCAATCTAGTAGGCCAAACCAAACTGATAATTCGAAGAGACTTGCAAAGATAACCAATCATACATAAAAGAATTCAAAGAAGATTCAAATATTATTCATAGATAGACTTGATCATAAACCCACAATTCATCGGTCTCAACAAACACACCGCAAAAAGAATAGATCTCCACAAGAGAGGGGGAGAACATTGTATTGAGATCCAAAAAGAGAGAAGAAGCCATCTAGCTACTAACTATGGACCCGTAGGTCTGAGGTGAACTACTGACACTTCATCAGAGGGGCTATGGTGTTGATGTAGAAGCCCTCCGTGATTGATGCCCCCTCCGGCGGAGCTCTGGAACAGGCCCCAAGATGGGATCTCGTGGATACAAAAAGTTGCGGCGGTGGAATTAGGGTTTTGGCTCCGTATCTAATCGTTTGGGGGTACGTAGGTATATATAGGAGGAATGAGTACGTCGGTGGAGCAACAGGGGGCCCACTAGGGTGGAGGGCGCGCCGGGGGGGCGGGGTTAGCCCCCGTACCTCGTGGCCTCCTGTTTCCTTTCTTGACGTAGGGTCCAAGTCTCCCGGGTCTTGTTCGTTGAGAAAATCACGCTCCCGAAGGTTTCAATCCGTTTGGACTCCGTTTGATATTCCTTTTCTTCGAAACCCTAAAACAGGCAAAAAAACACCAATTTTGGGCTGGGCCTCTGGTTAATAGGTTAGTCCCAAAAATAATATAAAAGTGGATAATAAAGCCCAATAATGTCCAAAACAGTAGATAATATAGCATGGAGCAATAAAAAATTATAGATACGTTGGAGACGTATCAGCGCGCACGGGGCGGGGCGCGTGCGAGGCGCGGCCATGGTGGGCGTGCACGGGGAGGAGGCCGCGGCGGAGCGTGCGCGAGATCGGGCGCGGCGATGCAGCGTGCCACAGGGAGGCAAAGGGGAGAGGGGCGAGGCTCACTAGGGCCATAGGGTCAGGGCAGAGGGGCTCGGGGTGGTCGACAGCGACAACCGGGCGACGGGGAGGAAGACCGGCGGGGATGAGGAGGCAGTCCGGCGAGGTCCACAGGGGGCGGCGGGCGCGTTCGATCCGGGCAGCAGGTCGTTCCCCCGATCCCGATCTGGATCGGGGAGGAGGAGGCGAAACGAGGGGGGGTCGTGGACGATGGGTTAGGGTTTCGGGGTCCAGGGGGAATAAGGGAAGTGGGGGTGGGCCGGCCTGGCGTCCTGGTGGGTTGAGGCCCAAGGGGGGCGCGGTGGCCAGCTGGGCCAGTCGGCCCAGTTGAGGGGGGGCTTTCTCCTCTATTTTTTCGTCTTTTGTTTTTCTGTTTTTATTCTTTTTCTTTTATTTATTTTCTTTTACTGTTTTAGTTCAACTTAGGGCATTTAAGTATTTTATAAATTTGTGTTTTCTTTACTATAATTACCTATGCCAATTTTGGCACTGCCTGAACATTTTTGTTTTAATTTTTGAAAACTTTCATTATTTAACTTTATTTTAAATTTGAATTTGAATCGGTTTTGAACTAACGATGGATTAGCAACTGTAATCGTGGTGACGTGGCACCATTTGCATGGAATTACTGTAGCTTGATTAACCGGGCGTTACAAAACTCCTCCACTACAAGAAATCCCGTCCCAAGATTTTAGGAGGTAGAAGGAAACAGTGCGGGGTATTCATCACGCAGGCGGTCCTCGCGTTCCCAAGTGGCTTCATCTTCAGAATGGTGCGACCATTGGACTTTGAGGAACTTGATCGCCTTTTGACGTGTGCGACGTTCAGCTTGGTCGAGAATGCGGATCGGATGCTCTTTGTAGGAGAGGTCCTATTGCAATTCGAGCACTTCATGATCCACTGCTCGGATTGGATCCTTGAAGCAACGGCGGAGCTATGACACGTGGAACACATCGTGAACCCGAGAAAGGTTCGGCGGAAGCTCCAGTTGATATGCCACTTTTCCACGCCTTTCGAGAATAGTGAAGGGACCGATATAGCAAGGAGCTAGCTTGCCCTTGATCCCGAAGCGGTGAGCACCCTTCATTGGTGTAACTCAAAGATAAGCCTTTTCGCCAGGTTGATAGACCATGTCTTGGTGATGATGGTCATACTGACTTTTCTGACATGACTGAGCAGTCTTGAGATTCTCGCAAATAATGTGAACTTGTTCTTCGGCCTGTTGGATAATATTTGGACCGAAGAGTGGACGTTCCCCAGTTTCTGACCAGTTCAGAGGGGTCCGACACTTTCGTCCATATAACACTTCAAAGGGGGACATCTTCAGACTAGCTTGATAGCTATTATTGTAAGAGAACTCGGCATATGGAAGAGATTCCTCCCATTTCTTGTGGAAGGAAATTACACAAGCTCGAAGCATGTCTTCGAGAACTTGGTTGACACGTTCAACTTGACCTTGCGACTGAGGATGAAACGCAGTACTGAATGACAAATGAGTTCCCATAGCTTCTTGGAAACTTGCCCAAAATCTTGAAGTAAACAAGCTGCCACGGTCTGAACTGATAACCAGTGGAATTCCGTGAAGTGAAACAATTCTGGGCATGTAGAGAGTTGCAAGCTGACTAGCAGTGATTGTTTCTTTAACCGCCAGAAAATGTGCAACTTTAGAAAGCCGGTCAATGACGACAAGAGTAGCATCATTACCTTTCTGCGATTTGGGAAATCCAGTGACGAAGTCCATTTCAACATGGTCCCATTTCCATTTAGGAATAGAGATATGTTGCAGAGTTCCAGCAGGCCTTTGATGTTCAGCTTTGATACGACGACAAACGTCACACTCAGCAACATAACGAGTAATGTCCTGCTTCATATTGGACCACCAGAATCTCTGACGGATGTCCTGGTACATATTTGTACTATCGGGATGAATAGACAAAGGCGTGTCATGAGCTTCTTTCATAACCTTTTTAGTCTGATCCAGGTTTTTCCTCGAACATGGTACCACTAGGCGGCCTTTGAAGTACAAGGCACCATCATCGGCGATAGTGAAGAATGAGGGCATTCCTTCTGCTAGATGGCGTTTAATCTTATGGACTTCAGAGTCATAACCTTGAATAGTCTTTATAGCATCTACGAGATCTGGTACGACAGCCAGGGTATTTAGAGAACCCTTAGTAACAACACGAAGATTCATCTTTTGGAACTCTGGGGGAGGGGGAGCGAGTGCACCAGGGGGAACAATATGAAGGTTCAGCCTTTTGAATTCTTCAACAAGCGAGGGCTAAACTTTGTGAACTTGGAGGTGGTTGCAGTAAGGCTTGCGGCTCAAGGCGTCAGCCATTACATTAGCCTTGCCTGGGGTATAGGATATACCCACGTCAAAATCTGCAAAAGTCTCCATCCATCTCTGCTGACGGAGGTTCAGGTCTGGCTGAGTAAACAGATACTTCAGACTTTGATGGTCGGTGAAGATCTCGCAACGATTACCGAGAAGGTAATGTCGCCACTGCTTCAAAGCATGAATGACAGCAGCAAGCTCGAGGTCATGAACTGGGTAGTTTTCTTCGTGAGGGCGCAGTTGACGAGAGGCATAAGCAATCACTCTGCGCTCTTGCATTAGGACACAGCCTAATCCTTAACGGGAAGCATCGCAGTAAATGACGAAGTCCTTCTTAGTATCAGGTGGAGCAAGCACTGGGGCAGAAATCAACTTGTCTTTGAGTGTCTGGAAGCTTTCCTGACACTTGTCTGTCCATTGGAACTTGACGCCCTTATGCAACAGATTAGTCAGAGGCCTGGCAATCTTGGAGAAGTTCTCGACAAATCGACGGCAATAGCTGGCGAGACCGAGAAAACTTCGGACTTGCTTGACATTCTTCGGAGGAGTCCAATCGAGAATAGCCTGGACTCGTTCAGGGTTGACGACAATACCATCCTTGGAGATGACATGCCCAAGATAGGTTACTTCGGGGAGCCAGAATTCACACTTGGAATACTTAGCATAGAGTTGATGCTCCCGTAGCTTTTCCAGTACAAAAAAAAGATGTTCAGCATGTTCTTCTTTGTTCTTGGAAAATACAAGGATATCATCCAGGTAAACCACGACGAACTTGTCGAGGTAATCCATGAATATGTAGTTCATCAGACGAGAGAAGGTCGCTGGAGCATTCGTTAAGCCGAATGACATGACGGTGTACTTGTATGATCCATACCGAGTCACGAAGGCGGTCTTCGGGATATCCTCTTCACGAACACGAATCTGGTGGTAACCCAACCTCAAGTCGAGTTTGGAGAACACTGATGAACCAGCCAGTTGATCATAAAGATCATTGATCCGAGGAAGAGGATATTTATTCTGAATGGTAGCTTGGTTTATAGGACGGTAGTCTTGGCCTAATCGGTTCGTCCCATCCTTCTTCTTAACAAAGAGAGAAGGTGCTCCCCAAGGAGAGCAACTAGGGTGAATGAAACCTTTGCTAAGAGATTTGTCGATTTCCTCCTTAAGCTCAATGAGTTCATGTGGCGGCATCTTGTAGGGTCGTTTGGCTATAGGGGTGGTGCTTGGTTTCAAGTCGATGATGAATTCGACAGCTCTTGCAGGGGGGATCCCTGGAAGTTCTTCCGGAAAGACGTCTTGGAATTCACGAACGACGGGGATGTTTTCAATGCCCTCGAGTGGTGCAGCGTTCAACGCATTCAAGGCATAAAGCCGCGCCTCAGCGTTCTGAACTAGACAGGCATTGTAGCTTATTATTTCATCGGAAGGGTGTAGCAGATGGACGGTCTTAGTGGCGCAAACTATAGAAGTAGTATGCGCTTTCAACCAATCCATCCCCAGAATGAGGTCGATGTTAGACGACTTCAGGATAATGGGAGAGGCATAGAATTCCAGCCCTTCGATTTCCACATGGACGTCGATGCCAACCAGTGAGGTTTGACATTGCCCCACGGGGTTTTTTACCAATACCGAAGTGTTCATCTCCTCACATTTAATGTCATGCTTGTATGCAAAATCTTCTGACATGAATGAATGTGATGCTCCTGAATCGAATAAAACAGATGCAGGTACTGAATTTACGAGGAGTGTACCCATCACGGTAGTAGGCTGGTCTTGAGCTTCATCGAGATCAACGTGGTTGGCATGAACACGACCATAAGACCTGGCATTGTTGTTGCGAGGCTGGTTGCTTCCATGGCCAGCTGCAGGGAGGGCCAGTTGATTCTAATTCTGATTGCAATCTCTGGCACGGTGACCTGGTTGACCACACTCGTAGCAGAGACCATTATTGGGAGCGGGAACAGGAGCTTGGGGTGGTGGAGCTGGAAGCCTTGGCTGCCTGGTTGGTGGGGGAGGCAGACGCATTGCAGCATAGGACTACCTTGGAGCAGGTGCAGTTGGCTGGTACATGCTATTGGGAATCCATATCCTACGCTTCTACGTGGACGGGCCCGAAGATGAGCCCGTGTCACGGTTGCGCCTGTGAGAGCTCTAGTGTTCCTGCAGACCAGTTTCAACATTGATGGCCTTGTTCACCAAGGTGGCGAAATCAGCAAAGTCATGCACTAGAAGTGCGAGCTTGATGTCAGCTTGAAGGCCATCACGGAACTTCTCCTGTCTGCGTGCATCAGTTGCAATGTATTCTTCAGCATAGCGGGACAAATCCAGAAACTCCCGCTGATAAGCTTCCACAGTTTTGTTGCCTTGGATGAGGTTGCGGAACTCACGCTTCTTACGGTGCATGACTCCCTGAGGAATGAAGCGAGCATGGAAAGCAGCTTGGAAGTCTGGCCAGGTGATGATTGTTCCAACCGGTAGAGTACGTCTGTGACTGTCCCACCATTGAGAAGCGAGTCCCTTCAAGAAGAAGGAAGCAAAGCTGACATAGCTGGCAGGGGCTACATCAGCAGACTCCATCTCATAGGTGATGTCATGGAGCCAGTCATCAGCATCTAGAGGCTGGGTTGAGCTGCGGTACACAGTTGGGTTGAGACGCATGAAATCCTGCAGAGTCACTTGGGTTGGCTGCTGGTTCATGTTGGGCGAGGAAACTAAGCCATAATATTCTCCATAAACTGGCGATTCAGCTCAAACTGTTGCATCATCCCAGCCATGTACTCAGGGGGGGGGGGGGGAGGGGGAGGGTCACCACGACCACCTGGTCTAACCATCCTGCTAATATATAACAGGGGTGGTTCAGCATTGAGAATTTGCAAGGACAAGAATCATTCATGATGAAGCATGCATAATGAAAGGAACACGATAGATACTACATAGTAGTTGGCGTATCTTACAAAAGAGATCATGCATAGAGTTCGGTACACAGAGTTTAATACATAGGCTAAGAACATCATAGGTGGCACGCAGGCTCACGGTGAATGCATCTAACACTAACAAGCAAGCCTACATCAGTCCCAGGAGGAACTGTGGAGGTAGGTGTAGCCGGACAGCTGGTAGTGACGCGAAGGGAAGTCCTCCACGTGAGTAGCCTGGGGTTCGCGGATACTCTGGTGCGGAACCCGACGCGTAGGTGGCAGGAGAGGACCAAGTGCGGGAGAGTAGCCTCCCACATCCGGCCAGTCGACACCCTGGGGCATCACGGTCCTGGCAGGGTAGATCACAGAACACGACAAATCACCAGATCGGACAGAGGGGTGCAACAGCGTCAGAGCACGGTACAGGTGCTGACGGGTGGTGTACAACTCGTGGCGAAGAGCTCGGTTAGCTCTATCCAGCCCATCAGCATGCAGAACCAAGTTCTGATGGTAGAAGGGCTCTCGGGTGACAGTGGAGTAGGCAGCAGTGTAGTATCCCTCCGCACCAACATCAGATGTGATAGCAATGTGCCTGAAGGGGGAGGTGTCCAACTCCCGGTACTCTCCATGAAGACGTGTCAGAGCAGCATAAGCAGCATCGTGGACCACCATGTCGATAGTCACTCCAACACCATGAGCAGTGTGCACCATGGTAGTGGAGTCATACTCCCGAGAGTAGAGGTGGACGATGGCACGGTACTGCTCCTGGTTGAAGTCCTAGTACTCCTTGTAGACGGTGTACTCAGGGTGCCAGCGATAACCCAGATAGGTCATCATCTCAACCAACACAGCAGGTGATCCTGAGGCACCAATGGCCATTGTGTGGCGCACGACCTGTCTCGTGGGCTCCATCTGAAAACAAAGGTGTTTCAAAGGAGTCAAATGACAGTGTGGATAAAGTTCAATATACTACTCTAAGGAATAACTAGGGCTTATCCAACTTTGGGGTGAACGTGGTCATGGGATCCTAATTATAAAGTTAGTAAAATCATTTAACCCGAGTAGAAGAGAGTTCAGAGTCCCAGAGTAAGGATTGAGGAGTAAAAGATCCTAATACCACCCAGATGGCGACGTGGGCCCGTAAGGCACACGGCCATGTTAGTAAAAAGTTTTGTAATGTCTAGACTCGACTTCGGCCAATGAGTGCGGAAGGGGGATTCCTACAGGCAGTTGGCTCTGATACCAACTTGTGATGCCCCCGATTCAATCGTACACTAAGCATACATGCAAACGTGTACGATCAAGATCAGGGACTCACGAGAAGATATCACAACACAACTCTACAAATAAAATAAGTCATACAAGCATCATATTACAAGCCAGGGGCCTCGAGGGCTCGAATACAAGAGCTCGATCATAGACGAGTCAGCGGAAGCAACAATATCTGAGTACAGACATAAGTTAAACAAGTTTTCCTTAAGAAGGCTAGCACAAACTGAGATACAGATCGAAAGAGGCGCATGCCTCCTGCCTGGGATCCTCCTGAACTACTCCTGGTCGTCGTCAGTGGGCTGCACGTAGTAGTAGGCACCTCCTGAGTAGTAGTAGTCGTCATCGACAGTGGCGTCTGGCTCCTGGACTCCAACGTTTGGTCGCATCAATCGGGTATAGAAAGGGGGAAAAGGGGGGAGCAAGGCAACTATGAGTACTCATCCAAAGTACTTGCAAGCAAGGAGCTACACTACATATGTATGCATTGGTATCAAATGACAAAAGGGGTAACATATGTGGACTGAACTGTAGAATGCCGGAATAAGAGGGGGATAGCTAGTACTATCGAAGACTACGCTTCTGGTAACCTCCATCTTGCAGCAGAAGAAGAGAGTAGATGGTAAGTTCACCAAGTAACATCGCATAGCATAACCCTAACCGATGATCCTCCCCTCGTCGCCCTGTGAGAGAGCGATCACCGGTTGTATCTGGAACTCGGAAGGATGTGTTTTATTAAGTATCTGGTTCTAGTTGTCATAAGGTCAAGGTACAACTCCAAGTCGTCCTCTTACCGAAGATCATGGCTATTCGAATAGATTAACTTCCCTGCAGGGGTGCACCACATTTCCCAACACGCTCGATCCCCTTTGTCCGGACACACTTTCCTGGGTCATGCCCGGCCTCGGAAGATCAACACGTCGCAACCCTACCTAGGCACAACAGAGAGGTCAGCACGCCGGTCTAAATCCTATGGCGCAGGTCTGGGCCCATCGCCCATTGCACACCTACATGTTGCGTACGCGGCCGGAAGCAGACCTAGCCCCCTTAATACAAGCGCGAGCTTACGGTCCAATGCGGCGCGCGCCGCTCAGTCATTGACGTCACGAAGGCTTCGGCTGATACCACGACGTCGAGTGCCCATAACTGTTCCCACGTAGTTGGTTAGTGCGTATAGGCCAGTGGCCAGACTCAGATCAAATACCCAGAACTCGTTAAGCATGTTATTTTTGAAATAACCATGGACGCCGACCAGGGCTAGGCCCACCTCTCTCCTAGGTGGTCTCAACCTACCCTATCGCTCCGCCACAAAGATCCACTCAGAGGGCCGTCGGGACAAATGTCCTTTCGGACCCAATCCGTGAATCACTCGCAGGTACTCTTCGAGCCGACCCGTCTTTAGTCACCACAAGTATCATATATTAGGTATAAGTATATACCCGTGATCACCTCCCGAGTGATCACGGCCCGATAGTATAGCATGGCAGACTGACAAGAATGTAGGACCACTGATGATAAACTAGCATCCTATACTAAGCATTTAGGATTGCAGGTAAGGTATCAACAACTGTAGCAACAATGACAGGCTATGCATCAGAATAGGATTAACGGAAAGCAATAACATGCTACACTACTCTAATGCAAGCAGTATAGAGAAGAGTAGGCGATATCTGGTGATCAAGGGGGGGGCCTTGCCTGGTTGCTCTGGCAAGAGAGGGGTCGTCAACACCGTAATCGTATTGGGTAGCGGCGGCGGCGGTCTCGGTGTCTAGCGAGAGAAGAGGGGGAAGAAACAATAAATATCAAGCAAACAGATGCATAGCGATGCATGACATGACAAGTATCGGTGCTAGGGGTGCCCTAACGCGGTATGAGGTGGTACCGGTGAAGGGGGGGGAACATCCGAGAAAATATCCCCGGTGTTTCGCATTTCGGACAAATGAACTGGAGGGGGAAAGTTGCATGTTTGCTATGCTAGGGATGCGTGGCGGACAAACAGGCTGCGTATCCGGATTCGTCTTGTCGTTCTGAGCAACTTTCATGTATAAAGTTTTTCCATCCGAGCTACGGTTTATTTTTTATTAATTTTAAATCATTTAATCATTTTTAGGATTTATTTAATTATTTAAACCAACATTATCCAGAATAGTGTTTGCTGACGTCATCATGACGTCAGCAGTTGACCTGGTCAACCTGACAGGTGGGTCCCACCTGTGAGTGACCCATTTAGCTAATTAACACCTGTGAGTGACCCATTTTATTGTTATTTATTTATTTTTTAATTCTTTTTTTATCATTTTCGTTCTGGGGGTGGGGCCCCCTAGTTAGTGGCTCAGGGGCCTTTGCGGGCGTGCGGGTATCGGGTGCAGCCCGAACGGGGCACGGGCAAGGCCGTGGCCGGCGACGATCAGGTGCGGTGGTGGCCGGGGCGGCCGACGGAGAGGCGGGGCCGCAGGGGCCACCGCAGGCGCGGCGGGCGCCGACAGCCGCTGCAGTGAAGAGCAGCGCCATCCGGGGCGACGAGGGTGATAGGCCGCGGCGGGCGGGCGCGGCACTAGGGCTGGCGCGAGCGGGGAGGCGCGGGCGCCGGTGACGAGCTGCGGCAGAGAGCAGCAGGAAGGGGCCGGCTCGACCGGGCGCGGCCAAGCGCGGGCGCGTGGGCAGCGCGAGGAAGCAGGGCGGTGGCGCGGCGAGAGCGGGCGAGACCGGGCGAAGTGGGCGCGTAGGAGGGCGTAGACGGCGAGCTGCGGGCGTGGAGGGGTGGAGGCCAGCGAGGCCGCGCGCAGAGCGGGGGAGGCGGCCACAGTGGACGCGCACGGGGCGAGACACGTGCGAGGCGCGGCCACGGTGGGCGCGCACGGGGCGGGGCGTGTGCGAGGCGCGGCCACGGTGGGCGCGCACGGGGAGGAGGCCGCAGCGGAGCGTGCGCGAGCTCGGGCGCGGCGATTCGGCGTGCCACAGGGAGGCAAAGGGAAGAGGGGCGAGGCTCACTAGGGCCGTAGGGTCAGGGCAGAGGGGCTCGGGGTGGTCGACGGCGACGACCGGGTGACGGGGAGGAAGACCGGCGGGGATGAGGAGGCAGTCCGGCGAGGTCCACAGGGGCGGTGGGCGCGGTCGATCCGGGCGGCGGGTCGTTCCCCCGATCCCGATCTAGATCGGGGAGGAGGAGGCGAAACGTGGGGGGGAGTGGTGGACGATGGGTTAGGGTTTTTGGGTCCACGGGGGAATAAGGGAAGTGGGGGTGGGCCGGCCTGGTGGCCTGGTGGCCTGGTGGGTTGAGGCCCAAGGGGGGTGCGGTGGCCAGCTGGGCCAGTCGGCCCAGTTGAGGGGGGCTTTCTCCTCTATTTTTTTGGTCTTTTGTTTTTCTATTTTTATTCTTTTTGTTTTATTTATTTTCTTTTACTGTTTTAATTCAACTTAGGGCATTTAAGTATTTTATAAATTTGTGTTTTCTTTACTATAATTACCTTTGCCAATTTTGGCACTGCCCCAACATTTTTGTTTTAATTTTTGAAAACTTTCATTATTTAACTTTATTTTAAATTCGAATTTGAATCAGTTTTGAACTAACGATAGATTAGCAACAGTAACTGTGGTGACGTGGCACCATTTGCGTGGAATTACTGTAGCTTAATTACCCGGGCGTTACATTATGACTAATGTGAGTCCATGGATCATACGCACTCTTATCTTTCCGCAATTTGCTAGCCTCTTCGGTACCGTGCATTGCCCTTTCTCACCTTAAGAGTTGGTGCAAACTTCGCCGGTGCATCCAAACCCCGTGATACGATACACTCTATCACACATAAGCCTCCTTATATCTTCCTCAAAAAAGCCACCATACCTACCTATTATGGCATTTCCATAGCCATTCTGAGATATATTGCCATGCAACTTTCCACTGTTCCATTTATTATGACACGCTCCATCATTGTCATATTGCTTTGCATGATCATGTAGTTGACATCGTATTTGTGGCAAAGCCACTTTCATACTTCTTTCATACATGTCACTCCTGATTCATCGCATATCCCGGTACACCGCTGGAGGCATTCACATAGAGTCATATTTTTGTTCTAGTATCGAGTTGTAACATTGAGTTATGAGTAAATAAAAGTGTGATGATCATCATTACTAGAGCATTTTCCCATGTGAGGAAATTCAAATAAAAAATAAAAAAAGGCCAAAGAAGCCCAAATAAAAAAAGAGGGAAGCCCAATCAAAAAAATGAGAGAAAAAGAGAGAAGGGACAATGTTACTATCCTTTTACCACACTTGTGCTTCAGAGTAGCACCATGTTCTTCATATAGAGAGTCTCTTGAGTTATCACTTTCATATACTAATGGGAATTTTCATTATATAACTTAGCTTGTATATTCCGATGATGGGCTTACTCAAATGCCCGAGGTCTTCATGAGCAAGCAAGTTGGATGCACACCCACTTAGTTTCCAGTTTGAGCTTTCATACACTTATAGCTCTTAGTGCATCTGTTGCATGGCAATCCCTACTCCTCGCATTGACATGAATTGATGGGCATCTCCATAGCCCGTTGATTATCCGCGCCAGTGTGAGACTTTCTCCTTTTTCTGTCTTCTCACATAACCCCCATCATCATATACTATTCCACCTATAGTGCTATATCCATCGCTTGCGCTCATGTATTGCGTAAGGGTTGAGAAGGCTGAAGCGCGTTAAAAAGTATGAACCAATTGCTCGGCTTGTCATCGGGGTTATGCATGAGGGGAGCATTTTGTGTGACGACAATGAAGCATGGCCAAACTATATGATTTTGTACGGATAAGCTTTCTTTGGCTATGTTATTTTGATAAGACATAATTGCTTGGTTATCATGCTTGAAGTATTACTATATTTATGTCAATATTAAACTTTTATCTTGAATCTTTTGGATCTGAACATTCATGCCACAATAAAGAGAATTACATTGAAAATATTGTTAGGGAGCATTCACATCACAAATTCTGTTTTTATCATTTACCTACTCGAGGATAAGCAGGAATTAAGCTTGGGGATGCTTGATACGTCTCCAACGTATCTATAATTTTTATTGTTCCATGCTATTATATTATCTGTTTTGGATGTTTAATCGACTTTATTATACCTTTTTATATTATTTTTGGGACTAACCTATTAACCAAAAGCCCAGTGCAAATTGCAATTTTTTTGCCTATGTCAGAGTTTCGCAGAAAAGGAATATCAAATGGAATCCAAATAGAATGAAACCTTCGCGAGGATCTTTTGTTGGAACAAACGTGATCCAGGAGAGTTGGAGTGGACGTCAAGGAAGCAGCGAGGCGGCCACGAGGTAGGAGGGTGCGCCTAGAGGGGCCAGGCACGCCCCCACCCTCGTGGGCCCCTCGCAGCTCCACCGACCTACTTCTTTTGCCTATATATACTCTTATACCCTGAAACCTTCAGGGAGAGCCACGAAACACCTTTTCCACCTTCGCAACCTTCTATGCCCGTGAGATCCCATCTTGGGGCCTTTTCCGGCGATCTGCCGGAGGGGATTCGATCACGGAGGGCTTCTACATCAACACCATAGCCTCTCGGATGATGTGTGAGTAATTTACCACAGACCTTCAGGTCCATAGTTATTAGCTAGATGGATTCTTCTCTCTATTTGGATCTCAATATAAAGTTCTCCTCGATCATCTTGGAGATCTATTCGATGTAACTCTTTTTGCGGTGTGTTTGCTAAGATCCGACGAATTGTGGGTTTATGAACTTGATTATCTATGAATATTATTCGATTATTCTCTGAATTATTATATGCATGATTTGATATCTTTGCAAGTCTCTTTGAATTATCGGTTTAGTTTGGCCTACTAGATTGATCTTTCTTGCAATGGGAGAAGTGCTTAGCTTTGGGTTCAATCTTGCGGTGCTCGATCCCAGTGACAGAAAGGGAAACGACACGTATTGTATTGTTGCCATCAAGGATAAAAAGATGGGGTTTATATCACATTGCTTGAGTTTATCCCTCTACATCATGTCATCTTGCCTAAAGCGTTACTCCGTTCTTATGAACTTAATACTCTAGATGTATGCTGGATAGCGGTCGATGTGTGGAGTAATAGTAGTAGATTGATGCAGAATCGTTTCGGTCTACTTGTCACGGACGTGATTCCTATATTCATGATCATTGCCTTAGATATCATCATAACTATGCGCTTTTATATCAATTGCTCGGCAATAATTTGTTCACCCACTGTAATACATGCTATCTTGAGAGAAGCCACTAGTGAAACCTATGGCCCCCGGGTCTACTTTATCATATAAGTTTACAATCTTCAATTCTAGTTTACTATCTATTTTGCAATCTTTATTTTCCAATCTTTATCACAAAAATGCCAAAAATATTTATCTTATTATCTCTATCAGATCTCACTCTCGTAAGTGACCGTGAAGGGATTGACAACCCCTTTATTGCGTTGGTCGCGAGGTTCTTGTTTGTTTGTGCAGGTACTAGGGGACTTGCGGGTAGCCTCCTACTGGATTCATACCTTGGTTCTCAAAAACCGAGGGAAATACTTACGCTACTTTGCCGCATCACCCTTTCTTCTTCAAGGGAAAACCAACGCATGCTCAAGAGGTAGCAATAAGCACTGTGTCGCTGGTGTGAACATTTGCTTTTGAGATCCCTCTGTATATTGGTGTGAGTTTCAATACATCATGCCATCAGAAGGAGCCACAGGGCTCTGGCGTGTGTGGGATTTTTTCATTGTAATAGCAAGACCAGATTAGCCCGACCCATGGAAAATCATGGCGGTTGTAGAACTTATGTAGGTACTTGAGGAGCAGTGCGTCACTCTGAATCCTAAGGTTTATTATGCCAAGACCGCCACTTAGTTTTGGTTGGCATACCATACTCCAAGCTGCCAGAGAATTGCATTTATCCCCTTGCTCAATATTTTTGTCCAAAGGCATTTCCTTCGTATTTTGTTTAGGAGATCCAGAATCTTCGGTGGAAATTTGAGTTTGCAGAGGGCAAAAATTGTCAGAGACGTAATCACTGTGTTGAGGAGAGAGAGCTTGGCACTATATGACACCAGCGAGAGCGTGTTGGTCATCCTCCTTTTGACCGTGCAAACAAGAGGCATCAAATCTTGAACCGTTGGTTTGGTAATCCGAGGGGTAATCCCAAGTAAGTGAATGGCATGCTTCCAACTTTGCAGCCAAAGATATTAGATATCTCATTATAGCATATTTCATCACAGTTGATTGGGATTAGTGTAGACTTGTGGAAGTTTATTTTTAGCCCGATGGAAATAGCATAATCTGCGAGAATATCCTTCATAGTTTGAGCTTGGTTGGGGCAGGCCGAGAGTATTATGATTGTGCCATTGGCGTATTGGATCACCGGATATTCTTGCTGGTTCTGCCTTTGGAATGGGAGCTGAATTTTTCCTTGCCTGAAAGCATCATTGATGGCAGCTTGAAGCAAATTAGCTGCTAGCACGAATATAAGTAAGTGGAGATAAAGGATTTCCTTGTCTAGCACCACATTTGCACATGAATTGTCTGCCCGAGACACCATTGAGTAGCACCGCAGACTTGCCAGATGAGAAAATACACTTGATCCAACCAAGCCATTTATCATTAAAGCCCATATGCTCCATGATTTTAATCATTGCATCGTGTTCAATCGTGTCAAAAGTTTTGGTGAAGTCTAGTTTTAGGAGAACATTTTTTCCTTTGAAGCTTGGCATTGATGGATATATTCGAACGCCCAAGCGAGGCAATCCTGGATTGATCTACCTTTGATGAAACCATATTGATTGTGATGCACAATTTTAAGTATGAGTTTTTCAAGTCGGTTGGCTAGGAGCTTAATGATAATCTTGAGGCAACAGTTGAGTAATGTGATGGGTCGGAAATCTGACACTGTCTCCGGGGAACGAACCTTGGGTATGAGAGTGATATACCCTCATTGATGCTTTCAAGGTTGAGACCACCATCAAAGATTTGGTTACAAAGTTCATAGAAGCCATCTTTGATGATAGGCCAGCATTTTTTTCAAAAATACTCCAGAGAATCCATCCGGACCAGGTGCCCTGTCAGCTGGCATTTCATGTATGACAACATCAACTTCCTCCTTGGTGAAGGGGGCAGTTAATTGGTCCAAATATTCCACCTTTTTGATGATGTTTTGAAGATTAAATTTCATTTGGAAGTCACCAGATTTGCCTAGTCTTTCTTTGAGTGCTCCGTAGATGATTGCTTCCTTACTTGCATGGTCTTCCACAACAGTATCATCCGAGAGCTTGAGAGTTTGAATTGTGTTTCGCCAGTATCTTTCAGAGGCCAAAGCTTTAAGGAAATTAGGATCTTCATCACCCAGTTTAACCCATCTTACAGTGCATCTCTTCTTGCAGTATTGTCGTTGATAGTTCAGAAGACATAGGATATGCCTTTTCAGAATTTTCCTAAAATTGTGTTCTGGAATGGTGAGAGTTCTTAGGTTTTCAAGAACATCCAAGTTAGCCAATGCCATGTTGGAATTATCAATGGCCACAGTGAGCTTGGAAATGCTTTTGCTCCACCGTTTCAACTCATATATGAGAGCTTTGAGCTTCCTGCATAGCGGAGTAGCCGCATTTGCATTGGAGGGTTTCATTGGTCTAGACCAGATCGATTGCACAAGCTCAAGAAATCCTAGATGTTCCGCCCAATATGATTCAAATCCAAGAGATCCGATGAATTGTGGATTTATGATCAGATTAGTGAATATTATTTGAGTCTTTTTTGAACTCTTTTATGCATGATTAAGATAGCTTTGTATTTCTCTCCGATCTATTGATTTGGTTTGGCCAACTAGATTGATTTTTCTTGCCATGGGAGAGGTGCTTTGTAATGGGTTCAATCTTGTGGTGCTTATTGACACATATTTGTATTATTGCCATTAAGGATAAAAAGGTGGGTTTTTTTCACATTAATTGGATCTATCCCTCTACATCATGTCATCTTGCTTAAGGCGTTAATCCGTTCTTATTAACTTAATACACTAGATGCATGCTGGATAACGGCCGATGTGTGGAGTAATAGTAGTAGATGCAGGCAGGAGTCCGTCTACTTGTCACGGACGTGATGCATGTATTCATAATCATTGCCTTAGAGATCGTCATAACTATGCGCTTTTCTATCAATTGCTCAACAGTAATTTGTTTACACATCGTATGCGTTCTTTAAAGAGAGAAGCCTCTAGTGAAAACTATGGCCCCTGGGTCTATCTTTTACCATGTTATTTTCAGATCTACAAAACCAAAAATCCAAAAATACCTTGCTGCAATTTATTTACCTTTATTTTATTTTGCACTTTTACTTATCTTTTATACCTATCTATTCAGATCTCATCCTTGCAAGTAACCGTGAAGGGATTGACAACCCCTTTATCGCATTGGGTGCAAGTATTTGTTTGTTTGTGTAGATGCAACCATTGGTGACTTGTGTGTTCCTCCTACTGGATTGATACCTTGATTCTCAACTGAGGGAAATACTGAAGGAAATATGCCCTAGAGGCAATAATAAAGTTATTATTTATTTCCTCATATCATCATAAATGTTTATTATTCATGCTAGAATTGTATTAACCGGAAACATAATACATGTGTGAATACATAGACAAACATTGTGTCACTAGTATGCCTCTACTTGACTAGCTTGTTGATCAAAGATGGTTGAGTTTCCTAGCCATAGACATGAGTTGTCATTTGATTAACGGGATCACATCATTAGGAGAATGATGTGATTGACTTGACCCATTCCGTTAGCTTAGCACTTGATCGTTTAAGTTTACTGCTATTGCTTTCTTCATGACTTATACATGTTCCTATGACTATGAGGTTATGCAACTCCCGATTACCGGAGGAACACTTTGTGTGCTACCAAACATCACAACATAACTGGGTGATTATAAAGGTGCTCTACAGGTGTCTCCGATGGTACTTGTTGAGTTGGCATAGATCGAGATTAGAATTTGTCACTCCGATTGTCGGAGAGGTATCTCTGGGCCCTCTCGGTAATGCACATCACTATAAGCCTTGCAAGCAATGTGACTAATGAGCTAGTTGCGGGATGATGCATTACAGAACGAGTAAAGAGACTTGCCGGTAACGATATTGAGCTAGGTATTGAGATACCGACGATCGAATCTCGGGCAAGTAACATACCGATGACAAAGGGAACAACTTATGTTGTTATGCGGTTTGACCGATAAAGATCTTCGTAGAATATGTAGGAGCCAATATGAACATCCAGGTTCCGCTATTGGTTATTGACCGGAGACGTGTCTCAGTCATGTCTACATAGTTCTCAAACCCGTAGGGTCCTCACGCTTAAAGTTCTGTGACGATCGGTATTATGAGTTTATATGTTTTGATGTACTGAAGGTAGTTCGGAGTCCCGGATGTGATCACGGACATGACGAGGAGTCTCGAAATGGTCGAGACATAAAGATTGATATATTGGAAGGTTATATTCGGACACCGGAAGGGTTTCGGGGGTTACCAGATAAATACCGGAGTACCGGGGGTTTCCGGACCCCCCCCCGGGGGGGGGGGCTTAATGGGCGTACATGGGCCTTAGTGGAAATAGAAGGCAGCAAGGGGAGTGTGAGGCGCCCCCCCCCAAGGCCCAAACTGAATTGGTTTAGGGCAAGGGGGGCCATCCCCCTCTTTCCTTCTCCTCTTCTCCCTTTCCTTCCCCCTCTCCTACTCCTACTAGGAAAGGAGGAGTCCTACTCCCGGTGGGAGTAGGACTCCCCCCTTGGCGCGCCCTCCTTGGCCGTCTGCCTCTCCCCCCTTGCTCCTTTATATACGGGGGCAGGGGCACCTCTAGACACACAAGTTGATCATTGATCTCTCCCAGCCATGTGCGGTGCCCCCTCCACCATAATCCACCTCGGTCATATCGTAGCGGTGCTTATGCAAAGCCCTGCGACGGTAGCTTCATCAACATCGTCACCACGCCATCGTGCTGACGAAACTCTCCCTCGAGCTCTATTGGATCGTGAGTTCGCGGGACAACACCGAGCTGAACGTGTGCTGAACGCAGAGGTGTCGTACGTTCGGTACTGAGGATCGGTCGATCGTGAAGACGTACGACTACATCAACCGCGTTGTCATAACGCTTCCGCTTAACAGTCTACGAGGGTACGTGGACGACACTCTCCCCTCTCATTGCTATGCATCACCATGATCTTGTGTGTGCGTAGGAATTTTTTGAAATTACTACGTTCCCCAACAAATACTTATCTCTACTTTGCTGCACCACCTTTTCCTCTTTAAGGGAAAACCAACACAAGCAAGAAGTAGCATCACACAGAGTAGTAGTCTTTGTTTAGAGCACCGGTCTTTTGTTAGAGTAATGTTTAGGTCAGCTAGTTCTGTTTAAGTGTTAAACTTGCTCGATTAAGTAGTTTGGTTGTGCTGTAGGCTCTTTTGTGTACCCAAATTATGCAATGACGTGGATGACCACTGTAACTAGGGAAATTCGGATCAAAATTTGCACGTTCAAACTCATCACACACAGGGTAAGCTATATTAATCGTTTGTGTTCAGATATCGTACACATTGCTGAATAAGGGACCGTGTCTGATGACACTTTGCGCATTAGTTTTTTGCTGCATTGGGCGAATTTTTTTGGCATCCATGGAAATATCTAATTCCCCCTCCTCCCGACCAAAAGCCACATTTCCCCTATTTTTGCCTTCCTTTACAAGTTCAAACTTTCGTTGCTCACTTGCAGTGCCGCCTCCTCGACGCTCCTTCCTGCTGCTCGGCCTCATCGATCTACCCAGGTAATCCATTCCACAGGTGAGCGTCATGAGATTGCTAATGGAGGAAGGTTGATGATGACGACGAAGTCGAATCCCCCTCTTCAGATCCCGGAACGGACTCCCGATCAGCCCTCTTGATGAAGAACATGAGGTGTCTGCACAAGGACTAATTTGCTCCCAAATCTACTTTCCCAGATGATCCATGGTTTCTCGCCGTTTTCGCATGCGGAAACCATTGTTTTTGTGCATTGTGGAGGGAGTGGAGGCACGATATGACTACTTCAAGCTCACAAGGGATTGTTGCAGCCAACTCTCTTTCTCGGCCAAGCAGAAGTGCACGGCTGCTCTGAGGATGCTTGCACCCCTGGTACTATTGTAGATGTCGTTGGTGAGATGGCCAGGATGGGGGAGAGCATGTGCTTTAAGACTATTGTCAAGTTTGTCTGCGCCGTGGTGGAGGTGTTTGGACATGAGTATCTCAGAGAACCAATTGCGCAGGACACGGAGAAGTTCTTGGCTATTCGAGAGGCAAGGGGGTTTCGAGGAATGCTCGGATCAATTGATTGCATGCATTGGCAATGGAAGAACTGCCCCAAAGGTTTGCAGGGAATGTATCAAGGTCACACCAGAGAGGCCACCATCATACTAGAAGTGGTGGCATCACATGACTTATGATTTGGCATGCTTTCTTTGGAATGCGGGGTTCTCACAACGACATGAACGTGCTTCAACAATCTCCGGTGTTCAGGAGGCTTTGCAATGGGTTCCAATGGGGAATCACCGCCGTGCAACTACACCGTAACGCTCGAGAGTACAACATTGGATACTATCTTGCCGATGGTATCTATCCTCGGTGTTCCTCCTTTGTGAAGACCATATTCGAACCACATGGCAATAAACATAGCCATTTTTGCAACAATGCATGAAGCGACTAGGAAGGATGTGGAGAGGGCATTTGGTGTGCTTCAGCCTCGTTGGGGAATTGTGCGGAGTGCTGCAATGATGTGGGAATTTAAAACTTTGTGGCAACTGATGACATGTTGTGTTATTCTGCACAATATGATTATCGAGGATGATGGTGATGGCATAGCCCAAACCCATGGTTTCGAAACACCTGGAGAACAAGTTGAAATCGTGGAAGATCAAGATGCGACTCAACTTATGAACTTTCTGTTGGGGAACGTAGTAATTTCAAAAAAATTCCTACGCACACGCAAGATCATGGTGATGCATAGCAACGAGAGGGAAGAGTGTGATCTACGTACCCTTGTAGACCGACAGCGGAAGCGTTAGCACAACGCGGTTGATGTAGTCGTATGTCTTCACGGCCCAACCGATAAAGCACCGAAACTACGGCACCTCCGAGTTTTAGCACACGTTCAGCTCGATGATGATCCCCGGACTCCGATCCAGCAAAGTGTCGGGGAAGAGTTCTGTCAGCACGACGGCATGGTGACGGTCTTGATGTTCTACCGTCGCAGGGCTTCGCCTAAGCAACGCTACAATATTATCGAGGATTATGGTGGAAGGGGGCACCGCACACGGCTAAGAACACGATCACGTGGATCAACTTGTGTGTCTAGGGGTGCCCCCTGCCCCCGTATATAAAGGAGCAAGGGAAGGAGGCCGGCCGGCCCTATAGGCGCGCCAAGGAGGAGTCCTCCTCCTAGTAGGAGTAGGACTCCTACTAGGAGGGGAAGGAAGTGGGGAGGGAGAAGGAAAGGGGGACGCCGCTCCCCTCTCCTAGTCCAATTCGGACCAGGGGGGAGGAGGCACGCGGCCCACCCTGACTGCCCTTCTCTCTCTCCACTAAGGCCCATATGGCCCATTACTTCTCCCGGGGGGTTTCCGGTAACCCTCCGGTACTCCGGTTTTCTCCGAAATCACCCGGAACACTTCCGGTGTCCGAATATAGCCATCTAATATATCAATCTTTATGTCTCTACCATTTCGAGACTCCTCGTTATGTCCATGATCACATCCGGGACTCCGAACTAACTTCGGTACATCAAAACTCATAAACTCATAATATAACTGTCATCGAAACCTTAAGCATGTGGACCCTACGGGTTCGAGAACAATGTAGACATGACCGAGACATGTCTCCGGTCAATAACCAATAGCGGAACCTGGATGCTCATATTGGCTCCCACATATTCTACGAAGATCTTTATCGGTTAGACGGCATAACAACATACGTTGTTCCCTTTGTCATCGGTATGTTACTTGCCCGAGATTCGATCGTCGGTATCTCAATACCTAGTTCAATCTCGTTACCGACAAGTCTCTTTACTCGTTTCGTAATACATCATCTCGCAACTAACTCATTAGTTGCAATGCTTGCAAGGCTTATGTGATGTGTACTACCGAGAGGGCCCAGAGATACCTCTCCGACAATCGGAGTGACAAATCCTAATCTCGAAATACGCCAACACAACATTTACCTTTGGAGACACCTGTAGAGCTCCTTTATAATCACCCAGTTACGTTGTGACGTTTGGTAGCACACAAAGTGTTTCTCCGGCAAACGGGAGTTGCATAATCTCATAGTCATAGGAACATGTATAAGTCATGAAGAAAGCAATAGCAACATACTAAACGATCGGGTGCTAAGCTAATGGAATGGGTCAAGTCAATCACATCATTCTCTAATGATGTGATCTCGTTAATCAAATGACACACACATGTCTATGGTTAGGAAACACAACCATCTTTGATCAACGAGCTAGTCAAGTAGAGGCATACTAGTGACGTTTAGTTTGTCTATGTATTCACACAAGTATTATGTTTCCGGATAATACAATTCTAGCATGAATAATAAACATTTATCATGATATAAGGAAATAAAATAATAACATTATTATTGCCTCTAGGGCATATTGCCTTCAGTCTCCCACTTGCACTAGAGTCAATAATCTAGATTACACAGTAATGATTCTAACACCCATGGAGCTTTGGTGCTGATCATGTTTTGCTCGTGGAAGAGGCTTAGTCAATGGGTCTGCAACATTCAACTCCGTATGTATCTTGCAAATCTCTATGTCTCCCACCTGGACTAGATCCCGGATGGAATTGAAGCGTCTCTTGATGTGCTTGGTTCTCTTGTGAAATCTGGATTCCTTTGCCAAGGCAATTGCACCAGTATTGTCACAAAAGATTTTCATTGGACCCGATGCACTAGGTATGACACCTAGATCGGATATGAACTCCTTCATCTAGACTCCTTCGTTTGCTGCTTCCGAAGCAGCTATGTACTCCGCTTCACATGTAGATCCCGCCACAACTCTTTGTTTAGAACTGCACCAACTGACAGCTCCACCATTTAATGTAAATACGTATCCGGTTTGCGATTTAGAATCGTCCGGATCAGTGTCAAAGCTTGCATCAACGTAACCATTTACGATGAGCTCTTTGTCACCTCCATATATGAGAAACATATCCTTAGTCCTTTTCAGGTATTTCAGGATGTTCTTGACCGCTGTCCAGTGATCCACTCCTGAATTACTTTGGTACCTCCCTACTAGACTTATAGCAAGACACACATCAGGTCTGGTACACAGCATTGCATACATGATAGAGCCTATGGCTGAAGCATAGGGAACATCTTTCATTTTCTCTCTATCTTCTGCATTGGTCGGGCATTGAGTCTTACTCAATTTCACACCTTGTAACACAGGCAAGAATCCTTTCTTTGCTTGATCCATTTTGAACTTCTTCAAAATTTTGTCAAGGTATGTGCTTTGTAAAAGTCCAATTAAGCGTCTTGATCTATCTCTATAGATCTTAATGCCCAATATGTAAGCAGCTTCACCGAGGTCTTTCATTGAAAAACTCCTATTCAAGTATCCCTTTATGCTATCCAGAAATTCTATATCATTTCCGATTAGTAATATGTCATCTACATATAATATCAGAAATGCTACAGAGCTCCCACTCACTTTCTTGTAAATACAGGCTTCTCCAAAAGTCTGTACAAAACCAAATGCTTTGATCACACTATCAAAGCGTTTATTCCAACTTCGAGAAGCTTGCACCAGTCCATAAATGGATCGCTGGAGCTTGCACACTTTGTTAGCTCCCTTTGGATCGACAAAACCTTCCAGTTGCATCATATACAACTCTTCTTCCAGAAATCCATTCAGGAATGCAGTTTTGACATCCATCTGCCAAATTTCATAATCATAAAATGCGGCAATTGCTAACATGATTCGGACAGACTTAAGCATCGCTACGGGTGAGAAGGTCTCATCGTAGTCAATCCCTTGAACTTGTCGAAAACCTTTTGCGACAAGTCGAGCTTTGTAGACAGTAACATTACCGTCAGCGTCAGTCTTCTTCTTGAAGATCCATTTATTCTCAATTGCTTGCCGACCATTGGGCAAGTCAACCGAAGTCCATACTTTGTTCTCATACATGGATCCCATCTCAGATTTCATGGCTTCAAGCCATTTTGTGGAATCTGGGCTCACCATTGCTTCTTCATAGTTCGTAGGTTCATCATGATCTAGTAGCATGACTTCTAGAACAGGATTACCGTACCACTCTAGTGCGGATCTTACTCTGGTTGATCTACGAGGTTCAGTAGTATCTTGTTCTGAAGTTTCATGATCATCATCATTAGCTTCCTCACTAATTGGTGTAGGTGTCACAGAAATTGGTTTCTGTGATGTGCTACTTTCCAATAAGGGAGCGGGTACAGTTACCTCGTCAAGTTCTACTTTCCTCCCACTCACTTCTTTTGAGAGAAACTCCTTCTCTAGAAAGTTTCCGAATTTAGCAACAAAAGTATTGCCTTCGGATCTGTGATAGAATGTGTATCCAATAGTTTCCTTTGGATATCCTATGAAGACACATTTCTCTGATTTTGGGTTCGAGCTTATCAGGTTGAAGCTTTTTCACATAAGTATCGCAGCCCCAAACTTTCAGAAACGACAACTTTGGTTTCTTGCCAAACCACAGTTCATAAGGCGTCGTCTCAACGGATTTTGATGGTGCCCTATTTAACGTGAATGCGGCCGTCTCTACAGCATAACCCCAAAATGATAGCGGTAAATCAGTAAGAGACATCATAGATCGCACCATATCTAGTAAAGTACGATTACGACGTTCGGACACACCATTACGCTGTGGTGTTCCGGGTGGCGTGAGTTGCGAAACTATTCCGCATTGTTTCAAATGTACACCAAACTCATAACTCAAATATTCTCCTCCATGATCAGATCGTAGGAATTTTATTTTCTTGTTACGATGATTTTCAACTTCACTCTGAAATTCTTTGAACTTTTCAAACGTTTCAGACTTATGTTTCATTAAGTAGATATACCCATATCTGCTTAAGTCATATGTGAAGGTGAGAAAATAACGATATCCGCCACGAGCCTCAACATTCATCGGACCACATACATCTGTATGTATGATTTCCAACAAATCTGTTGCTCTCTCCATAGTACCGGAGAACGGTGTTTTTGTCATCGGACCACAACACCAACGAATGTCAAAAGCTCCGAGCCGTGCGAGAAGGAAGGATCGGCCGTCGCCCCGACCGCGGTGACCGGGGCTATGGTCGAGGAGGAGGAAGGAACGTAGGATGCTGGGAATACCGTGGCCCGCGCCAAGGGTGGCGCGATCAACCTCGCGAGGATCACTGGCAAGACCCGCCTCGCGAGGGAGACTGGAGGGATCAGCCTCGCGAGGATCTCCCGCAAGGCAATGCAGGCCTCCCTCCGCTGCCGCCGCAGCCAAGGAGAAACGAGGACCGCCACCAGGACGAGGGGGCTGGGGGCTTCCAGGAGCCGCGCGCGATCGCCTGCATCCTGGGCGGGGCTCAAGCCCCAGCCTCTCAACGCATCTTCAAGCAGTTCGCCCGCAAAGTGAATGCAGTCCTCCCCAAGCTCGAAGCCACGCGCCCTCTCAGGTGGTCGGCGTGCGCCATCACGTTCAGCTCAGCAGATCAGCTCAAGTGTGCGGCTACAGCCGGAGTCCTCCCGATGCTTTGTTCCCCAATCATCAGCAACGTGGTGGTCACCAGGACCCTCATCGACGGCGGGGCAGGGCTCAACGTCCTGTCCGTGGAAACATTCAACAATCTCCAAGTGCCCTACAGCCAGCTTCAGCCAACCAAGCCTTTCTCCGGAGTCACCGACGGCTCCACGATCTCGATTGGGCAGGTCCGCCTCCCTGTCACCTTTGGGGAACGCGACAACTACCGCACCGAGCTCATCGACTTCGACGTCGCTCGCATTCGACTGCCGTACAACGCCATCCTTGGGTACCCAGCGCTAGCCAAGTTCATGGTCGTAACTCACCACGGCTACAACGTCCTCAAGATGCCAGGAAGTGGCGGAGTCATCACGGTGCCCTGTGAAGAGAAGGACGCGGTGTGTTCCCTGGAACGAGCCTTTCAGGCCGCGTCACTGGAAGACCCGGATCGCGGAAGCAGGAGGCTTCCCGAGACCGCCCCCAAGAAGAAGAAGACATCGTCCGGCCCGGCCCCTCAGGAGGCAGGCCCCTCTGGGCCCGTGCCTGCCCAGGGGGAACCTCCTTCCATCGCATAGGAAAGCGCGCTCGGCGCCCTCCTCAGGAAGGGCTCGGGGGCTCTCCCCTGGAGGGCCACCGACCTGGCTAAGGTCACGAGGGAGGTGCTTGGGCACCACATGGAGGCGTGTTTCGAAGCATGTTTCCCTCAAGAAGGAGTAAGGCAAGGAGAGCCAGACCCTCAGGAGTTCATCATCAAGGCCATTCAGGAGCTACAGGAGTCAAGAGTCATGAAAGGCGGCCGCCGCCTACCAGCAGTGGCTCCCCATCCAGGCGAGGATGGTGGGCTGCGCGTCTGCATCGACATACCAGGGCTCAATCGAGTCGCCTCTCTGGAGCGCCTCTGGCCCTCGCGAGTGGGGCGCTGCGGAGGTCCACCCCACAGTTGCGTTCGCATGCCTTACGGCTTGCCGAATGCGGCTGCCACGTACCAGCGCCTCATGAGGGGCATCATGGAGGCACAAGAGGCCAGGCGTCCCGCAGCCCTGGCGGAGATGGAGATGGTCCGCGAGGAGCCACCAGCGCCTCCGGAGCCTCCCGAGGCCCCCAGGCCTGGGGGCTCGTGAGGATCGGCTTCCGCAACCCACCGAGTCTGCTACACCAACAGTCCTTCGTCCTCAACATCATCAGGTGACATCTTTCAAGTTTCATTTCCAGCTGGGAGCGCCCCCCCAGGGCTGCATTATTCCCAGGCCGCGTGGGTCCGTCCCTGCGGCATGTATCCCTTTTATTTCATGTTGTTAGCTTACTTTGTTGGGGGCGCCCCTCGGGCTGCATCATCCCCAAGTCGCTCGGGCCAGACCCAGCGGCATGTATCCCTTTTGCGTTTATTTCCGGTTATGCGTTCGACCCACCATGCTTGATTATTTGATGCCGGTCCACGGCACCTCTTCTTCTCCATGCCGACCACTTGCACGTTAAAGGGGGGGTACCTGAGCATCGCGACTCAGGGCTCTTACTGGCTCTCCAGCCCTCACCCTCTGGCCTTGTCCACGGCATCGCGACCTGCCATACCAGCGACGGCTGAGACCAGCTCGAGGGCCGGGACCCGAGGACGTAGAGTGCCGGCATCTAACCAAATTTGTAGGGACACATCACAAGATAAGGCCCAGTGCCAGGCGCAACCCGCCTAGAGGTAGGGCCCCGTGAGTCCCGCGCTAGCTCACGGGTGCCCAGATACACCTCGCCAGGCCCTACCGTGCCAGCCACGTGTCAGGGCGGGGCTGTACACGCCCCGGGGGCTCCTCCCGGAGGGGGGCCCCCTCCCACGTACCAGTGGAAGCACCATGCTCCGTGCTGGCTGACGACACTACCGAGGAGCGGCTATGCCCGTACACATACGGAAGCGCTATGCTCCGCGCTGGTGATAAACAACTGAGGGTGGCCCCCGGGCCGCATCAACCTCAGGGAGCCCAGAGCTCAGTGTCTAGCCTCATCGTAACGCCTCCCCTCGGGAGTGCCGCGCGAGGGGGCTGGGCACGGGGGCTGTGCTTGGGTCACGCCCAGACGCACGCCGCCCAGCCAGGCCCCCCGGGCCTGGTTCGTCGTGCGTCTCTCCCCGAGTGGAGCCAAGGTACGAAGGCCGTTTGAGCATCAAGGGAGACTCCTAAGCATCGCGACTCAGGAGCCTAACTGGTCACGTAGCCCCTCACTCCTTAGTTCCGAAAGGCTAACGACGGTTGAGGTATGCGCGCGGCCGGGCTCTGCAGACGTAGAACGGTAGATCCACCCACATCATACCTCCCTACTTGCTGTTCGTGCGCCAAGGGGGACTCCTGAGCATCGCGTCTCAGGAGCCTAACTTGTCACGTAGCCCCTCACTCCTTGGTCCCGTCCTGGTTTCCGGTCGGGGCTAACGGCGGCTGAGGTATGCGCGGGGCCGGGCTCTGCCGGCGTAGAACATAAACAAGTAGGAAGGAAAAGCGTAAATCTCAAGGAATTCAAAAGCAAATGTTACAGTCCACACTGTTATCTCAATGCCAAACGCAAGTTTAAACGCCTCCCCGAGGCATGA
Organism: Triticum urartu; assembly: GCF_003073215.2. Classification (NCBI taxonomy): domain Eukaryota; kingdom Viridiplantae; phylum Streptophyta; class Magnoliopsida; order Poales; family Poaceae; genus Triticum; species Triticum urartu. Next base: position 443,220,318 of record NC_053022.1, on the reverse strand, counting down.
TACATGTGCAGGAATTAAAGGCAGGACAGGAGCCACAACGGAGTCACTTGTCGGCGGTGGAGCAGCGCGGAGTGGGTTCGCCTCATGGAGCAGTGGGGTCGGCAGCGCCTTGCTTCGGCTTGGTGCTGAAGGCCCGGAACTTCCCCAGCAGAGCCTCCGCGCGACCCTTCACGGCCTCGGCAGCGGCACGCTCGCCGCTTACTGGCCAGCAGGCTGTCGAGGTCGACGCCGGGATCACGAAGGTAGATGTGGGTGAGGACCCGCGTCAGCGCTGCAGAAGACAGGACACGCGCCTCGGCCTCGGCCGTGGGGCCAAGGCCAAGGGCGACATCTTCAAGAGCGCGAACCAGGAAGGGAAGCAGCTTGGCGGGGCCGTCCTCAGCGCTAGCCAGCGGGCTCTCCAGGCCGTTGTCGTAAAGCGTCCTCAGCGAGGAGCGAGCCTTCGCCTCCATCTCCGCGAAGGTCACGCGGTCCTCGGTAAGAACCAGGGCCTTGTCGTCCAGTTCGGCCTTCCTCACCCCCAACTCCTGCTCCAGCGCGCCTAGGCGGTCGCGGCGCTTCCTGAGCTTGACCTCCCTCTCCTTGACGGCCGCCTCGCGAGCCTTCACGCCTTCTTCCTGCTCTTGGCGAAGGCGGACCTCTTTCGCGAGCTGGTCCCGCAGGCCTTGCAGCTCGTCCTCCAGTGCCTTGCAGCGACCACGGACGTCGACCACCTCCCCCAGGGCTGCGTCATGAGCAGCCTTCGCCTCAAGGACGGCCCGCTTCTCCTCATCGCAAGCCGTCGAGGCTTGGACCAGCGCCGCCCGAATCGAAGCGTCGGAGCGAATCCATCCTGAAGCCAGCTCCAAGCGCCCGGCCACCAAGCGAGGGTCGGCGCCAAGAAGATCCTGGCGCAGTCGGTCCAGCTCAGCAGCAACACGATCCAGAACGGCAGGAGGAGTCGGAGAGACAACAGTCGGTGGAGTAGAAGGAGAAGGCGGCAGCGCGACCACAGCATCCTGAGGCAGAGCCTGCTGCGCCCTAACGGCTGTAGTGGCGGCAACAGGCAAAGGCACCTCGGGAGCCACTTGGGCCATGGGGGCTGAGCTCGCCCCAGCCGGCTCAGCCAGGCCTCGCGAGGATGACCGGGCAGGAGAAGCCCGTGCGTCGCTGTCACCCTCCTCTGCGGGCATAGGCGCTGCCACGGACGGAACCTCAGGAGCTCCCTTCGGCTTCTTTGCTGCGGGCGCCAGCCTATCCAAGAGATGCGGACGTCAAGCCTCAGAAGCAGAACAAGAAATAAAGACAAGAATCAAGCGCTTACGGGTCGTCGCCAGTGAGCTCAAGCGGCCTCCGGCCAAATTTGAAGCCTGAAAGCCAGCTGGAAGGGTCAACCTCGGGAAGCTTGGAAGCGGAAGGCGCGTCTGCGGTCCGCCTCGGGGCCGGGGTAGACCCGCGGGAGATCAACCTGGTCCTGTCCTTCTTCGGGATCGGGGGCAAGCTCCTGCCGTCCTGCTCGTCATCATCCTCGTCGTCATCGCTCGGAGAGAGGCGGAGAACGCAGGACCTGTGCCGGGGGAGGGGAGCCCTCGACTCTCCGTCAGTCGCCTCGGAGTCAGGCCCTTTTTCCCGCTCCCCTCCTTCCTCCTCTTTGCTGGAGTCGTCGGAGGGCACCTCCACCGGTTCCTCGGGAGTTTCCATGGGCACAGGCCCGTCCCCGTTGAAGACGGGCATGGACTCCACTACCTGCTCCTAGTCGTCGCGGAGGAACAAGGGCGTAGGAGCGCCCTCCAATCTCGCCCCATCGCCCCCGACCAGAGATTGGAGGACCGCAGCCAGATCTCCGTCGGCCAAGGCCGCGGGGCTCGGATGGGGCCTCCACATCGGAAGTGAGTACTGTCGAAGCGGAGACAGCTGGTGCTCCAGGAATTCCCTCAGCAGCGACGCGCCGGTCAGCTTCGCCGCCGCCATGTTGGCCGGCCTCAGATCCGCGTCCATCTTCTCCAACACCAGCTTCGCGTGGGGGTCCGCGAGCTCCGCTCGACCCCAATCGCTGGAGCTCGTGGGTTGCTCCGTGGGCAAGATCAGCCGAGGGTGGATGCGCCCAGCATCTGCCAAGACCCACTTGCTCCTGAAGCCCTCAATCCTTTTCCCGGGGTTCGAAATGGCAATGGCGCCGCCGTACGCGATGAAGCTCGCGCACGCAGAAGCAGGACCGCGAGAGGTCCGGAGGTAGAAGTAGTGGCGCAGCAAGGCCACTGAGGGCTGCACCCCTACATGAGCCTCGCAGTAATAGGCGAAGATTTCCAGGAGAAGGACGGAGTTGGGGTGGAGATGCAGAGCCTGTAGCTTATAATGGCGGAGGACAGAGAAGAAGAACTCGGAGAAGGGAGGCACCAGGCCAGCAGTAATGGCGCTTACGAAGAACGGATAGTAGGTGCTCCCTTGACCCTCAGGGGTGGCGGAGCCAGCCTTGAACACCTTCGCCCCGTCGATGCCCCGCGCCGCCGCCATCCGGCGCAACCGGGCGAGGCTCGCCTCCGACACGTTCGGTGAGTCCAGGGCAGACGAGTACCAAGCTACGGTCGGGGACTGACGAGGCGCCATGGCTTCCTAGGTCACGCAGTCGGAGTAGATCTGGAAATTTTGGAGGAAGGAAGGAGAGGCGCAAGAAAGGGGATCTGAGCAGCAACCAGAGAAAGCAAAAAGCAAAGCCTAGGCGGATGCCGCTCCTTTATCAACTCACGCGGTTGCTAAGGCGCTCACGTCCAATCAACCGCCACGCGGCGCCCAAGGCCGCAGGCTGTTAGGGCCCACGGCGCTTCGCTCTTGCCCTTCCGCCTCCCTGCACGACCAAGTCCGGGCGCGCCTTGGGCCCGGGGGCTACTGTCGGCGTTCTGGGAATGGGGGTCCCCAGACTTGCCTGCCTACGGCCTGCGGCATGGCTCAAAGGGGGGCCCAGCACGGCCCATCTTCATCAACACAGACCCAAGACCCTCGCGAGGGGCCAAGCCTCGCGGGGCGGATGACACGGAGCTTCCTCAGGCACGGCCTCACCAGGCTGGCTAGCGAGGAGGCGGAGAGATCAAGGCGGGGTACCTCACGAGGTGCCCGTGATGCAAGCCATGACGACCAAGGGCGCCAGGCGGGCGCCAGCCCGCGCAGTGTCCTCCTTTCCCATTTGGTGCAAAGGGGGCAAGCGCAGCCACGGAGTACCGAGGCGTCAGGCAAAGGTTGCCATTTCGGTGCAACGAGACCAAGACCAGGAGGATGGCAAGACGGAGGTCATTGTGGAGCCCAAGACGGCGTCACCACCAGAGCTTTGTGCAGGCGAAGACTACTTTTGTCAAGATAGCTGGTACTAGCTGTCCCCCTTCAAATTAGCCCGCCATTGTTGGCTCCCTTCCCGCTCGATATTTGGGAAGAGGACCAGGGCCTCTATAAATAGGACCAGCCACCCACAGGTAGGGGGGTTCAGAAAAAGGACGAAGAAGAGAAGATCGAGTAGAGAGGAGATCGAATCAGAGAGAGAATCAAGAAGAGAGAGAGAAGGATGATTGAACTACTCCCAGTAGTTCATCCCCCCAGCCAAGAACAGACCCTCGCGAGGCTGTTCTTCTTTGTATTGCTCATCATCATCAGCCCAAGAGGCAATGCACCACACCACACACTGGAGTAGGGTATTACACCACAACGGTGGCCTGAACCAGTATAAACCCTGTGTCTCTTGTGTTGTTCTTTCCATAGCTTAGATCTTAGCGAGGCGGAGGGGTGCAGGTAGGTAGAAGGCGAAATCTCCGCGCGCACCCCAGTGTTCGAACCTCAAGGGTCTGCCAGAACCCGAAATCCGATAGCATACAATAAAGCGACAACCATATGGCTCCTGCCAGTTGCCGATAACTTGGTTACAAAACATGATCATCTCATACAATAAAATTTAGCATCATGTCTTGACCATATCACATCACAACATGCCCTGCAAAAACAAGTTAGACGTCCTCTACTTTGTTGTTGCAAGTTTTACGTGGCTGCTACGGGCTTAAGTAAGAACCAATCTCACCTACGCATCAAAACCACAACGATAGTTTGTCAAGTTGATGCTATTTTAACCTTCGCAAGGACCGGGCGTAGCCACACTCGGTTCAACTAAAGTTGGAGAAACTGACACCCGCTAGCCACCTTTGTGCAAAGCACGTCAGGAGAACCGGTCTCGCGTAAGCGTACGCGTAATGTCGGTCCGGGCCGCTTCGTCCAACAATACCGCCGAACCAAAGTATGACATACTGGTAAGCAGTATGACTTATATCGCCCACAACTCACTTGTGTTCTACTCGTGCATATAACATCAACACATAAAACCTAGGCTCGGATGCCACTGTTGGGGAACGTAGTAATTTCAAAAAATTTCCTACGCACACGCAAGATCATGGTGATGCATAGCAACGAGAGGGAAGAGTGTGATCTACGTACCCTTGTAGACCAACAGCGGAAGCGTTAGCACAACACAGTTGATGTAGTCGTACATCTTCACGGCCTGACCGATCAAGCACCGAAACTACGGCACCTCCGAGTTTTAGCACACGTTCAGCTCGATGACGATCCCCGGACTCCGATCCAGCAAAGTGTCGGGGAAGAGTTCCGTCAGCACGACGGCGTGGTGACGATCTTGATGTTCTACCGTCGCAGGGCTTCGCCTAAGCAACGCTACAATATTATCGAGGATTATGGTGGAAGGGGGCACCGCACACGGCTAAGAAAATGATCACGTGGATCAACTTGTGTGTCTAGGGGTGCCCCCTGCCCCCGTATATAAAGGAGCAAGGGGAGGAGGCCGGCCGGCCCTATAGGCGCGCCAAGGAGGAGTCCTCCTCCTAGTAGGAGTAGGACTCCTACTAGGAGGGGGAAGGAAGTGGGGAGGGAGAAGGAAAGGGGGCCGCCGCCCCCCCTTTCCTAGTCCAATTCGGACCAGGGGGAGGAGGTGCGCAGCCCACCCTGGCTGCCCTTCTCTCTCTCCACTAAGGCCCATATGGCCCATTACTTCTCCCGGGGGGTTTCCGGTAACCCTCCGGTACTCCGGTTTTCTCCGAAATCACCTGGAACACTTCCGGTGTCCGAATATAGCCGTGCAATATATCAATCTTTATGTCTCGACCATTTCAAGACTCCTCGTTATGTCCGTGATCACATCCGGGACTCCGAACTAACTTCGGTACATCAAAACTCATAAACTCATAATATAACTGTCCTCGAAACCTTGAGCGTGCGGACCCTACGGGTTCGAGAACAATGTAGACATGACCGAGACATGCCTCCTGTCAATAACCAATAGCGGAACCTGGATGCTCATATTGGCTCCCACATATTCTACGAAGATCTTTATCGGTTAAACCGCATAACAACATACGTTGTTCCCTTTGTCATCGGTATGTTACTTGCCCGAGATTCGATCGTCGGTATCTCAATACCTAGTTCAATCTCGTTACCGGCAAGTCTCTTTACTCATTTCGTAATACATCATCTCGCAACTATCTCATTAGTTACAATGCTTGCAAGGCTTATGTGATGTGTATTACCGAGAGGGCCCAGAGACACCTCTCCGACAATCGGAGTGACAAATCCTAATCTCGAAATACGCCAACCCAACATTTACCTTTGGAGACACCTGTAGAGCTCCTTTATAATCACCCAGTTACGTTGTGACGTTTGGTAGCACACAAAGTGTTCCTCCAGCAAACGGGAGTTGCATAATCTCATAGTCATAGGAACATGTATAAGTCATGAAGAAGGCAATAGCAACATACTAAATGATCGGGTACTAAGCTAATGGAATGGGTCAAGTCAATCACATCATTCTCTAATGATGTGATCCCGTTAATCAAATGACAACACATGTCTATGGTTAGGAAACACAACCATCTTTGATTAACGAGCTAGTCAATTAGAGGCATACTAGTGACGTTTAGTTTGTCTATGTATTCACACAAGTATTATGTTTCCGGATAATACAATTCTAGCATGAATAATAAACATTTATCATGATATAAGGAAATAAAATAATAACATTATTATTGCCTCTAGGGCATATTTCCTTCACTTTCTACATATGCATCCGAATCTTCGAGATCAGCAGGTGCACATGCAGCTACTCAATGATCTTGTGGAGCACATGTGGACCCACAATGACAACTAAAAAGTCAATGCTTGAGTTTGGCACTTAAAATAAATTTTATGTAAACACTATATGTGCTTCGTACCAACATTTGCTATTTACGTGTGACATTGGCTTGTATGATCGACGTGCATGTATTTGCATGGATTTGATAGTCCGGATTTGAGATATGTGGATGCTGGGACGGAAATATGAGGGTCCGTCGGGATGCGCCCGTGGGCGTGCCCGGATGCGTCCGCGAACGTATAGAGAGTCGGATTTGCCAAGTCGAATGTAGATGCTCTTAGAGCATGGTTAATAGTATAGTCAGATGTTGGCTATATAGTTTTGGCACATCATCTATAGCCAAACTTATAGCGGACAAGTACAATAGTTGTTTGTAAATATGTAATACTTTTTGATACATGGTCCACCTCCCTCTCTCCCAACATGCTAGGAGCACGTGCTGCATCCGGCTGTTAATCAGTAGCCCGCTTCCCTTCTCTCTCCTCCTCTCTTTACGCCAACTCATCCAAAATATAATATTTAAAGGCTCACAGCCCGCCTACGTCATCCTATTGTATTTGCTCTTAGGAATACACATTTTTCATCACGTAAACCGATGCATCTTTCATTGATTCCCACCATCTCCTCACCAGTAACGCAAACCGATGCATATTTCGTTGATTCTCATCAATTTTGTCAGAATTTATTTTTTGCATGATAATATGTGTCTCATTCATATCATAAAGATTAAAGTACAAGTCACGTAAGGATCAATATGACAAAACTGAAAAATAATAATAGAACATCTAGGTAGAGATGAGATAAGCCACCGTCTTTTTCATTGCACTCCCACGTCTTGGAAAAAGGACGGCGTTGCAAATCAGTGTTTGGGTGATCAAAATGCGGTCGACTTTGAACGTTCGCCCAGTTATCTTTTATTAGTTTTTTAGGGAAGTTCGGCCAGTTCACGCGCCCAATCACCCAGTGGTAGTGGGCCGCTCGTGTTCCACGTCGGCTAACGGGCCAGAAAACACGAAATAGCCCTGATGGGCTCAGGACGGCCCATCTAAGAGATAACACCGTAGAAATCGCCCGAGGTACCCAGAAGCTCCCATCAGAAACGCTCGTCAAGCGCAACTGGTTCGTCCGTCGTCGCGTACCGAATCTCCACCATCCCCCCCGCGCGCCGCCGCCTCCGCCTCCGCCCTCGACTATGGGTCTCTGGGATGCCATGTACCGCGTGGTGATGCGCCGTAACGGCGTGTACGTCACCTTCGTCGTCGCCGGCGCCTTCGCTGGCGAGCGGGTAACCCCTCCCATCCCGATCCCCATTTTCAGATCTGCGCGTCCTCCTGCGGTGTCCGATTCGGCCTCCTAATCTCTTGCGTTTGATTTGGCTGCAGCTGGTGGACTACGGCGTCAACAAGGTCTGGGAGATGAACAACGTCGGGGTAATATTCTCTCTCCGGGGCCTTCCCATCGTTTGTTCGTTTGACCTTTCGTGATCCGTGGGATACTAGATCTTGCATCTCTGATCCGGGTAGGACGGGACAAAGTCCACATTCTTATGATCAGAGACATGTTTCTCGTAATTTTGTTGGCTTTCAAGATCAAATAGGAATAATGCTGTGTGGTTATTGTTTCTCCTGCGAAATGAGGGCATTTCATACTTATGTTGATTTACTTTATTTGAAGTGCGAGTTTCACCTGCAAGGATATCTAGTTTGTGTTTGATCTTTGCCGGATCAACCTAGCGGTTTAGAAAATTCAATTAGGTTTCTAATTTCTTCTGAAAATCGCATTGAAGGTGGTATGCTCTGCCAATTGTTCATTCCAATGTCAGGGTTTTCTTATGTTCTTTGTGATCTTGTAACACTGAGCAAAAATGAGTATAGGTTGAGTAGGCACAGCATTTCATGCTCGTTAAATGCATGATTTCTCTGCATGTGGATGCTTATTTATGATATTTTGCGTGTAAAGTCTCCAATAATTTCTTGACAATGTGGAATGCCTTGGTGATAGCTAAATTCAGCAAACTATGTTATCTTGTATTGTGTGTGATGATCATACTTTATTGTAGGGCTTTTAATAGTGTCCTGGACCACAGATCATATACTCCCTCCGGTCCTTTTTACTCCGCACATTAGCTTTGTCTGAAGTCAAAGTTTGCTAAGTTTGACCAAATTTATATTAGAAAGTATTAACATCTATAACATCTAATAAATATAATATGAAAATATATTCCGAGATGGATCTTAATAACAAATGTGTTGTTATGTGAATGTTAATAATTTTTTGTATAAACTTGGTCAAAGATGGATGAGATTGACTTCAGACAAACCTAATATGCAGAGTAAAAAGGACCGGAGGGAGTATATTCTTGTCACATATGATTAACAATTTGAGTGAGAGGAATGCATATTCGATGCAGATATACATATCGGATAGCATATTGACTGAGGATACATAATAGACGAGTTTGGCTCACAAATGTATTCATAGCCCTTACAATCACCGAAGTACAACTATATTGATGCATATTCACCATGTGTAGGCACAACATGCTTTGCACACTGTTTTTCGATTACCATATATGCTAATTAATCTTTCTTTTATGTCCTTGCATGCTCTTGTATGCTTGTTTCACATTCATTTAGTAGTAGTAGAATATAAGTAGTTTTTTTAGTAACTAGTAACCTAACACAACATCATATTATACCAATTAGCAAACCTTCTGCAGTTCTCTCTTAAACCCCCCATTAGCCTATATTTCTGACTGTGAACTGCATCTTCTGATTCTGTGTACTTTCAATAGTTCATATGCACACAAAATCTCTTGTATATACTTCTACAATGCCACAGAAACGAGTGCCTACACATTTTAGCTTAGCACAGGATGCTGGTCTATCTTCTACAGAATACTTGTTCATTGTTGCTGTATTTTGGTTAAGCAACCTCATTGTTCACTCATTGAGTATTTTTTTCGAGAAAACGCAGAAGACATGCGTTTCATTGCACTGGAAAGATAGAAGTTTGATTGTGTACAACTTTGTGTTGCTAGTTAATGCATATGCTAAATGCTTCAAATGCTGAGGCCACATGGCTTATAATTCGTCATTCTTTGGAAATGCAGAAACGGTATCAAGACATATCAGTTCTGGGGCAAAGGCCGGTTGAGGAGTGAAGACATTGAAGCCCAGATTTCCCATGATCTTTTAAGTGAAATTAGGCACCTTATAAAGCTCCATGTTTTGGCATTTTCTTTTGGCACAATAATATTGTAAAACTCTTGCTGGGTGTTATTCACTCTCTTTGAGCACTATGGCACCAATCTGTTCCACAGCAAAGTGATTGCTATGTCTGGTCGCTCTGGAACCAGTTCAATACTATTCAAATTATGAATTGAACTTCTTTCTAATGCTTCATATGTAATTGGCATGCTGTTCCTCGTCTCTTTTGGACAAGCTAATGAATATTTGGTTGATATATAATTTTCCTCGCATTCATCTGAAGGAGAGTGTGCTGTAGTTGTTGGCAACATTCTCAACTCTCAACCCGTTGACATCCATTGTTGCAACTTGATATGATCACGCCTTGCTTGATAATCTTATCGACAACAAGTTTGATGTTTCAATTAAAGGGACATGAATTCCTTATTTGTTGGACGGATCTGAAGGATTAGAGTATCACCAAAGAACTAGCCATGGACTGGGGCGTGTGGAAGCTTGTTATCCATGTGCCAGAACCTTGAGTTGATCGTGATATATTATGGGTTTCACCTCTAGTGTACCCAACTTGTTTGGGACTGTAGACTTTGTTGTTTTTGTTGTTGAATTCCTTATTTGTTGGACCCTAATACATTTCAGTTTTCTTGGCAAATATATTTTCCTCAATTTTAGCGCACGTCTATTATTTAGTCACTCTTGGGACCCGAATGTACTCCAGTTTTGCTGGCAAAATAGGTTCAGTATCTCTTTTTCCTTGCATGCTTGGTATCATCTGTGGCGAAGTGCGTGTACTTTGTCTCGACTCTTTGACATGCATTTTCAATAACATGATATGCTCGTAAACCTGATTCAGCTGATGAACCATCATATTTCAGTTCAGATTTCTGCTCAGGCACACAAATTTGTCATTTGCTGGACCCGAAGTATACTTAGGTTTGCTCGGCAGGCCTAATGTTACGGTTCTTTAAAGCTAAAGTTCAAACAATAGCAAAATCCGTCGTAGTCTAGGTGGTTAGGATACTCGGCTCTCACCCGAGAGACCCGGGTTCAAGTCCCGGCGACGGAATTTTTTGTAAATAAATTTCCGTTTTTGAGCGAGACACTTTATTTTAGGGGAGGCCTTCGTCTTTGCCAGTGCGCGAGGCAGGCCCACGGCTGTCTAATGCTAGCCATGCACGGTAACTAGCCTGCTCATACAGAAATGTTGAGACCAGCTGTTTCTGAAGCCATGTCGACATCTACTCTTTTCTTTGAAATTACTTGTCTCAGAAATGGATGTATCTAGAACTAAAATATGTCTAAATACATCCATTTCTGCGACAAGTAGTTCCGAACGGAGGGAGTAGATGGGAGGCGCCGTGGTGAATGCCCCCTAATTCATGACATCCTAGGATTACAACTTTACAAAAGTCCTAGCCATACATTAATCTTCCAAATCAGTAACTAGCCTGCTCATACAGAGATGTCGAGACCAAATGTGTCACAGGCATTCTGAAGCCATGTCGACATCTAGATGGGAGGTGCCATGGTGAGTGCCCCCTAATCCGTGACACCATCGGGGTCCTAGGATTACAAGAGTTCTAATTAAGGGCATCTCCATTGCTGGGCGACTAAGTAGACGCTTACGAATGAAAAGATAATTCTCATAAAATAGGAAAGAAGCTTAGCGTTTTCTGACCCAACGGCAAGCGCTAATGAGGGGTGCTAATTAATCGCAGAACTAGTAGAAAAACCAATCGCTACATGCATGGCTGTGGGAAAAAAGGCAAAGCGCCCGCCTCCAGCTTTTGCGTCGCTGCCAGGTTAGACGCTAGGATTTTGTAGTCTAACTGCCGATCGGATAGGATATTTATCTTAGCGTCCGGGCCTAGCACCCGGCGTTGTAGATGCCCTAATCGGCTACGTCGGTGGAGGCGGGTGCTCCACGGATATGGATTACTTGTCTTGAACGTCAAGGCTTCCATAATCTTCTTTGTAGCGCGTCATGGGTTGCCCAAAATGGCCCAAGACGAAACCGACCTAGGGGTCCTTAGCCCGACCCACCAGATCAGGAACCAACATGGTGAAATACCCCTGGGCTAGGACACCATCACTATGCAAGAGAGCAGACGATGTCATGAAGAGATGGGTTCATGTAGGCTCGAAACCGAGGGGTGTTAGACGAGACATGAAGGGATAGCCGAAGATAAACGATTCATCATGTTGGATTCGAATACCATGGATCCAATGGCGCAAGAATTTGAGATGACAGACGAATGGTGATCATACATTCTAGGGCCTGCCGGGGCAAGGGAAGGTGCACGCTGGAGAGGGGACAACACACACAAGAGAGCAGTGCACATCCGGAGAAGGGGACGGTGCACATGCCAGCAACATGTGATTTGCACATGTCACCGGTTAAATGCATTTGTTCAAGCAACTTGTTAAATTATTTCTTGCATGATTGCTTTTGAAATGAAGTGATAAAACGTCTAGTTTTGGAGTCAATCAAAGTTTCTGAATGAGAAAACAGAAAATATATTATGAAGGCTGAGATATGGCGACTTTGCGCTCCATATGCAATATATAACGACTCTTGTAGAGTTTCTCTTAGTTGCAATTTTCTTTATTAACCCCTACCCACACCTCACCCCGCACACACCATTGTAAGATGTTTAAAGTTCTAGTTTCTCTCAAGTCAAGCTTTACATATTTTATAAACATTTAAACAACTTCGATTTAGCGTAATCTATAACTTCAACAGTTTTAAAACAGAGGTTGTTCTCAAAAAATAATAATAGAGGGGGTCCTAAGAGTGATTCCCTCCGTTTCTTTTTTACATTGCATATTAGATTTGTTTGAAGTCAAACTATACAAAGTTTGAGCGAATTTATATTTGAAAATATCAACATCTATAATACTAAAGTTATATGGTGTGAAATTTAATATATATTTTTGTGAGGGAGCGTGAAATTTAATTTTAAGATGCATCTAATAATATTGACTTTGTATTGTGAATGCTTATATTTTTTTTCATAAAATTGGTCAAACTTTACAAAGTTTGACTTCAGAAAAGTTTTTATGCAAATTAGAAAGAAATGGGGGGAGTATCTCTTTCTCGTTCATATGTTTAGCTTCGAAAACCATCCACATTGGAGAGCTAGTCTGGAATAGTGTGTATTCAAAACTTTTGAAAGCTGTTTGAAAACTTGACATGTGGGAGACATTTGAAACAGTTTTCTGTTAAAAAATTTAATTTTTTTTGCGGGTGTTCAAAAATTTAAATTTTTTAAAGCTACACATGCTAGAGACACGAATTATGACGAGGATGACATCCATATATGGGCCAAAAAGAAGATCCTTGTTGGACACAAAGAAAACCCTGGTTAATATACACCACAAACACCCATATGGGAAGAAAAGAGTCCATAGGATCAGATGCTTACTCCACGGGAAAGTAGAAAGAAAAGATGCTTGCTGTCGAGGAAAATGCAGGTTTTCTTTTGAAGCTGAAAATGCACGTATCAGGGCATCTTCAATGCCGACCTGTAAATTGTTCCGGCATCTATCAGTGAGTAGGGGATTAGTCCGCGGACACAAATGCGGGTGCCGGCCATCCAATGCTTTCCGCATACATTTCAACCATAAACTAACCAGACAAAATTCATGCAAACACGACAGATTTCATACAAACCGGACGATATTCATTACATTTCAAACTTTTTTCATATAAACCAGATAAAATTCATTATATTTTTCATATAAACCGTACTAAACCCCACTCTAAACCTAATATAAACGATCACAGACACCCGTTTCCCAAGTCTGGCCATGAGCCCCGAGAACTGAAGCTCTGACTCTTGCCTTCCCCTTCTTTAGTTCCGCCTAGGCGCTCTCCAGCTCCATCTTCATAACCTCCGCCTCCAAAGTCTGGGAAGTGAAGCTGTCCGTCTCCACATCAACGCCAAGCGGCTAATCGGCTGAGGATGTTCAGCCCACCAAGTTTTGCTTCAACGGGAGGGGAGGGGCGGTGGCCCTCTTGGGACCCGAGTGGCGGTGACCTACCATGCAATACTCTTCCTTGCTGTCGACAGTGCCCACAGACGTGTCGGCTTCATGGCCGTGGCGGGGCGCGGCCGGGCAGAGCTGGCGATGTCCTTGTCATTGTCTCTCTTGCCCCACATCTCATCCGCCACCTTGGCAAACTCCCTGCAGGTGGCCTCCAATTCCACCTGATGGAGGCGGTACCGCCAGCAGTCGCGGAGGATGTCGCGAGCGAAGCAGTAGGAGTCGACCAACGCCTCCTGCTCTGGCACGTCCACGCCCTACACGATGGTCGTGCCAATGGCAAGTTGCTCCTCGACGCGTTGGTGCTCCTCGAGGAGGCCGGGGTTTTAGGCTTGGTCAGCCTGCGCCTGTCGAAACTTGGCCTCTTGCTCCTCCCGCAGCATGTCCGTGTAGTGCGCACGGGCCTCGCTGGTGGTGAGGCCAGCATGCACCGGCGAGGAGGGTGGCGCCAGATCATCCTCCATTGCAATGGCGGCGGTCTCCGTCTGCTGGCGGACCTGCCAGCCGACAGCAATGACGGCCATCTTCTTCTTCTGCTCCGACGAGAATCCGTCCTAGAGAGCTTTGGAGCGCGAGGAGGCCATGGTGGGCTGGTGCGGAGAGGAGAAAGGGACCGTAGGAGGATGACTGCGGCTATGGTCAAGGCTGGAGTTTATATAGCGGGCGGATGGCAATGGTGGGTGGCAGACGGACGGATGAGTAGCAACTGAGTAGGTTCCTCGGGAAACCGCGTTTCATTTAATGTAGGGTGACATACAACCGTGGTGTCGTTTGAATGCGAAGCAGTCGCATGCACTGGGAAGCAGCGCATGCGGCGCTCTCTCAGCCGACGCGCCGCTTCAATGCCAGTAGAAGTGAGAGGCCGCATCCACTCTAGTCGAATGTGAATGCGGCACTAATGCTCTGAAGAGGCGGCAGGAAAAGCGCGCGAGCGAAGGGGGGGTGTTTGAGTGAGCCAGGGCGGTCAGGAACGGACATGGCAGCGATCGGACGCCCGCAAAGTTCCCCACTTTATCTTTGATCTGCAGAAAAAAAATGTGTCCGGACCGCCAAACGAATCAATACAGATCTATATTGAATGACAGAACACGTCCAAGCAGCGTGGCTCAGACGTATGTGAATGGCTTGAGGGTCCGCAATGAAGATGCCCTTAACCCAGCGGCATATGATACTATATGTATATGTGATCACTAGCTACCCTTCCATCACCTCATTCAGCAGATCAGATGGTTGGTAGCGAAACGTCTAGTCTCCTCCATGGCCCCGTGGCGTTCAAGGACGCCGACGACGGCACAATCCCTGTGCACCCTCCCACGGAGTACGCCGCCGCCGTCGCGTCCCTCCCGACGAACCAGAACCATGCCAGCAACAGCAAGCTGAAGCGGCGCTGCTACCAGGGCGTGTGGGTGCGAGAGGAGTGGGCACCAGGCATCATGGCCATGCAGCGCAGCTTCGCGGCGCGCCCCGGCGACGTGGTTCTTGCGAGCGTTCCCAAGAGCGGCACCACGTGGCTCAAGGCCCTGATATTCGCCACGATGGCCCGCGCCGCGTGCCCGCCGGCCAGCCCCGCCCACCCGCTCCGCCGCCTCAACCCACACGACTGCGTGCCCCTCGTGGACAGGCTCTTCGCCGTCGGCCGCGAGGCTGTGCTGGACGCGCTGCCGTCGCCGAGGCTCATGTGCACGCACATGCCGCTGTCGGTGCTGCCGCCGTCCATCTCCGGAGGACCCTACTGCAAAATCGTCTACATTTGCAGGTAGTGTTGTTGTATTAATTATTTAATTTTAGTGGGTTATAGTATATATAACATAAAGGACTTTTAAAAATGCAATCCACACGATTTTATTCCAGCTCTCCTTGTGAATGAGGTAAGCCCTTGCTGAACCATGAAATACAGTAAGCCATGGTGGCGTTTTCCCTAAAAAAAGAGTAGATGACATCGTAGGTGCTCGTTGGCAGGGATCCAAAGGATATGGTGGTATCATTGTGGCACTTCATCAATCGTGCTCAACCTGACATATCACTCCAAGAGATGTTCGAGACTGTCTGTGAAGGCACAAGTAACGGCGGACCTTTTTGGGATCACATCCTCGGATACTGGAGGGCAAGCAATGCAGAGCCAAGCAGAGTGCTTTTCCTTACCTACGAGCAGATGCTTCAGGATCCGCTGGACAAAGTCAGGAAGCTAGACCAGTTCCTTGGGAGGCCATTCTCTGACACAGAGGAGGAGGCCGGTGTCGTTGCAGAGATTGTTGAGCTCTGCAGCTTGGAGAATCTTAAAAATTTAGAGGTGAACAAGAAAGGCTCCCAAGGAGTGTTCTTCAAGTTCTCGCATGACTCCTATTTCAGGAATGGGGTGGTGGGAGACTGGGTGAACCACTTGACCCCTGAGATGGCTAAACGTCTGGATGCGATATGCGAGGAGAAGTTCCGTGGGTCGGGCTTCACTTTCTAGTGATGCTAGTTGAGTCTTCTTTTCTGCAATGGCGTTGTTCCCGATGTTATTTTCTTTATGTTGATTGCGCTATGAATAAATTGTTCTTTGCACTATTGTAGTCTTTCATATCGTGCTGCTATTCCAAAACAATCCAGATCTTAAATCATAACATATGCAACCCCGCAACAATATATGAGAAATCTCTTGTGTTCCAAGCAAACCTAATACAATTATCAATTGTATAAGTGCACTAGTCTGGCGAAGAGATTGATAATGGTAGATAGGTGATATGGATGACGGTAATATTTCTGTATTTGCTAAACATTTAAAAATAATAAGGCAACAATATGAAAACGTATCATGAAATCTGCAATGCTTGATCCTAGTTTATGCAAGAATCTCAAGAGGCAAAACGGAAATGTAATCAGATCTGAAACAACTTCCATGCATAACTAGGATCGTCGACGCCTGGGACGAGTCCACTTGGCCCCATGTGCTCTGCAGGGTTGCACGCCATAGGCTCCGCACGGAAGCCGCACTGCTTCCTCTGTGGCATCATGGCCAGGGAAATAAAAGGGGCCGCCGTTCGGCCATAATATTCGAAAACCTGAGAAGACTAGCCAACCATTATGGACGCCATAGGCTCTCCAAGTCCACATTCAGTGAAATGGACCGTCTACATCTGCATCTTCTCTGTCGATTCTCATGTTATGGGATAACCCATCGTTATTCCATCTGCCACTGTAACGGATTAGAGGAATACTACCGCAACTACTCCAGATGACGCTACATAGGACTCTCGAAGACGTCTACAAGCGCTAAGTGCATGCATGGCCCTTTCGGGAATGTACTTGATCTCCCTGAGCTTCTCTTTCAATTTATTTTATTTTTCTTACGTTAGTCCTTGCCTTTTGGCACTGTACATACTCTGCCTACTATTATGAATGAAATGCCAGTACTTATTGGAATTTTTTTAGAGATGGCACCGCGTGCTTATTGAGGGGAATTCTGCCGGATTCGACACCTTCCACTTCCCTCCACCATGGAGTCGAAGAAGAAGGCAACGACCACCACCACTCTAGTGGTTGGCATCCCAACGACGTGACACCAAACAGCAACACCTGGCCAACGATTGCACGATTATATACAAGGAGATTCCGAACGCGTCTCTTTAGCCATCGCCGTCCGACGATGTATATGGGATCAAACCGTGTTGTCCTGAACGACTCTCAAGCAGAGGGGGAGGCGGAGGGAGGGAAGACGGAAGGGAGCGTGTGGTCGTCGCACGGTTGTTTCTCCCACAACAAATGTGTTGGGCCTCCTCGCACCGCACCCAACCAGGAGTTGGAGATGCCGCCAGCGTTGCACCCCCTCTCATCTCCTTACTCTTCCGGTGCTACTCCTCCCGTTGTGTCTTTAACTTTAAATGGAATTCTTAATGTCATGCAGCAATTCCGTCGTAGTCTAGGTGGTTAGGATACTCGGCTCTCACCCGAGAGACCCGGGTTCAAGTCCCGGCGACGGAAACTTTTTTCTGGTTTTGTCTGTGACACCTTGTAAATCTGTAATATATTAGTGTCATTTTTTTTTCAGAAACCCATTTGTTAACACAGTAGTATGTAATATCATATATTCATCATTGTGTGAGACACCTTGTTGATCTGTAATTTCTCATATCCGCCATTCACCACTTGCATCGCATTCAATTAATTTTCTGCACATAAATATGCTAGGCAAATACTCAAATTTCCCATGCAGAGAAGAACAAAAAGAAAGTACAGCTGAATCAAACTAGAGGAACTATTTTATTATTGCATTGCATACACGACCAAGCTACGCCTAAAAAATTCAGCACCGATGTGCAATTTATTCAGAAAGGCAAGAGCTCCTTAATTCTGTACTTCTAAACTAATGAAAAGGCGTCGATTTATACAAAACTAAAAGGGTGACTTGTTCAAAACAGCTTGGAGCGATCGAGTTTCTAAGATTCGTGGAGCGAAAGCTCTTGGTGCTTCTTCAGATACTTGTTGAACCAGCTGAGCATGTCTGCACGAGCTTTTTCGGCAGTTTTGACGGCGAACGCGTCGCTGGCGTTGTATCTGCAAGCGAAACCGTGGGCTACTCCCGGGAAGATCTTCACGAAGTGGTCAATCTGTAAAATGGCAGATTAAAATTTAGTGGTCA
Organism: Triticum urartu; assembly: GCF_003073215.2. Classification (NCBI taxonomy): domain Eukaryota; kingdom Viridiplantae; phylum Streptophyta; class Magnoliopsida; order Poales; family Poaceae; genus Triticum; species Triticum urartu. Next base: position 443,202,290 of record NC_053022.1, on the reverse strand, counting down.
ATCTTCACGAAGTATGAAATGAAGCTACTAGGAAGAATGTACCTTGTTGTTCTGATCCAAGGCCTGTTCAAACTGGTGCACTATCGGCGGTGGAGAAGCTTGATCAAGCTCTCCTCCGAGAATCTCAATGGGATGCTTGACCTCTGAGCATGCAAAATGGAGTTACCGAGTTAGAGAAAAGGATATGCAGCGCATTCTTCTAGTGAAAGTGAATTTTTAGCATACACGAGGAAGAATCAGCAGGGAAAGCCTAATTAAGTGAGATGGAAATAAGACACACACCCTTCATGTCATCGACAGTCACTAGTGAAGGGTGCGAAATGACAGCCACTTGAATTTCTTCAGACTTTGATAGCTCCACAGCTACCTTTGCTATTACGAAAGACAAGGGAGTGGTTAGTTGAAGAATGCTACTCCCTCCGATCCATATTAATTGTTGATGATTTTTGCTATTACGAAAGACAATGGAGCGGTTAGTTGAAGAATGCTACTCCCTCCGATTCATATTAATTGTTGATGATTTAGATCGATGACTTAGAAATCATCAACAATTCATATGGATCGGAGGGAGTGGTAAAAATTAAAACAATGATTGCTCGGTGTTCATGTAGTTGAAGTGAGTTAACCCACCACCCCAGCAATAACCTCCAACCCCAACTTCAGACACCCCTTGCTTCTTCAGAGCAGCAATAAGCACTTTAGTCTTTTCAGCTGCCTCCACCTGTAACAGCAACGAGCAAGAGAGAAATCAGTATTTGTTATGTTTCCTATCCTGATACTGAAACATTCAGATGGAAAAGCTGCAGCATTTCTTATGATTAAGTGTGCTTTCCATGAAAATACAGTTAAGTGTGGTAGATGCCCTTAGTAGGATACTGAATATTTTCATGTGATGTAATGTGCTGGAGAGAGAATTTCATCTTTTTCTTTTCTTTCAAAATGTACTTGGGAAACCAATGGCAAGTGGTCTGCATATCCATTATAGCCTTAGGGAGAGCGCTAGAGTTTCAGTATTGTGCCATCCGTTATAGTCTTACAGACCAACTATTACAAACAATACAACAAGCAGGATAAGAACGGAAAATGAACCAACCGGAGAGTGGGTTTTCAGCCAATCTTGAAATGAAATCTTGGCCTCATCCCTGAACGGATCCCCGTGCAGCAAATCAGGAACCACGACCAAGTATCCATCATCCGCAACCTGATCCGCGATTTTCCTTGGGAACACACACGGTACACACATTGTTAAATTCATTCGCCTCGCACAAGCGAGATGAAACTCAAGAATGCAGGCAGAATGAAACAAAACAAGTTTGGAGAGAAACAATTTGAAGCAGAAAGTGGTTCTTTCAAGTCAATCAAACAGTGGCAAGTACGTACGTACCTCAGTTTTGGCGCTTGGAAGCCTGCAGAAAAGAAGATTCATTAATGGAGTCACGTACACTGGAGTAGGAACAGAGACGTTCCTTCGGCTTGCTAAGTGGCCTCGGTGACTCTGAGCACTGACCGAAGTAGTCGGAGGCGAGGACGATGGCGCGCGTGGAGCTGCGGGATCCGGTGACGTAGGCCGGGAGGCCGCCGAGGTCGCGGACGAGCTCGCCCGCCTCGTCGGCCGCGGCCGTCAGGTCGGGCGGGTTGTCCAGGCACGGCGTGTGCGAGCCGGAGGCTGATTGTTCAGCGAACGCTTTTGCATAATAACGTCGCACAGTTCGGTTGCGTTCACTTTCACCCGCTTCATAAATAACGTCGCACAGCCGATACAAGGTGTTAAATAAACCTTTTTTTAGCGTTAAATAAAGAAAAACGTTCTCTCTAAGCCGGATGATTTTCACGCTGCGCAAACCGCCTGCAGTGCACGCCACGTGTCCGACCCCACACACCATTTGCAATCAGCAAAGCCTTATCTCTTCCTTCATCTCCAGACCTTCTCCCCCACTCCTCTTTTTCCCCTTTCCTCTACCGTAAAAAGCAAGAGAAAGAGCCTGAGGCCGGCGCCACAACATGAAGCAGGAGGCCGGAGGCTGGCGCTGCTCGTCGCCGGTGCTGCAGCGAACGCGGGGAGGCCGGAGTTGGGCGCCGCTCATCGCCGGAGGTAGCTGCGTCCCTGTGGATCTCGCGACGGCGGCGGAGATGCAGTGCAGCACAAGCGGCGTTGCGACCCCATGGAGCTCGTCGGCGGCAGTGCTGCAATGGAGCGCTCGCCGGCGGCTCTTGGTGCTGCGTTGCAGCGCTCGTCGGTGTGATGTCGAGCTGCAGTGCAGCGCTCGGTACTCCAATGGAGCTCGCCGGCGCTCTCAGTGCAGCACACGCGGTGCTGCGACCCCGTGGAGCTCGCCGGTTGCGGTGCTGCAATGAAGCTCTCGCCGCCGCCTCCCGATGTTGTGTTGGCGCCGGCATCTATCGAAGCTGCAGCGCTTGCTGCTCCAATGGATCTCGCCGGCCGACGCTCTTGAAGCTGCCGTGCGCGTCGGTGCTCCAATGGAGCTCTTGCCGGTGGCTCCCGTTGCGATGTTGCAGCGCTCGTCGGCGAGCTCGAAGTTGCAAAGCAGCAGCTTGGTGCCCCAATGGAATGCTCGCCGGCGGCTCATGGTGCTCCAATGGAGCTTCCCCAGCGGCTCTTGGAATTGCGATGCAGCGACTGACGGTGGCTTCGGTGTTGCAAAGTGCTTTGCCGGCGGCAGCCGTGATGCTTTTGCAGCGGCGGCTTGGACGGGGATCGAAGCAGGGGTGGCTGATGCGGTGCGGGGAAGAGGACATCGAGTGTGCGTTGACTGTTTTTCAAGGGCTGAGATAAGATAGATCGGATGGCTGGCGACGGTTGATTTGTAGCAGCCGCCTTAAATAAACCTCTTAGGGCATCTCCACGCCGTCCCATAAATTTGCCCCGGCATTTGTCGGCGGACCAAAAAACCAGTCCGCAGACATAGATCGGAAGCCACTCATTTAATATTGTCTGGATACATTTCAGACACCGTTTCAACTAACAGACACAAAATAATGCAAACACGACGGATTTTCATATAAACTAGATGAGGTTCATGCAAGCACGGTGGATTTTCATTACATTTTGAAAATTTAGGATAAAAGAAAATAAACTCAACCCTAAATCTATCCTACGACGGCGGTCATCATCCACTTCCTTTGCATTTCATATCAGCGACCACATCCTTCATCTGTCGTCTCCATGAAGAATGGCGGGGTTCAAGACCCTGGGTGGAGGTGCGGTCTCTGGGAGGAAGAATAGAACATGGGAGATGGACCGGCCCGGTTGGGACACAGTGCCCTACCACCTCCCATGTCCTACTCATCCTCGGATAAGTCCGTGACCTATCCATCGCCGCACCGGTGGACGTGAGATCGATGATGAACATGGACGGTTCGTCACTGTCTGCCACGTGCGGCCCCAAATTTTGGACGGTGATGCATAGGACGCGTAGCTGGCGGCGTTGGGGTCCTGGACCGCCTGCGCCACCAATCGTGTGCGCGACCGCGGCCGCACCCGTCTGCGCTGGCTCTGCGTTGCGGGCGGCGCCTTGAGCACGCGAGGCCTCGTAGAGCGCCCACTACTCCGCAATGAAGTGCGGATTCACCGGAGGCCATGGCGGCCACGACCGCCTAGATTGCACGCTCGTCGTATATTTGGCCCACCACCAGCCGATGCTGCTCGAGGAGGAACATGTTGTACCTCTGCTCCTCCTGTGCCTTCCGGAACGTCAACATAAGAGCGAGCACAGACTGCTCCCCCTCGTCCATGACGACGCCTGGGCGCGTCCACGGGCACTGACTAGGCACTTCTCAAATCGCGTCGTCCACATCCGTGTATCTCATATCCTGTTGGGGAACGCAGTAATTTCAAAAAAATTCCTATGCACACACAAGATCTATCTAGGTGATGTATAGCAACAAGAGGGGAGAGTGTTGTCCACGTACCCTCGTAGACCGAAAGCGGAAGCGTTACGACAACGCGGTTGATGTATTCATACGTCTTCACGATCCGACCGATCCTAGCACCGAAGGTACGGCACTGATACGTCTCCGTCGTATCTACTTTTCCAAACACTTTTGCCCTTGTTTTGGACTCTAACTTGCATGATTTGAATGGAACTAACCCGGACTGACGCTGTTTTCAGCAGAATTGCCATGGTGTTATTTTTGTGCAGAAATAAAAGTTCTCGGAATGACCTGAAAATAAACGGAGAATTATTTTGGAATATAAGAAAATACTGGAAGAAAGATCCATGTCAGGGGGGCCTCCACTTGTCCACGAGGGTGGGGGACGCGCCCTACCCCCTGGGCACGCCCCCTGCATCATGGGCCCCTAACGCTCCATCGACCTCAACCCTGACTCCATACATTCACTTTCAGGGAGAAAAAACCCAGGGAGAAGGATTCATCACGTTTTACGATACAAAGCCGTCGCCAAGCCCTAAACTCTCTAGGGAGGGCTGATCCGGAGTCCGTTCGGGGCTCCGGAGAGGGGAATCCGTCGCCATCGTCATCATCAACCATCCTCCATCACCAATTTCATGATGCTCATCGCCGTGCGTGAGTAATTCCATTATATGCTTGCTGGACGGTGATGTGTTGGATGAGATTTATCATGTAATCGAGTTAGTTTGGTTAGGGTTTGATCCCTAGTATCCACTATGTTCTGAGATTGATGTTGCTATGACTTTGCTATTCTTAATGCTTGTCACTAGGGCCCGAGTGCCATGATTTCAGATCTGAACCTATTATGTTTTCATCAATATATGAGAGTTCTTGATCCTATCTTGCAAGTCTATAGTCACCTACTATGTGTTATGATCCGGCAACCCCGAAGTGACAATAATAAGGACCACTCCCGGTGATGACTGTATATAGTTTGAGGAGTTCATGTATTCACTATGTGTTAATGCTTTGGTCCGGTACTCTATTAAAAGGAGGCCTTAATATCCCTTAGTTTCCAATAGGACCCCGCTGCCACGGGAGGGTAGGACAAAAGATGTCATGCAAGTTCTTTTCCATAAGCACGTATGACTATATTCGGAATACATGCCTACATTACATTGATGAATTGGAGTTAGTTCTGTGTCACCCTATGTTATGACTGTTACATGATGAACCGCATCCAGCATAATTCTCTATCACCGATCCATTGCCTACAAGCTTTCCATATATTGTTCTTCGCTTATTTACTTTTCCGTTGCTATTGTTACAATCATTACAAAACCCAAAAATATTACTTTTGCTACCATTACCTTTTGCTATCGTTACCACTACTATCATATTACTTTGCTACTAAATACTTTGCTGCAGATATTAAGTTATCCAGGTGTGGTTGAATTGACAACTCAACTACTAATACTTGAGAGTATCCTTTGGCTCCCCTTGTGCCGAATCAATAAATTTGGGTTGAATACTCTACCCTCGAAAACTGTTGCGATCCCCTATACTTGTGTGTTATCAAGACTATTTTCTGGCGCCGTTGCCGGGGAGCATAGCTCTATTCTTTGAGTCACTTGGGATTTATATCTACTTATCATTATGAAGAACTTGAAAGATCCAAGAACCAAGATTTATCCCTCAACTACGAGGGGAGGTAAGGAACTGCCATAGCTCTGCACTTAATTCACCTTCTGTTTTGAGTAAGCTTGCGACACCTAAACCTGCTTCTGCTATTAATTCTGATATGTCACATGTTATTGATGATGCCACTTCTGCTATGCATGATACTTATGATGAAACTACTTCTATGCTTGATACTACTGTGCCACTTGGTGAATTTCTTGATGAACAACTTGCTAGGGCTAGAGAGAATGAAATTATTGAAACTGATAATATTGATTAAAGTGATGATGAAGATTCTCCCCTAGATATGAATTACCTGTTGTGCATGAGGGCTATGTTATGGATGAAAAAATTGCTAGAGATTTTCTTGCTTGCAATGATAGGAGTGATCTTAAGAAATTATTAGCTAAGTTGAAACAAAAAACTCTAAATGCTAGAATGAAATATGATCCTGCTTATGCTACTTGACCTATCTTTGTTAATGATCAGGATTATGATTTCTCTGTTGATCCTGAGATAATTACTTTAGTTGAATCTGATCCTTTCTATGGTTATGAATCTGAAACTATTGTGGCACATCTTACTAAATTAAATGATATAGCCACCCTGTTCACTAATGATGAGAAAACTCGCTATTATTATATCCTTAAATTATTTCCGTTCTCATTAAATGGTGATGCTAAGATATGGTATAATTCTCTTGATCCTGGTTGTGTGCGTAGTCCCCATGATATGATTTATTACTTCTCTGCTAAATATTTCTCCGCTCATAAGAAACAAGCTGCTTTAAGGAAAATATATAATTTTGTGCAAATTGAAGAAGAGAGTCTCCCACAAGCTTTGGGTAGGCTTCTCCAATTACTTAATACTTTGCCTGATCATCCTCTTAATAAAAATGAAATACTTGATATCTTTTATAATGGACTAATTGATGCTTCCAGAGACCACCTGGATAGTTGTGCCGGTTGTGTTTTCAGGGAAAGAACACCAGATAAAGCTGAAATTCTATTGAATAATATGTTGACCAATGAAAATAATTGGACACTTCCTGATCCAATTCCTTAACCAACTCCTAAGCCAACTCCAAAGAAAAGGGGTATTCTATTTCTCAGTCCTGAAGATATGCAAGAGACAAAGAAATCTATGAAAGAAAAAGGCATTAAAGCTGAAGATGTTAAGAATTTACCTCCTATTGAAGAAATACATGGTCTTAATTTACCGCCTGTTGAAGAAATACTGATACGTCTCCAACGTATCTATAATTTTTGATTGGTTTTGGACTATATTGGGCTTTATTTTCCACTTTTATATTATTTTTGGGACTAACCTATTAACCGGAGGCCCAGCCCAGAATTGCTGTTTTTTTGCCTATTTTAGTGTTTCGGAGAAACAGAATATCAAACGGAGTCCAAACGGAATGAAACCTTCGGAAACGTGATTTTCTCATCAGATAAGATCCAGGAGACTTGGACCCTCCGTCAATAAAGCCACGAGGCGGTCACGAGGGTGGAGGGCGCACCCCCCTAGGGTGCGTTCCCCTGCCTCGTGGGCCCCTCGAAGCTCCACCGACGTACTTCTTCCTCCTATATATACCTACGTACCCTCAAACGATCGGAGAAGGAGCCAAAAACCTAATTCCATCGCCGCAACTTTCTGTATCCACGAGATCCCATCTTGGGGCCTGTTCCGGAGCTCCGCCGGAGGGGGCATTGATCACGGAGGGCTTCTACATCATCATCCAAGCCCCTCCGATGAAGTGTGAGTAGTTTATTTCAGACCTACGGGTCCATAGTTAGTAGCTAGATGGCTTCTTGATACGTCTCCAACGTATCTATAATTTTTGATTGCTCCATGCTATATTATTTTGGACTATATTGGGCTTTATTTTCCACTTTTATATTATTTTTGGGACTAACCTATTAACCGGAGGCCCAGCCCAGAATTGCTGTTTTTTTGCCTATTTTAGTGTTTCGGAGAAACAGAATATCAAACGGAGTCCAAACGGAATGAAACCTTCGGAAACGTGATTTTCTCATCAGATAAGATCCAGGAGACTTGGACCCTCCGTCAATAAAGCCACGAGGCGGTCACGAGGGTGGAGGGCGCACCCCCCTAGGGTGCGTTCCCCTGCCTCGTGGGCCCCTCGAAGCTCCACCGACGTACTTCTTCCTCCTATATATACCTACGTACCCTCAAACGATCGGAGAAGGAGCCAAAAACCTAATTCCATCGCCGCAACTTTCTGTATCCACGAGATCCCATCTTGGGGCCTGTTCCGGAGCTCCGCCGGAGGGGGCATTGATCACGGAGGGCTTCTACATCATCATCCAAGCCCCTCCGATGAAGTGTGAGTAGTTTATTTCAGACCTACGGGTCCATAGTTAGTAGCTAGATGGCTTCTTGATACGTCTCCAACGTATCTATAATTTTTGATTGCTCCATGCTATATTATTTTGGACTATATTGGGCTTTATTTTCCACTTTTATATTATTTTTGGGACTAACCTATTAACCGGAGGCCCAGCCCAGAATTGCTGTTTTTTTGCCTATTTCAGTGTTTCGAAGAAACATAATATCAAACGGAGTCCAAACAGAAAAATCCTTTTTGGAACGTGATTTTCTTCTCGGATAAGACCCAGGAGACTCGGGCCCTACTCCAAGAAGTACCAGAGGCGGTCACGAGGGTAGGGGGCGCCCCCCCTACAGGGCGCGCCCCTTGCCTCGTGGGCCCCTCGGTGCTCCACCGACGTACTCCTTCCTCCTATATATACCCACGTACCCCCAAACGATCAGAACAGGAGCCAAAAACCTAATTCCACTGCCAAAACTTTCTGTATCCACGAGATCCCATCTTGGGGCCTGTTCCGGAGCTCCGCCGGAGAGGGCCGTCATCACGGAGGGCTTCTACATCATCATAGCCCCTCCGATGAAGTGTGAGTAGTTTACCTCAGACCTTCGGGTCCATAGTTAGTAGCTAGATGGCTTCTTCTCTCTTTTTGGATCTCAACACAATGTTCTCCCCCTCTCTTGTGGAGATCTATTCCATGTAATCTTCTTCTTTTGTGGTGTGTTTGTTGAGACCGATGAATTGTGGGTTTATGATCAAGTCTATCTATGAACAATATTTGAATCTTCTCTGAATTCTTTTATGTATGATTGGTTATCTTTGCAAATCTCTTCGAATTATCCGTTTGGTTTGGTCAACTAGATTGGTAGTTCTTGCCATGGGAGAAGTGCTTAGCTTTGGGTTCGATCTTGCGGTGTTCTTTCCCAGTGACAGAAGGGGCAGCAAGACATATATTGTATCGTTGCCATCAAGGATAACAAGATGGGGTTTATTTCATATTGCATGAATTTATCTCTCTACATCATGTCATCTTGCTTAAAGCGTTACTCTGTTTTTAACTTAATACTCTAGATGCATGCTGGATAGCGGTCAATGAGTGGAGTAATAGTAGTAGATGCAGAATCGTTTCGATCTACTTGTCACGGACGTGATGCCTATATACATGATCATGCCTAGATATTCTCATAACTATGCTCAATTCTGTCAATTGCTCAACAGTAATTTGTTCACCCACCGTAGAAAACTTATGCTCTCGAGAGAAGCCACTAGTGAAACCTATGGCCCCCGGGTCTATTCTCATCATATCAATCTCCATCACTTTTATATTGTTTTGCTATTTACTTTGCTTTTACTTTTTACTTTGCATCTTTATATCAAAAATACCAAAAATATTCTATCTATCAGATCTCACTCTCGTAAGTGACCGTGAAGGGCTTGACAACCCCTAATCGCGTTGGTTGCGGGTAGCTATCGCTTTGTGCAGGTACGAGGGACTTGAGCGTGGGCTCCTACTGGATTGATACCTTGGTTCTAAAAAACTGAGCGAAATACTTACGCTACTCTGCTGCATCATCCCTTCCTCTTCGGGGAAAACCAACGCAAGCTCAAGACATAGCAAGAAGGATTTCTGGCGCCGTTGCCGGGGAGTCTACGCAAAAAGTCAACATACCAAGTACCCATCACAAACCCTATCTCCCGCATTACATTAGTTGCCATTTGCCTCTCGTTTTCCTCTCCCCCACTTCACCCTTGCCGTTTTATTCACCCTCTCTTTCTCCTCCTCCTTCTCCTTCTCCTTCTCCGTTTGCCTTTTTCTCGCATGTCTTCCCGTTTCCATGGTCGAATCAAATAGAACAAAGGGTCCTTTCCAAGGTCTTAGTACCCTGGATGATCCCTCTATTCTCTCTAAACTCAGAAATAATGATGCTATTGAGAGACCCACCGGGGTCACCAATGAGAGTTTAAATAATCTTGATGAAGATGACTCTGGAATTTTTCGCTCTTTAATTGATGAGTCTTTAAAAGATGCTTGGGATAGGTTATTAAGGATTAGGGCTAGCTATATACCACAATATCAAATTGAGGTTTACTTAAAAGGTTTTTATGTCGGATTACCTACCTCTTTTAAACAAGTGCTAGATTCTATTTCTGAAGAGGGTTTTCTTGAAGGGGATGCTATAGATACTTATGAAAGGATGAAAACTGTATTTGGGCACCCCATGAATGATAAAGTTGAATCTACCACCCTCTTATGCTTCTATCAAAACGAAATTATCAAAGAGATGAAATCTAGTATAGATGCAAATTCCCGTAACGTGCTTAATATTACTTCATCCATTAATGGCCATGTGCTTTCCCAAAATAGGAGAATAAATGCCATAGAAAGGAAATTTGCTCTTTTCTTTCCTAATGCCAAAGATGGCAATACCTAGATCTATCCTCGCTTTTATGCCTAGCTAGGGGCGTTAAACGATAGCGCTTGTTGGGAGACAACCCAATTTTATTTTTTGTTTTTTGTGTTTTGCTCCTGTTTAGTAATAAATAACCCATCTACCCTCTGTTTGGATGTGGTTTTGTGTTTTAATTAGTGTTTGTGCCAAGCTAGACCTATTGGATCTTCTTGGATGATAGTTATTTGATCTTGCTGTAATTTCCAGAAACTTTGCATTCAGTGCCCGAATTACTAAAAATCATCAGAATGCGATAAAATACTGATTCCAATTGCTTCTGATCAATGAACAAATTATCTAGGTCGTCTAATTTTGGTAGATTTTTTGGAGTTCCAGAAGTTTGCGCTAGTTACAGATTACTACAGACTGTTCTGTTTTTGACAGATTCTGTTTTTCGTGTGTTGTTTGCTTATTTTGATGAATCTATGGTTAGTAAAATAGTTTATAATCCATAGAGAAGTTGGGATACAGTAGGTTTAACAATAAAATAAATAAATAATGAGTTCATTACAGTACCTTGAAGTGGTTTTATGTTTTCTTTCTCTAATGGAGCTCACGAGATTTCTATTGAGCTTTGTGTTGTGAAGTTTTCAAGTTTTGGGTGAGTTCTTTTGATGGATTATGGAACAAGGAGTGGAAAGAGCCTAAGATTGGGGATGCCCATGGCACCCTCAATATAATCCAAGGACACCAAAAATTCAAAGCTTGGGGATGCCCCGGAAGGCATCCCCTCTTTCGTCCACTTCCATCGGTAATTTACTTGGAGCTATATTTTTATTCACCAACATGATATGTGTTTTGCTTGGAGCGTATTGTATTATTTGTGTCTTTGTTTGTTAGTGTGACACAATCATCCTTGCTGTACACACCTTTTGAGAGAGCCATACTTGAATTGAAATTTTATAGAATACTCTATGTGCTTCACTTAAATCTTTTGAGCTATGTAATTTTGCTCTATGCACTTCACTTATATCTTTTGAGCGTTATAATTTTGCTCTATGTGCTTCACTTAGATCTTTTAGAGCACGGTAGTAGTTTGTTTTTAAAAACTATTGATCTCTCATGCTTCACTTAAATTATTTTGAGAGTCTTAATAGCATGGTAATCTGCTTAATATAAATATGCTTGGTGTTCAAGATATGTGAAATTTTCTTTTGAGTGCGTTGAATACTAAGAGAAGATTGAAGAATGATAATTGTTTTGAGATATGGAGGTGATAATATTAGAGTTATGCTAGTTTAGTAGTTGTGAATTTAAAGAATACTTGTGTTAAAGTTTGTGATTCCCGTAGCATGCACGTATGGTGAACCGTTATGTGATGAAGTCGGAGCATAATTTATTTATTGATTGTCTTCCTTATGAGTGGCGGTCGGGTATGAGTGATGGTCTTTTCCTACCAATCTATCCCCCTAGGAGCATGCGCGTAATACTTTGCTTTGATAACTTCTAGATTTTTGCAATAAGTATATGAGTTCTTTATGACTAATGTTGAGTCCATGGATTATATGCACTTTTTCCCATCCTTCCACCATTGCTAGCCTCTCTAATACCGCGCACCTTTCGCCAGTATCATACACCCACCATATACCTTCCTCAAAACAGCCACCATACCTACCTATCATGGCATTTCCATAGTCATTCCGAGATATATTGCCATGCAACTTTCCACCGTTCCGTTTATTATGACATGCTCCATCATTGTCATATAGCTAGCATGATCATGTAGTTGACATCGTATTTGTGACAAAGCCACCATTCATAATTCTTTCATACATGTCACTCTTGATACATTGCATATCCTGGTACACTGCCGGAGGCATTCATATAGAGTCATATTTGTTCTAAGTATCGAGTTGTAATTGTTGAGTTGTAAGAAAAATAAAAGTGTGATGATCATCATTTTCTAGAGCATTGTCCCAAGTGAGGAAAGGATGATGGAGACTATGATTCCCCCATAAGTCGGGATGAGACTCCGGACGAAAAAAGGAGACCATAAAAAAAGAGAAAAGGCCCAAATAAAAAAATGAGAGAAAAAGAGAGAAGGGACAATGTTACTATCCTTTTACCACACTTGTGCTTCAAAGTAGCACCATGATCTTCATGATAGAGAGTCTCTCGTTATGTCACTTTCATATACTAGTGGGAATTTTTCATTATAGAACTTGGCCTGTATATTCCAATGATGGGCTTCCTCAAAATTGCCCTAGGTCTTCGTGAGCAAGCGAGTTGGATGCACACCCACTTAGTTTCTTTTGATGAGCTTTCATATACTTATAGCTCTAGTGCATATGTTGCATGGAAATCCCTACTCACTCACATTGATATATATTGATGGGAATCTCCATAGCCCGTTGATATGCCTAGTTGATGTGAGACTATCTTTGTAACACCTCGGATGTAACTTTCCCAATTTGTACTCCAACTCTTGCCGTTTCCGGCGTTAAGTTAATTTATTTTCTCGGGTTTGGGTCTTTGTCTCCGCGTGTTGTTGTCATTGTCATGCATCTCATATCATGTCATCATGTGCATTGCATTTGCATACGTGTTCATCTCATGCATTCGAGCATTTTCCCCGTTGTCCGTTTTGCATTCCGGCGCTTCGTTCTCCTCCGGTGGTCATTTCTAGCTTTCTTTCATGTGTGGGGATTAAACATTTCCGGATTGGACCGGGACTTATCAAGCGGCCTTGGTTTACTACCGGTAGACCGCCTGTCAAGTTTTGTACCATTTGGATTTCGTTTGATACTCCAACGGTTAACCGAGGGACCGAAAAGGCCTCATTTGTGTTGCAGCCTAACACCCCTCCAATTTGGCCCAAAACCCACCTAACTCTGCTCCATAATCTAGAGCGTTTGATCACGATCGCGTGGCCAAAAACCGCATCTCATTTGGACTCTCCTATCTCCCTCTACCTATAAAACTAGCCCCTCCTCCGAAATTCCGTATCAAACCCTAGATCCATTCGTCTTCACGCGCACCGGACACATTTCGCCACCGACGGACACGTCCGGACCGCCGTCCGCGGCCACGTGGCGCCCCGGGATTCGTCCGCCCGGGCGCCCACATCGCCGCGTCTCCCCGCTGCGCGGGCCCGCCGCAGCCCAGGCCGGGCCCCCCCGGCCCGCACCGCCACCCGCCTCGCCGTGCGCGCCCGCCTCCTCGCGCCGCCTCCCCGCCACCGCGCCGCCCGCGCGCGCCCTCGCCGGCGGCCGCCTCGCCCCTCGCCGGCGACGACCGCGGCCGCGCCGCCCTGCGCCTCCCGGCCCGCGCCGCCGCCAAGCCGCCGCCGCCTCCTCGGATCCCAAGCTCCACCGTCTTCCTCCTCCCTCCTCCTCGACGCCTCGCCATCCCGGCGCCCTCCGGCGACCTCCTCCGGTGAGCTCCGGCGTCATTCCTCGGCTTCCGCGCCGCCGTGCTGCAGTGACCTCCGCCCGATCCAGATCTATGAACAGTGAAACCCTAGGTGATGATTTTTTCCTCTAAGTCCTCGGAATTGCAGATCCATGTGCTCCTGTTCGTGGCTCCGTAAGTTTGCATCCATAGCTCCGATTCATGCATATAGCATATCAAAATGTTCATCTCAGAGAGTACATCATTTCATTCCATTGCATCATTTTCATTTGAGTTCATCTTCATGCCCGAAATGCTGTTAGAAGAGGGCAACTTGAGATTATTGTCAGATCTGCTACTCCGTTTAGCTTTTTGTCATTTTTGCCATGATTAATGTGTGCATGATATGCCCATGAGTTCTACATGTGTTTTGTTAAGGGTTTTGTCATCTTTTCCAGAGGTGCAACCCATGTATTTTTAGGATGTGTGTGGTGACTTGTGCAAGCTTGCAAAGTGGTGCACTTGCTAATTCTGTTTTCAGGGACTTAGCAATTCCACTAAGTCCTTGATCTGTTTATCTCATGTTGCCATATGTTCATGTTGTTTCCTAGTGATCCGTGCCTCTTTTGAGGATGATCAGTAAGGATGTTTTGTTAATACTTGTAGTGCTCTATCCATCCATGTCTTTTTTGCAATTATGGAGCACCCTAGCTTGAGTCAATCGAGCTCTACTTTTGCTACTTTGTGAATCTGGGCAGATTGTCAACTTGTTTGCAATTTTGCCGATGATGTTGTAGTTGATCCGTGCATGCTATGCTATTGTTCTTGCCATGTCTAGCTTGCATTTCCTTCTTGATGGTGTGTGCTTGTCTTGTCCATGACTTGCACCGTAGTGAGTGCATCGAGCTCGTAAACATGCCTACTTGAGATATGTTTCAGCATGTGCCAGTTTTTCACTAAGTCTGAAAACTGATTATGTTTTTGCTATGTTCACATGCTTGCAATTGTATTTTCTGATCCCTTTTGGCTCAAGGTCACTAAGGGACTTTTGTTAAGCTCTTTGAGTAGCTCCATGCCATGCTTTACTTTGCCATGTTCAGGTCCTGTAGCATGTAGTTTTGTTGCTCCGAAGAGTGCTACCTGATCTGAAATTCCAGACAAGTGTTAATTTCACTAAGTCTGAGATCTGTTTCCATATGCATTTTTGCCATGCTTGTTTGAACCTGTTAATGGATGAATTGGCCGTAGCTCAGTGCTATACTTTTGTTAAGCATCTTGAATGCATCCCTGCCATGTATTTTGTTGTCATGTTTGGGTGCTGTAGCATGTTCATCTCATTGCATTTAGATGGCTACTTGCTGTAAATCGCAGACCGGTGTCATATTTGAATCGCTTGCCATTTCCAAACCGTAACTCCGATTCCGGCGTTCTTTATATCGTTTTCAAGCGATTTCATCTCATCTTTCCAGTGGCACACTTGGATTTCCAAGTTGAGGCCAGGTTCATGCATTTCCTGTCATATCTTGCATTTTCCATCCCGCATCGCATCCCGCATAGCATACCATCTTGCATCGTATTGTTTGAGTCTTGCACGTGGTTGATTGTGTCCTTGTTGCTTGTTTGTCTTGTTTGGGTAGAGCCGGGAGACGAGTTCGCTAACGAGGAGCCCGTTGAGTTTGCTTTCGAGGATCCAGTCAACTCCTGACAACTGTGCAGGCAAGATGATCATACCCTCGAAATCACTACTATCTTTGCTATGCTAGATTGCTCGCTCTTTTGCTATGCCAATGCTACGATGCCTACCACTTGCTTTCAAGCCTCCCAATTGCCATGTCAAACCTCTAACCCACCATGTCCTAGCAAACCGTTGTTTGGCTATGTTACCGCTTTGCTCAGCCCCTCTTATAGCGTTGCTAGTTGCAGGTGAAGATTGGAGCCGTTCCTTGTTGGAACATTTATTTACTTGTTGGGATATCATTATATTATCTGTTATCTTAATGCATCTATATACTTGGTAAAGGGTGGAAGGCTCGGCCTCTCGCCTAGTGTTTTGTTCCACTCTTGCCGCCCTAGTTTCCGTCATATCGGTGTTATGTTCCCGGATTTTGCGTTCCTTACGCGGTTGGGTTATAATGGGAACCCCTTGATAGTTCGCCTTGATTAAAGCTTTTCCAGCAATGCCCAACCTTGGTTTTACCATTTGCCTCCTAGCCTCTTTTTCCCTTGGGTTTCCGGAGCCCAAGGGTCATCTTATTTAACCCCCGGCCAGTGCTCCTCTGAGTGTTGGTCCGAACTGAGCTGCCTGCGGGGCCACCTCGGGGAAACTTGAGGGTTGGTTTTACTCGTAGCTAGTCTCATCTGAGTGTGCCCTGAGAACGAGATATGTGCAGCTCCTATCGGGATTTGTCGGCACATTCGGGCGGTGTTGCTGGTCTTGTTTTAACCTGTCGAAGTGTCTTGAAGAACCGAGATACCGAGTCTGATCGGAACGTCTTGGGAGGAGGTCTATTCCTTCGTTGACCGTGAGAGCTTGTCATGGGCTAAGTTGGGACTCCCCTGCAGGGATTGAACTTTCGAAAGCCGTGCCCGCGGTTATGGGCAGATGGGAATTTGTTAATGTCCGGTTGTAGATAACTTGAACCTTAACTTAATTAAAATGAATCAACCTTGGTTTACCATGCCGGTTGTAGATAACTTGAACCTTAATATAATTTAAAAGAATCAACTGAGTGTGTTTCCGTGATGGCCTCTTCTCGGCGGAGTCCGGGAAGTGGACACGGTGTTGGAGTAATGTTTGCGCAGGTGGTTCTCTAGTTTCTCGCTCGCGCTTTGCCTCCTCTTCTCGCTCTCTTTTGCGTATAAGCTAGCCACCATACTTGCTAGTCGCTTGCTGCAGCTCCACTCATATTTTACCTTGCCTTACCTATAAGCTTAAATAGTCTTGATCGCGAGGGCGCGAGATTGCTGAGTCCCTGTGGCTCACAGATTACTATTACACCAGATGCAGGGCCTGATGATTCCGCTCCAGCAGACGCGTATGAGCTCAAGTGGGAGTTCGACGAAGACTCTCAACGTTACTATGTTTCCTTTCCCGATGATCAGTAGTGGTGCCCAGTTGGGGGTGAACGGGACCGTGTCACATGTTGGGTTCTCTTTTATTTTAGCGCCGTAGTCGGGCCATGAGTGTTTGGATGATGTAATGTTATTTATGTACTTGATTGACGTGGCGAGTGTAAGCCAACTATGTTATCTCCCCTTTCATTATAATATTACATGGGATGTTGTGAAGATTGCCTAACTTGCGACATATGCCTTCAATGCAATTATGCCTCTAAGTCGTGCCTCGACACGTGGGAGATATAGTCGCATCGAGGGTGTTATAAAGTTGGTAATCAGAGCCTTCCCCGACCTTAGGAGCCCCATTGCTTGATCGTTTTTAGTGGCCGAGTTGTGTCTAGAAAAATGTTTTGAGTCTTTTAGGAACTATATATCAGAGAGTTTAGGAATTCTTTTTACTTCCCAGTCTCCTCATCGCTCTGGTAAGGCATCCTGATGTAGAGTTTTGACTCTTCTCTTCTCAAATTTCACTAAATTTTTTTTAGGATAACGCGGGTATCTTGGAATCGTTCCGATGGTTTTATGATGAGAACATTGTCTTGGTGCCTCCTGTCAGGGGTTTAGTGGAAGTGTCCCGGGGAGTTGAGCTCTGAGGTGTTGTCATCATAATTTTATCGTTGCAGTTCTGGAATACCTGAGTTTAGTACGCCGACATCGAAAATCTCTTTTATGCAGTTCATTGGTGAGATAACCTCGACGCCACCCAGTACTGGGGCGGGAGTTCGGGAGTATCGCCATAACTTGTATAACGGATGCTTTTCGAAGGTTGAGGTAGATGGTTTCCGAAGGTTTCTTGGTTATGTGTTGAAGGATGGATACAGCTGGATGTAGGATTTGCTAGATTTGGGTGAGATATTATGCTTCCCCTGTATCCCCAACACCTGATTGCATAACCGGAAAGGTTCAGGAGTTTCATAGGTGCGAATTCTAGTAGCTCTAGTTCTTCTTCCACGGATATTGGTTTGAGATTGGGATTTCTTACTGATTATTCATTCTTGATCCGTACCTTGTTGATTTATTTCTCTACCTTAATTCTTCGTGGCTTCTTAATTTATGGATATGTGACCATTTCAAGAGGAATGCATTCATTCATTTTGTTCGGATGTGAAGACTATATGTTGCAATTTTCATTTCGTTGGATTCAGCTTCAATATTTGTCTGTCAATGTGCTAATGGATGTCAACCTCTTCAGGATGGCTCCTCCAACGCGCACGACTCCGAATCCTGATCCGCCACCACCTCCACCTCCTCCGGAGGCATGGCAAGCTGTGATGGCCGCAACCAATGCAAACACACAGTTGATCATGCAAATTCTTCAAGAGCGCAATCAAGGCAACCAAGGGAATCAAGGCAGCAATCAGAATCACTTTGCTACACTCAACCAGTTCCTTGCTAACGGGCCAAAGACTTTCAGCAATTATGTTGAGGCAACCGATGCTGACGATTGGCTTGTGGGTCTGTGCAAGCATTTCGAGTGCAGTAACATCAGGCCTGAGGACTTTGTTAAGTTCGCTTCCTTCCAACTCAAAGATCAAGCTGCAGAATGGTTCCAGCAGTACAAGGATTCCCGAGGTGGACGTGTTATCACTTGGGATGATTTCCGTCGAGATTTCCGAGCTCATCATATTCCTCAGAGCGTGGTTGAAAGCAAGCGTGAGGAATTCCGCAACCTGAAGCAGGGCTCTTTGTCTGTCTATGACTACAACAAGTTGTTCCAGAAGCTCGCCCGCTTTGCCAAGAAGGACGTACCTGATAATAAGAGCATGATATACCAGTTCAGGGGTGGTCTCAGAGAAGAAATTCAGCTAGCTCTTGTCCTCTTTGAGCCCTTGAGGTACGATGAGTTCTACAACATGGCACTGAAGCAAGAGGCTGCTCAGTTGAGGTGTGATGCTTCCAAGAAGCGAGCCAGAGATGTTACTTCTTCTTCCTCTACTCAAGTGGCCAAGCAACATAAGTTTTGGCTTCCTCCTCCTCCGTTTCGTCAGCCGTATCAGCAGAAGAGCAAAGGTGGCAGTGGTTCTTCCCACCCCCCCAACCCTGGCTTTCAGAATAAGACTCGTCTCAAGCTCCAAGATCGAGTGCTCCGTACCACCGTCCGCTTTCAGAGGTCACGTGCAACAAGTGCCAACAGAAGGGTCACTATGCCAACAAGTGTCTCAACCAGAGGCGTCTTCCTCCTCCTCCTCCTCCTCCTCCTCCTGTCAGATCGGCAAGTACAACTATGGTCAAGCATAACCCCAAGCACGCCAAGGTCAACTTGATGAATGCAGCTCAGGCAGAGGACTCGTCAGATGTGATCATGGGTAACCTTCCTGTCAATGATATTCCAGCTAAAGTACTTTTTGACTCTAGTGCATCGCATTCCTTCATGTCATTCCCATTTGCATCGGAGAACAATTTTAGTACTAAGGCTTTACCTAGAGCTATGCAAGTCGTCTCTCCGGCTAAGCGTCTGAGTTCTAGTATGATGGTTCCGGATATTTCTACCATGATGGGTGATTTCAAGTTTCTGGCTTCTCCAATGGTTCTTGGTAACTCAGATATTGATCTTATTCTCGGCATGGATTGGCTTTCTAAGCACAAGGCTCAGCTTGATTGTGCAGCCAGGCAGATTCAATTGACTCATTCGTCTAAGTATGTAATTGTCTTTGCCGCTCGGGATAATACCATCTGTCTGTTCTCTCTCAATGAGAAGGGTGAATTGGATGCTATATCTCAAATTCCAGTCGTTTGCGAATATCAAGACGTCTTTCCAGAAGAGCTCCCAGCAATGCCTCCGCACCGGCCAGTTGAATTCGTTATTGATCTTGAGCCTGGCACGGAACCTGTGTGCAAGCGTCCCTACAAGCTCGGACCTGAAGAGTTGAAGGAGCTGAAGAAGCAACTCGATATTCAAGAGAAAATGAGTCTCATCCGGCCTAGTTCTTCTCCGTGGGGTTGTGGTGTTCTTTTTGTGAAGAAGAAGGATGGAATGGACCGACTTTGTGTTGATTACCGTCCAGTGAACAAGAAGACCATCAAGAACAAATACCCACTTCCCAACATCAATGAGCTGTTCGAACAACTCAAAGGTGCTAGAGTATTCTCCAAGCTTGATCTCCGTATGGGTTATCATCAGATTCGTATTCGTGAGCAAGATATTCCCAAGACGGCTTTCAGGACAAGCTTTGGTTCATATGAATACACTGACATGTCTTTTGGCCTCGTCAACGCTCCTCCGACGTTCTCTCGCATGATGAACTTCATCTTCAACGCCTACACGAATGACTTCATTTTGGTCTATCTCGATGACATTCTAGTTTTCTCGAAGAACAAGGAAGATCATGCCAAGCACTTGCGTTTGGTTCTCGATAAGCTCAGGGAACATCAGTTCTACGCCAAGTTCTCCAAGTGTGAATTTTGGCTCGATGAGGTTCTTTATCTTGGGCATATCATCTCTGCCAAGGGCATTGCCGTGAATCCTGAGAAGGTGTATGCAATTGTGAATTGGGAACCTCCTCAGAACGTGAAGCAACTCCGCAGCTTCCTCGGTCTCGCAAGCTATTGCCGAAGATTCGTTGAAAACTTTTCTAAGATCGCGAAGCCTCTCTCTAATCTTCTCCAGAAGCACGTCAAGTACGTTTGTTCTCCGGAGTGTGACATTGCTTTCAACACTTTGAAAGAGAAATTGATCACTGCTCCAGTTCTCACTCCGCCTGATGAATCCAAGCCGTACGAGGTCTTTTGTGATGCCTCTCTCCAAGGTCTTGGCGCAGTATTGATGCAAGAGAAGAAAGTTGTTGCTTATACCTCTCGTCAATTGAAGCCTAATGAGAAGAACTACCCCACTCATGATCTCGAGTTGGCGGCAGTTGTGCATGCTCTGTTGACTTGGAGACATCTTCTTTTGGGAAGAAAAGTGGACATTTTCACTGATCACAAGAGTCTCAAGTACATCTTCACTCAGCCTAATCTCAACCTCAGACAAACTCGATGGGTCGAAATGATTCAAGAGTATAATCCAAGTATCGAGTATACTCCAGGCAAGGCCAATGTGATTGCTGACGCATTGAGCAGGAAAGCTTACTGCAACAGTCTGATTCTCAAGCCTTATCAACCCGAGCTTTGTGAAGCTTTCCGCAAACTTAATCTGCAATTTCTTCCTCAAGGTTTCCTCGCCAACCTTCAAGTATCTCCTACCTTAGAAGACCAGATTCGCCAAGCCCAGCTTCTTGATGCTATGGTGAAAAAGGTGAAGATTGGGATTGCCAAGAGCCAGTCCAAGTACAAGTGCTACCGCCTTGATGACAAGAATACTCTTTTCTTCGAGGATCGTATTGTGGTACCCAAAGGTGACTTCCATAAAGTGATCTTGAACGAGGCTCACAATTCTCTCCTCTCCATCCACCCTGGGAGCATGAAGATGTATCAGGACCTCAAGCAAGCTTATTGGCGGACTCGAATGAAGCACGAGATCGCTCAATTCGTGAATGAATGTGATGTCTGCAGAAGAGTGAAGGCAGAACACCAAAGGCCAGCTCGTCTCCTCCAACCTCTTGCCATTCCAGAATGGAAGTTTGACCACATTGAGATGGACTTCGTGACTGGGTTTCCAAAGTCCAAGCGTGGCAATGATGCTATATTCGTTGTCATCGACAAACTCACCAAAGTGGCTCATTTTCTGCCTATCAAAGAGTCGATCACTGCAGCTCAATTGGCGGAACTCTATACCTCTCTTATTGCCTCTCTGCACGGTATTCCACAAGTGATCTCTTCAGACCGTGGCAGCATCTTTACCTCAAAGTTTTGGGATTCTTTTCAGAAGGCCATGTGCACCAACATCCGCTTCAGCACAGCTTTCCATCCTCAAACTAGCGGTCAAGTCGAGCGTGTCAACCAGATTCTTGAAGATATGCTCAGGGCTTGTGTGATCTCCTTCGGCATGAAGTGGGAGGATTGTCTTCCTTATGCTGAATTCTCCTACAACAACAGTTTTCAAGCAAGTTCGGGCAAGGCCCCATTTGAAATTCTGTATGGAAAGAAGTGCCGTACCCCTCTCAACTGGTCTGAAACCGGTGAACGTCAGCTTTTGGGTAATGACTTAATCACAGAGGCAGAAGAAATGTGCAAAGTCATTCGTGATAACCTCAAAGCAGCCCAATCCCGCCAGAAGAGCTACTATGATAGTAAGCACCGTGATTTGGCTTTCGAGATCGGAGATCATGTTTACCTCCGCGTCTCTCCTATGAAAGGTAATCGTCGCTTCGGTATCAAAGGGAAGCTTGCCCCCAGATACATGGGACCTTTCAAGATTGTCAGCAAGAGAGGCGACCTCGCCTATCAACTCGAGCTTCCTTCAAACTTTGCAAATGTTCATGACGTGTTCCATGTCTCTCAGCTTCGAAAGTGCTTCAAGACACCTGACCGCACCGTTAACTTCGAGGACATTGAGCTCCAAGAAGATCTCTCTTATCGTGAGCACCCAGTTGCTATTCTTGAAGAGACTGAACGCAAGACTCGCAACAAGTCAATCAAATTTCTCAAAGTCAAGTGGTCACACCATTCCGACCGTGAAGCTACCTGGGAACGTGAGGATCACCTCCGTTCTGAGTACCCGGCGTTCTTTCAGTCCTAGATCTCGAGACGAGATCCTTTAGTAGTGGTGGAGTGTTGTAACACCCCGGATGTAACTTTCCCAATTTGTACTCCAACTCTTGCCATTTCTGGCGTTAAGTTAATTTATTTTCTCGGGTTCGGGTCTTTGTCTCCGTGTGTTGTTGTCGTTGTCATGCATCTCATATCATGTCATCATGTGCATTGCATTTGCATACATGTTCATCTCATGCATTCGAGCATTTTCCCCGTTGTCCGTTTTGCATTCCGGCGCTTCGTTCTCCTCCGGTGGTCATTTCTAGCTTTCTTTCATGTGTGGGGATTAAACATTTCCGGATTGGACCGGGACTTATCAAGCGGCCTTGGTTTACTACCGGTAGACCGCCTGTCAAGTTTTGTACCATTTGGATTTCGTTTGATACTCCAACGGTTAACCGAGGGACCGAAAAGGCCTCATTTGTGTTGCAGCCTAACACCCCTCCAATTTGGCCCAAAACCCACCTAACTCTGCTCCATGATCTAGAGCGTTTGATCACGATCGCGTGGCCAAAAACCGCACCTCATTTGGACTCTGCTATCTCCCTCTACCTATAAAACTAGCCCCTCCTCCGAAATTCCGTATCAAACCCTAGATCCATTCGTCTTCACGCGCACCGGACACATTTCGCCACCGACGGACACGTCCGGACCGCCGTCCGCGGCCACGTGGCGCCCCGGGATTCGTCCGCCCGGGCGCCCACATCGCCGCGTCTCCCCGCTGCGCGGGCCCGCCGCAGCCCAGGCCGGCCCCCCCCGGCCCGCACCGCCACCCGCCTCGCCGCGCGCGCCCGCCTCCCCGCCCACGCCGCCGCCAAGCCGCCGCCGCCTCCTCGGATCCCAAGCTCCACCGTCTTCCTCCTCCCTCCTCCTCGACGCCTCGCCATCCCGGCGCCCTCCGGCGACCTCCTCCGGTGAGCCCCGGCGTCATTCCTCGGCTTCCGCGCCGCCGTGCTGCAGTGACCTCCACCCGATCCAGATCTATGAACAGTGAAACCCTAGGTGATGATTTTTTCCTCTAAGTCCTCGGAATTGCAGATCCATGTGCTCCTGTTCGTGGCTCCGTAAGTTTGCATCCATAGCTCCGATTCATGCATATAGCATATCAAAATGTTCATCTCAGAGAGTACATCATTTCATTCCATTGAATCATTTTCATTTGAGTTCATCTTCATGCCCGAAATGCTGTTAGAAGAGGGCAACTTGAGATTATTGTCAGATCTGCTACTCCGTTTAGCTTTTTGTCATTTTTGCCATGATTAATGTGTGCATGATATGCCCATGAGTTCTACATGTGTTTTGTTAAGGGTTTTGTCATCTTTCCAGAGGTGCAACCCATGTATTTTTAGGATGTGTGTGGTGACTTGTGCAAGCTTGCAAAGTGGTGCACTTGCTAATTCTGTTTTCAGGGACTTCGTAATTCCACTAAGTCCTTGATCTGTTTAGCTCATGTTGCCATATGTTCATGTTGTTTCCTAGTGATCCCTGCCTCTTTTGAGGATGATCAGTAAGGATGTTTTGTTAATATTGTAGTACTATATCCATCCAAGTCTTTTTTTGCAATTATGGATCACCCTAGCTTGAGTCAATCGAGCTCTACTTTTGCTACTTTGTGAATCTGGGCAGATTGTCAACTTGTTTGCAATTTTGCCAATGATGTTGTAGTTGATCCGTGCATGCTATGCTAGTGTTCTTGCCATGTATAGCTTGCATTTTGTGCCTTGTTGATGGATGTTTGCTTGTCTTGCCATGACTTGCACCGTAGTGAGTGCATCGAGCTCGTAAACATGCCTACTTGAGATATGTTTCAGCATGTGCCAGTTTTTCACTAAGTCTGAAAGCTGATTATGTTTTTGCTATGTTCACGTGCTTGCAATGGTATTTTCTGATCCCTTTTGGCTCAAGGTCACTAAGGGACTTTTGTTAAGCTCTTTGAGTAGCTCCATGCCATGCTTTACTTTTCCTTGTTCAGGTCCTGTAGCATGTAGTTTTGTTGCTCCAAAGAGGGCTACCTGATCTGAAATTCCAGACAAGTGTTAATTTCACTAAGTCTGAGATCTGTTTGTCATATGCATTTTTGCCATGCTTGATTGAACCTGTTAATGGATGAATTGGCCGTAGCTCAGTGCTAGACTTTTGTTAAGCATCTTGAATGCATCCCTTTCATGTATTTTGTTGTCATGTTTGGTTGCTGTAGCATGTTCATCTCATTGCATTTAGTTGGCTACTTGCTGTAAATCGCACACCGGTGTCATTTTTAAATCGCTTGCCATTTCCAAACCGTAACTCCGATTCCGGCGTTCTTTATATCGTTTTCAAGCGATTTCATCTCATCTTTCCAGTGGAACACTTGGACTTCCAAGTTGAGGCCAGGTACATGCATTTCCTGTCATATCTTGCATTTCGCATCCCGCATCGCATCCCGCATAGCATACCATCTTTGCATTGCGTTGTTTGAGTTTGCACGTGGTTGATTGTGTCCTTGTTGCTTGTTTGTCTTGTTTGGGTAGAGCCGAGAGATGAGTTCGCTAACGAGGAGCCCGTTGAGTTTGCTTTCGAGGATCCAGTCAACTCTGACAACTGTGCAGGCAAGATGATCATACCCTCGAAATCACTACTATCTTTGCTATGCTAGTTTGCTCGCTCTTTTGCTATGCCATTGCTACGATGCCTACCACTTGCTTTCAAGCCTCCCATATTGCCATGTCAAACCTCTAACCCACCATTTCCTAGCAAACCGTTGTTTGGCTATGTTACCGCTTTGCTCAGCCCCTCTTATAGCGTTGCTAGTTGCAGGTGAAGATTGAAGGCCGTTCCTTGTGGGAACATTTATTTACTTATTGGGATATCATTATATTATCTTGTTATCTTAATGCATCTATACACTTGGTAAAGGGTGGAAGGCTCGGCCTCTCGCCTAGTGTTTTGTTCCACTCTTGCCGCCCTAGTTTCCGTCATATCGGTGTTATGTTCCCGGATTTTGCGTTCCTTACGCGGTTGGGTTATAATGGGAACCCCTTGATAGTTCGCCTTGATTAAAGCTTTTCCAGCAATGCCCAACCTTGGTTTTACCATTCGCCTCCTAGCCTCTTTTTCCCTTGGGTTTCCGGAGCCCAAGGGTCATCTTATTTTAACCCCCTCGGGCCAGTGCTCCTCTGAGTGTTGGTCCGAACTGAGCTGCCTGTGGGGCCACCTCGGGGAAACTTGAGGGTTGGTTTTACTCGTAGCTAGTCTCATCTGAGTGTGCCCTGAGAACGAGATATGAGCAGCTCCTATCGGGATTTGTCGGCACATTCGGGCGGTGTTGCTGGTCTTGTTTTAACCTGTCGAAGTGTCTTGAAGAACCGAGATACCGAGTCTGATCGGAATGTCTTGGGAGGAGGTCTATTCCTTCGTTGATCGTGAGAGCTTGTCATGGGCTAAGTTGGGACTCCCCTGCAGGGATTTGAACTTTCAAAAGCCGTGCCCGCGGTTATGGGCAGATGGGAATTTGTTAATGTCCGGTTGTAGATAATTTGAACCTTAACTTAATTAAAATGAATCTACTGAGTGTGTTACCGTGATGGCCTCTTCTCGGCGGAGTCCGGGAAGTGGACACGGTGTTGGAGTAATGTTTGCGCAGGTGGTTCTCTAGTTTCTCGCTCGCGCTTTGCCTCCTCTTGTCGCTCTCTTTTGCGTATAAGCTAGCCACCACACTTGCTAGTCGCTTGCTGCAGCTCCACTCATATTTTACCTTGCCTTACCTATAAGCTTAAATAGTCTTGATCGCGAGGGCGCGAGATTGCTGAGTCCCTGTGGCTCACAGATTACTATTACACCAGATGCAGGGCCTGATGATTCCGCTCCAGCAGACGCGTATGAGCTCAAGTGGGAGTTCGACGAAGACTCTCAACGTTACTATGTTTCCTTTCCCGATGATCAGTAGTGGTGCCCAGTTGGGGGTGAACGGGACCGTGTCACATGTTGGGTTCTCTTTTATTTTAGCGCCGTAGTCGGGCCATGAGTGTTTGGATGATGTAATGTTATTTATGTACTTGATTGACGTGGCGAGTGTAAGCCAACTATGTTATCTCCCCTTTCATTATAATATTACATGGGATGTTGTGAAGATTGCCTAACTTGCGACATATGCCTTCAATGCGATTATGCCTCTAAGTCGTGCCTCGACACGTGGGAGATATAGTCGCATCGAGGGTGTTATAATCTTCCCTCTTTTTGTCCTCTCCACAACCACTCTTCTATTCCACATAGTGCTATGTCCATGGTCATGCTCATGTATTGCGTGAAGATGTAACATCCCAAATTTGCAATTTGGAATGTTATACACTAGATCATCATGCATATCATATTTTCATGCATTTTGGTTGATCCTAGAAATTTCACGCAACTCAAGGACCCACGGAGAGAGTTGGAGATTTCATTATTTTCATATTTGAGTTCTCTCAAATTTTGGAAAAGAGGATCATTTGATTTATTTATTTCATCTTCAATTATTTTTCCAATATCAAAAAAAAAGAGAGAGGGAATAATATGACTTTCCCAAAATTTAGGAGAAATGAAGATCTAATGAATAAATCAAATTTTGGTTTTGCCGGAGTTTTGTTTGCTTTTTATTTGGATAGGGAAAAATGCGTGTTTTCAAAAAATTGCATTCTAGGTCCGGAGTAAAGTTCATTTTGTTCGACCCATTTTTAGGAGTCGGGGAAAATTTACTTTAGGTTTTTTCGGAGTTCGTTTAGATAGTTTTTCTTTTGTTTTTCTGCGCGCGAAACCGATTTTTAAAAAAAGGAGCAGCTCCCGCGCGCCAGGCCAGCCGGGCCAAGGCCCAGCCAGCCGCCACCGCCCCTAGCCCCTCGCGCGAAGCCGTGTCCCAGCGGGACTCTAGGCCGCCGCCCCCCCCTTTGCCCCTTGGCCAAGTCACACCCCCCCTCCTAGTATATATACTCACCCCCTCTCTTTTCCTCCACCACCCAAGCCCGCCGCCCCTCTCCTCCTTAAGCCGCCGCCGCCGCCTTAAGCCGCCGCCGCCGCCCTAAGCCGCCGCCCGAAGCCCCGCCTCCCGAGGTAGCCGCGCCGCCTCTTCTTTTCCTCGGTTCGGTTTTTCTTCTAGAAAACCGTTCCGGTTCTTCTCTTTTTTCTTCCGGTTTTTCTTCCGGCTTTGTTTCGGTTTCTTCCAAAACCCTAGATCGGTTTTCATTCTTCTCTCGGACCATTCATCTCAACGAACATGATCACCGATTTTTCCCGGTTAACGACGCCCGTTCGTTTAACCGTTCATCTCTTTCTTTTCGTCGGATTTATTCCGCGATCGCGATCTCAGATCCGATCTTCGTTCTAGTCTTTCTTCGCGCTCGTTTATCGGAATTAGGTGTTTCAAGCGCCTGGAGTTTCGTCTCGAAACCGCCGTTCCGTCTAATCAACTTGAACAAGCCTTTGCTACAGTAAAATTTGACCTAGTTTCAACCTGCTAGAACCGAGTTGTTTTCTTCCGCGGTTTGTTTTCCGTTTCTTTGTTCGGTTCGTTCTTTCTTTGCAACCGGAGTTCTTAAGTTGAACTTTCTGGTTCGTTCTCTTGTTCGAGTTTTTCCTGTGCATTAGATGAGTACTTATTGTGTGCTTGTTGTTTTCCTGCGATAGATCACCTGGATTGCGCCGCTTGTTACTTCGAAACCCTAGGTCTCGCGGATCATCAGCAAGGCAAGTAACACTTTGATCATACCTTTTCTACCACCCAGTTTTATTGCATTAGATCAATCCTCTCACATTGCATGATTAGGATCTAATTAAATTGTGGGATGTGAAGTAGATGAGGTAGTACCTATCACTTGTATTATTATGAAACCTTTGGGAGTTACTTCTACGCTTGCTTATTATGCCATGCTATGCTAGTAGACGTGGATTGGGTGAGTGATATCCATAACAGATGTGAGATTGATAATTTAATGGTTTACCTAAGGTGGCAACTTAAACACACATCTGGGTGGATTGAGGCACGTGATGTCTATCGGGACTTGTCTGTTTTTATTTCGGACCGCCACCCAGGCTCAAAGGGATCATAAGATCATTCATGCTAGTAACTTTCGTGTGCAGCCACAAGCCATTATGGTCTCTGGCATAGTTGACTAAGTCGTGCGAACTCTTACGAGTAGACTAGCAGATGTAGGGGAAAGTAGGTGTACCGGTCTACCCACATGTAAGGTGCTAGCGCTTCTGAAAGACTATGTCTCGGTCATCCGTCTTCTCAAACACCATGTAGTGCGAGAAACCAAACGGAGGCGATCGAGTCTTGTGGGGAAAAGTGCGCAAACCTCTGCAGAGTGTACAAACTAATCATGATTAGCCGTGTCCCCGGTTATGGACAACTTGAGTATCTAGTACTTGAATATCATGTGAATCTCAACATGTTACTCTAATTAATATTAATGGGTTTTAATTACTTAATTGGGATCGGAATGCTGTCAACCATTCTCGATGTTTAACAACTACCATGATAGTTAAATAAATTTATTCCTTTGCAGTAGGGAAAAACTGGCTTTACGCAAAATTGTAACCATAGAGCTTTCCACCAGCCATATATGCATATAGTATAGCTGTTTCATTCCATTACTCTCTATGTGTTACATTGCCAGCATATTCCATGTGCTGACCCGTTTTCGGGCTGCAACTTCTCATGTTGCAGACTTTTCAGACGACGAGTAAGGTGCTTTTAGGTCGTGGTTCTATACTCAGTGATGCCGTTGGAGTTGATGGACCCATTCATCTTCCGAGTCTTCCGCTGTTATCGTTATTAGATGGCCTTAAGCCATATTTATTGTAATAAGTTCTCTTTGAGACAACGATGTAATAAGTGTGTGATTGCCACTCTGCTATAAATCCTTCGATGTACTGTGTGGTGTCAGCATTACTGATCCAGGGATGACACCGGAGCACAGTAGACTTGATCCATTCGGGTCGGGTCGCTACAGAAGATTGAAAAAGTTTTGAAAAAGTTAGAGTATGAAACAATTGCTTGGCTTGTCATCGGGGTTGTGCATGATTTAAATACTTTGTGTGGTGAAGATAGAGCATAGCCAGACTATATGATTTTGTAGGGATAAGTTTCTTTGGCCATGTTATTTTGAGAAGACATAATTACTTTATTAGTATGCTTGAAGTGTTATTATTCTTTATGTCAATATGAACTTTTGTCTTGAATCTTTCTAATCTGAATATCCATACCATAATTAAGAAATTTTGCATTGAAATTATGCCAAGTAGCACTCCGCATCAAAAATTCTCTTTTTATCATTTACCTACTCGAGGACGAGCAGGAATTAAGCTTGGGGATGCCTGATACGTCTCCAACATATCTATAATTTTTGATTGCTCCATGCTATATTATCTACTGTTTTGGACTATATTGGGCTTTATTTTCCACTTTTATATTACTTTTGGGACTAACCTATTAACCGGAGGCCCATCGCAGAATTGTTGTTTTTTTGCCTATTTCAGTGTTTCGAAGAAACAGAATATCAAACGGAGTCCAAACAGAAAAATCCTTTTTCGAACGTGATTTTCTTCTCGGATAAGACCTAGGAGACTTGGACCCTACTCCAAGAAGTACCGGAGGCGGTCACGAGGGTAGGGGGCGCCCCCCCTACAGGGCGCGCCCCCCTGCCTCGTGGGCCCCTCGGTGCTCCACCGACGTACTCCTTCCTCCTATATATACCCATTGAAGGAAATATGCCCTAGAGGCAATAATAAAGTTATTATTTATTTCCTTATTTCATGATGAATGTTTATTATTCATGCTAGAATTGTATTAACCGGAAACATAATACATGTGTGAATACATAGACAACCAGAGTGTCACTAGTATGCCTCTACTTGACTAGCTCGTTAATCAAAGATGGTTATGTTTCCTAACCATGAACAAAGTGTTGTTATTTGATTAACGAGGTCACATCATTAGTTGAATGATCTGATTGACATGACCCATTCCATTAGCTTAGCACCCGATCGTTTAGTATGTTGCTATTGCTTTCTTCATGACTTATACATGTTCCTATGACTATGAGATTATGCAACTCCCGTTTGCCGGAGGAACATTTTGGGTGCTACCAAACGTCACAACGTAACTGGGTGATTATAAAGGAGCATTACAGGTGTCTCCAAAGGGAGATGTTGGGTTGGCGTATTTCGAGATTAGGATTTGTCACTCCGATTGTCGGAGAGGTATCTCTGGGCCCTCTCGGTAATGCACATCACATAAGCCTTGCAAGCATTACAACTAATATGTTAGTTGTGAGATGATGTATTACGGAACGAGTAAAGAGACTTGCCGGTAACGAGATTGAACTAGGTATTGGATACCGACGATCGAATCTCGGGCAAGTAACATACCGATGACAAAGGGAACAACGTATGTTGTTATGCGGTCTGACCGATAAAGATCTTCATAGAATATGTAGGAGCCAATATGGGCATCCAGGTCCCGCTATTGGTTATTGACCGGAGACGTGTCTCGGTCATGTCTACATTGTTCTCGAACCGTAAGGTCCGCACGCTTAAGGTTTCGATGACAGTTATATTATGAGTTTATGAGTTTTGATGTACCGAAGGAGTTCGGAGTCCCAGATGAGATCGGGGACATGACGAGGAGTCTCGAAATGGTCGAGACGTAAAAATCGATATATTGGACGACTATATTCGGACATCGGAAAGGTTCCGAGTGATCCGAGTATTTTTCGGAGTACCGGAGAGTTACGGGAATTCGCCGGGGAGTATATGGGCCTTATTGGGCTTTAGGGGAAAGAGATAGGAGAGGTTGGGCGCCCCCCCAAGGCCTAGTACGAATTGGACTAGGGGGAAGGGCTGCGCCCCCTCCTTCCTTCTCTCCTCTTTTCCCTTGCCTTGACTCCTACTCCTAATACATGGAAGGACTCCTAGTTGGACTAGGAAAGGGGGAATCCTACTCCCGATGGGAGTAGGACTCCCCTAGGGCGCGCCATAGAGAGAGCCGGCCCTCCCCTCCTCCACTCCTTTATATACGGAGGCAGGGGGCACCCCCTAGACACACAAGTTGATCCGGGTGATCGTTCCTTAGTCGTGTGCGGTGCCCCCCTCCACCATATTCCACCTCGGTCATATTGTAGCAGTGCTTAGGCGAAGCCCTGCGATGGTAGAACATCAAGATCGTCACAACGCCGTTGTGCTGACGGAACTCCTCCCCGACGCTTTGCTGGATCGGAGCCCGGGGATCATCATCGAGCTGTACGTGTGCTAAGAACTCGGAGGTGCCGGAGTAACGGTGCTTGGATCGGTCGGATCGGGAAGACGTACGACTACTTCCTCTACATTGTGTCAACGCTTCCGCAGTCGGTCTGCGTGGGTACGTAGACAACACTCTCCCCTCTCGTTGCTATGCATCACCATGATCTTGCGTGTGCGTAGGAATTTTTTTGAAATTACTACGAAACCCGACACCCATGTACCCCCAAACGATCAGAACAGGAGCCAAAAACCTAATTCCACCACCGCAACTTTTTGTATCCACGAGATCCCATCTTGGGGCCTGTTCCGGAGCTCCGCCGGAGAGGGCCATCATCACAGAGGGCTTCTACATCATCATAGCCCCTCCGATGAAGTGTGAGTAGTTTACCTCAGACCTTCGGGTCCATAGTTAGTAGCTAGATGGCTTCTTCTCTCTTTTTGGATCTCAACACAATGTTCTCCCCCTCTCTTGTGGAGATCTATTCGATGTAATCTTCTTCTTTTGTGGTGTGTTTGTTGAGAACGATGAATTGTGGGTTTATGATCAAGTCTATCTATGAACAATATTTGAATCTTCTCTGAATTCTTTTATGTATGATTGGTTATCTTTGCAAATCTCTTCGAATTATCCGTTTGGTTTGGCCAACTAGATTGGTAGTTCTTTCCATGGGAGAAGTGCTTAGCTTTGGGTTCGATCTTGCGGTGTTCTTTCCCAGTGACAGAAGGGGCAGCAAGACACGTATTGTATCGTTGCCATCGAGGATAACAAGATGGGGTTTATTTCATATTGCATGAATTTATCTCTCTACATCATGTCATCTTGCTTAAAGCGTTACTCTGTTTTTAACTTAATACTCTAGATGCATGCCGGATAGTGGTCGGTGAGTGGAGTAATAGTAGTAGATGCAGAATCGTTTCGATCTACTTGTCACGGACGTGATGCCTATATACACGATCATGCCTAGATATTCTCATAACTATGCTCAATTCTGTCAATTGCTCAACAGTAATTTGTTCACCCACCATAGAAAACTTATGCTCTCGAGAGAAGCCACTAGTGAAACCTATGGCCCCCGGGTCTATTCTCATCATATCAATCTCCATCACTTTTATATTGTTTTGCTATTTACTTTGCTTTTACTTTTTACTTTGCATCTTTATATCAAAAATACCAAAAATATTCTATCTATCAGATCTCACTCTCGTAAGTGGCCGTGAAGGGCTTGACAACCCCTAATCGCGTTGGTTGTGGGTAGCTATCGCTTTGTGCAGGTACGAGGGACTTGAGCGTGGGCTCCTACTGGATTGATACCTTGGTTCTCAAAAACTAAGGGAAATACTTACGCTACTCTGCTTCATCATCCCTTCCTCTTCGGGGAAAACCAACGCAAGCTCAAGACGTAGCACTTCTTCTCTCTTTTTGGATCTCAATACAATGTTCTCCCCCTCTCTCGTGGAGATCTATTCGATGTAATCTTCTTTTTGCGGTGTGTTTGGTGAGACCGATGAATTGTGGGTTTATGATCCAGTCTATCTACGAATAATATTTGAATCTCCTCTGAATTCTTTTACGTATGATTGGTTATCTTTGCAAGTCTCTTCAAATTATCAGTTTGGTTTGGCCTACTAGATTGGTTTTTCTTGCCATGGGAGAAGTGCTTAGCTTTGGGTTTGATCTTGCGGTGTCCTTTCCCAGTGACAGAAGGGGAAGCAAGGCACATATTGTATTGTTGCCATCGAGGATAACAAGATGGGGTTTTTATCATATTGCATGAAACTATCCCTCTACATCATGTCATCTTGCTTAAGGCGTTACTCTGTTTTTAACTTAATACTCTAGATGCATGCTAGATAGCGGTCGATGAGTGGAGTAATAGTAGTAGATGTAGGCAGGAGTCGGTCTACTTGTCTCGGACGTGATGCCTATATACATGATCATACCTAGATATTCTCATAACTATGCTCAATTCTGTCAATTGCTCAACAGTAATTTGTTCACCCACCGTAGAATACTTATGCTCTTGAGAGAAGCCACTAGTGAAACCTATGGCCCCCGGGTCTCTTTCTCATCATATCAATCTCCATCACTTTATTATTGCTTTGCTTTTTTTACTTTGCCTTTTACTTTTCACTTTGCATCACTATACCAAAAATACCAAAAATATTATTTATCATCTCTATCAGATCTCACTTTCGTAAGTGAACATGAAGGGATTGACAACCCCTAAGCGCGTTGGTTGCGTTGAGCTATTGTTTTTGTGTAGGTACGAGGGACTCGCGCGTAGCCTCCTACTGGATTGATACCTTGGTTCTCAAAAACTGAGGGAAATACTTATGCTACTTTGCTGTATCATCCTCTCCTCTTCGGGGAAATCCAACGCAGTGCTCAAGAGGTAGCAAGAAGAATTTCTGGCGCCGTTGTTGGGGAGGTTCACGCAAGTCAAGATTTGACTCCCGACAACGAGCCATTTCTAGCGCCGTTGTCGGGGAGTCTGCGCAAAAGTCAACATACCAAGTACCCATCACAATCCCTATCTCCCGCATTACATTATTTTCCATTTGCCTCTCGTTTTCCTCTCCCCCACTTCACCCTTGCCGTTTTATTTGCCCTCTCTCTCTCTATCCTCCCTCTCTTTCTCTATTTGCCTCTTTTTGCCCGTTTGCCTTTTGTTTGCTTGCTTGTCGTTATGGCTAGTCTCATATCTTCTCCGTTGTCTCCCGAGAATGAAGTTCTAAATTTTAAACAAAGGTGAGGAGAAAACTTAAAATATGCCTGGTTGAGAATAATGGAATCTCATCGTAATTGTACCTCTAAAATAAATCTGAGAATTTTTCTTCGCAATTTTTATGTTGGATTAAATATGTCTCATAGACAACTCTTGGATTGCGTTGCCAAAGGCAATTTTATTGAAATCGATCCCCATATTGCACTTGAAATTATAGAAGGTATAGTGGGAACACTACCTCAACAAAATGGACCTCATCCTACTCAGGAAGAGACACAAGTTTTTGAAAAAAATTGTGAAGTTACTAAAATCTTGCAGAAATCTCTTGAACCTCTTAAGAACATTAGTGGAAATATTCACCGCATGAACATGTTGATTACCCTTTGCAATAAGCGGTTGGATTCATTAAATCTAAAAATTTCAGAATATGAATGGAAATGTAAAGAACCTCCCGGATTTGAGCTTGATTCCGCTAAGAAGTTGAAAACCGAAGATGGCAATACCTAGATCTATTCTTGCTTGTTATGCCTAGCTAGGGGCGTTAAACGATAGCGCTTGTTGGGAGGCAACCCAATTTTATTTTTATTCCTTGATTTTTGCTCCTGCTTAGTAATAAATAAATTATTTATCCTCTGTTTTGGTTGTGTTTTTTGTGTTTAATTAGTGTTTGTGCCAAGTAGAACCGTTGGGAAGACTTGGGGAAAGTCTTGTTGAACTTGCTGTAAAAAACAGAAACTTTAGCGCTCACGAGAACTGCTGTCATTTTTATTTGGAGAGTGCTATTTAGTTAATTATTTTTGCATATGTTTAATATATAAATTCCTCACGTCTTGCAATTTATTTTAGAATTTTTGGGGTTCCAGATCTTGCGCTAGCTACAGATTACTACAGACTGTTCTGTTTTTGACAGATTCTGTTTTTCGTGTGTTATTTGCTTATTTTGATGAATCTATGGCGAGTAAAATAGTTTATGAACCATAGAGAAGTTGGAATACAGTGGGTTTAACACTAAAATAAATAAAGAATGAGTTCATTACAGTACCTTGAAGTGGTCTTTTGTTTTCTTTCGCTAACGGAGCTCACGAGATTTTCTACTTTAAGTTTTGTGTTGTGAAGTTTTCAAGTTTTGGGTAAAGATTTTATGGATTGTGGAACAAGGAGTGGCAAGAGCCTAAGCTTGGGGATGCCCATGGAACCCCCAAGATAATCTAAGGACATCTAAAAGCCAAAGCTTGGGGATGCCCCGGAAGGCATCCCCTCTTTCGTCTTCGTTCATCGATAACTTTACTTGGAGCTATATTTTTATTTACCACATGATATGTGTTTTGCTTGGAGCGTCTTTTATGATTTGAGTCTTTGCTTGTTAGTTTACCACAATCATCCTTTCTGTACACACCTTTTGAGAGAGCCATACATAATTTGGAATTTGATAGAATACTCTATGTGCTTCACTTATATCTTTTGAGCTCTATAGTTTTACTCTAGTGATTCACTTATATCTTTTGAGTTTTATAGTTTTGCTCTAGTGCTTTACTTATATCTTTTAGAGCATGGTGGTGGATTTGTTTTATAGAAACTATTGATCTCTAATGCTTCACTTAGATTATTTCGAGAGTCTTAATAGCATGGTAATTTGCTTAAAATCCTAATACGCTTGGTATGCAAGATTAATAATAAAACTTTCTTATGAGTGTTGTCGGTGTCAAAACTGGTGGATCTCGGGTAGGGGGTCCCGAACTGTGCGTCTAGGCCAGATGGTAATAGGAGGCAAGGGACACGAAGTTTTACCCAGGTTCGGGCCCTCTCGATGGAGGTAAAACCCTACGTCCTGCTTGATTAATATTGATGATATGGGTCGTACAAGAGTAGATCTACCACGAGATCAGAGAGGCTAAACCCTAGAAGCTAGCCTATGGTATGATTTTTGATGTGTATGTTGTCCTACGAACTAAAACCCTCCAGTTTATATAGACACAGGAGAGGGTTAGGGTTACATAGAGTCGGTTACAATGGTAGGAGATTTGAACATCCGTATCGCCAAGCTTTCCTTCCACGCCAAGGAAAGTCCCTTTCGGACACGGGACAGAGTCTTCAATCTTGTATCTCATAGTCCAGGAGTCCGGCTGAAGGTATAGTTCGGCTATCCGAACACCCCCTAATCCAGGACTCCCTCAATAGCCCCTGAACCAGGCTTCAATGACGACGAGTCCGGCGCGCAGATTGTCTTCGGCATTGCAAGGCGGGTTCCTCCTCCAAGTACTTCATAGAAGATTTTGAACAAAGATAGTGTCCGGCTCTGCAAAATAAGTTTCCACATATTTCCATAGAGAGAATAATATTTACACAAATCTAATCTGCTGACGTACTCCGTAGTGTGACATCACACCACGACCAAGCTTTTATTCGAACCGTTTTACTGTCCCATCTTAGCGCATTATGCGAGGCGGTTTCCTTGGCACGTCTTGTTAAAGCAGAGATCGTGTCCCCTTATTCCGGGATTCTCATCAATACGAGCGTGGGTAACCCAACCGCGCCATTGATTACGGCGCTTGGAGATAAGCGAGTTTTACCAGGCTGGTGGGGACACGTAGTTGCGTCCACCCATATAAGGGGATAAGGATCCACCTTTTCACCCACACCTTCTTCCTCCTTTGCCTATCCATTCTTGCGCACTCGAGCTCCAGCGCCCAAGTCCGCACTACCACCTCAACCTTCTCCAGTCATGTCCGGAGCGGGAGGCAAGTGGATGGTCTCCTCCGTCACGGAGGGACACATCAAAAAGCTGAGGAAGGCCAGATATCTGGCTAGCGACATCGCGCACCGGCTTCCCGAAATGGGGCAGCTCATCCCCACTCCCAGGCCCCATGAGAGGGTGGTATTCCTACCCCATTTCCTTCGCGGACTGGGCTTCCCTCTGCATCCATTTGTCCGGGGGCTCATGTTCTACTACGGCCTAGATTTCCACGATCTGGCCCCGAACTTCGTCCTCAACATCTCGGCATTCATCGTCGTGTGCGAGGCGTTCCTCCGCATCCGCCCCCATTTCGTCCTATGGCTTAAGACTTTCAACGTCAAGCCAAAGGTGGTGCACGGCAGCCAGGCGGAGTGCGGCGGTGCCATGGTTGGCAAGATGGCCAATGTCCTGTGGCTCGAGGGCTCCTTTGTGGAGACCCTGAAGGGGTGGCAATCATGGTGGTTTTACGTCACCGAGCCACGCGACGTCGAATGGGTCGCACCCCCTAAGTTTCGATCCGGCCCCCCTACGCGGCTCACCTCCTGGAAGGAGACATGCTTGTCTTGGGGTAAAAAAGGAGAGCTGACCGGACTCCAAACATGCATCCAAACCCTGGTGGACAAGAAGCTCAAGCTTGTGAACGTAGTCCAGGTTATGCTCATCCGCCTGATCCTCCCGTGTCAACGACGGGCCTTCAATCTGTGGGAGTTCGACCCGGCGCAGCATCAAACTCTAAACAGGCTCTTCGACACGACGTACGAAGATGCCTGGAGGATGCTTTTCAAGGGCGCCGAGGCTCCTGCATCCGCTACCGAGGATCGCGGATTCAGCGTGCAGCGTCACGCGCTCGCGGTAAGCCGTTTTTTCCTTTTACAGGGTATCAGTTTTCCATAGTTTGACTCTACGCAGGATCTAAGCTCCCTTTCCTCTGACAGGATTGGTAGGTGACGTCCGGACAGATCAACTGTCCGGCCCCTTTGCCCGAAGGCCCAGCGGACGCTCGCTTGGCGAGGTTGCTGGTTCCGGCGCCCTATGTGGTGCCGGAGAAGAAGGCCACGAAAAGGGCCATGGGGACTCGAAAGAGCGCCCGGCGCCAGGAGGTGTCAGATTCATCATCCGACGGTCCCGAAGCGCCTTCCTCTCGCGAAGACGAGGAGGACGAAGAAGAAACCTCTCCCCCTCCAGCGGGAGGAGAGAAGAAAAGGAAGGCCGCCCTCTCTGAGGAGGCCGGAGGGTCCAAGAAGGGGAAAACCCTTCCTCCGGACTACTCCGCCGATGCCGATGACGGCGGAGATGAGTGGCAACCCAGGGCCAAGCCCCTGGCAAAATCGTAAGTATCCGGATACCGGAGTAATTCATAGTATTCGTTTATTGCACAGCTTTCCCTTATGTCAAATTTGCTTATGCAGCCCACCCAAAGACCGGCTCGACGCATCGTCGAGCGGCTCACTAGACTCGTTGGATGTGAACTCGCTTCCGACGGCTTCCTCCCCCTGCCCTACGGACGACACCGAGGTGTTGTCCCAACAGGTTCCAAGCAGGGAGGAGGTGGTCCCGGAGGCGCCGCAAGGCGACCTCCCGGACTCCAGGAGTAAGGGGGATGAAACCCCCCAGGGCTCCAAGTCCGGCTCTAGGCCGGACACTGCTCCGGAACCTTCAAAGGTTCCGGAGTCCGGCGGGGGACCTCCTTCCAAGAGGAGCATGTCCATCGTGCCGGCGGCCTCTGTCCAACCGGAGGCGCCGGACAATATGCTGGAGGCGCTCCAAGGCGCCTCCATCGACGAGGAGCACGGCGCTATTATGAGTGCGGTGGTCCAGAAGGTTCAGTCCGCAAAAAAGGACTAACTCAAGCTTGTACTAGCCTTTTGACAGGCTTCGAGGTAAGTAAAGAAAGTGTAAATAATAGTACCGCATAGACAGTAGCCCCTGATGCTCTGTTTGGCGTTCGGGAAGAAAAGCCAAACAGAGGATCAAGCAGAATTCGCAGGAGTCTAACAAAAATGAGTCAATATGCATGTGCAGGCTACCCTGCTTGCGTCCGCCGCACTGACTGCGGAAGTGGACACGCTAAAGCAGGGCCTCAAAAGGTCCGAGAAAGAGCTCGAGCGTGCCAAGAAGCAGCTCGAGGACAATGAAGGTAAGAAATACCTTGGTTGAATATGTATATATAAAAAAGGTGCAATTGCAAGAAATGACAGGATTAACATGGCTATTGTAGGGGCCACATCTGAGGTGGCGACCCTTAAGCAAGCGCTGCTTGAGGCCGAGAAGAGTGTGGCCGCGAAGCGCACCGAGCGGGAGAGGTATGAGACCGAGGTTGGCAAGGTGCGGCAAGAGCTCCAGGTTCTCATGAAGAAACATGAGAGTTTGGAGCTTGACTCGAAGACGCGAGCGTCCGAGCTCGCGGCGGCTATTGAAAATGCCAAGTCTGCCAAGACCGAATCCCAGAAGACCCTCTAGGAGTTGGATGAGGTGAAGAAGATAGCGGGGGGTAAGGCATTCTTTATGCAAAGTAAACACGTAAACGTGAGTTACTTGATACTTACCCGAATCCGGAGCTCTCTAGGGGCATTTGCAGATCTTCCCCGGAGTGTATCCGATGCCGCCGCATTCTATCGAGCCGAGGAGGGCAGCTCGACGGAGAAGGTGTTCTGGTCTCAGTATGCTGAGGCCGGACACCCCGTGCCCCTGAGCGACCAGCTGAAGCAACTGGTCGAGCTCCACAAGGCGGCCGAACAGGCCATGAAGGGCCTCCTAGTTCAGCTGTGGCCTGGAGAGGCTCTGCCTGGGAGCTATTTCGGGCTGGTGCGGCGGCTGGTGGAGGCCTGTCCAAGGCTCGAAGTCATCAAGCGCTCCG
This sequence comes from Triticum urartu, assembly GCF_003073215.2. NCBI lineage: Eukaryota > Viridiplantae > Streptophyta > Magnoliopsida > Poales > Poaceae > Triticum > Triticum urartu. The sequence continues at coordinate 443,162,296 of NC_053022.1, read as the reverse complement.
TCTGTATTGAAGGTGCCCGTAGGGCCTTTGCCCGTGCTAAGGTGCACTGGGGCAGGCTGGATGCAGAGAAGCTTGTGAAGGACGGGCCACCAGCGGGGAAAGAGCATCGCAAGCCCGAAAATTACTATAAGGATGTTTTGAAGGGTGCCCGCCTTGTGGCGGATGAATGTACTAGGGATGTAATTTTTGAGTAAAACTCGCTCGTGTTTGTCCTGTGCGCTGAAAACTTGTTCATATGCGCTGAGCAATGCTGCTTGAATTTAAAATATTACCTTCTGTGCGGCTGTTTATCAATACTTAGAGATGGCGAGTCGTCGGCTTCTGCCCCCTTGCCGCTAGTGCTGGGGTGTTCGGGGATAAACCTGGGCGCTCTTTTTCCCATATTTGGGTCCTTCGAGGGAGGCGCTCAGCCCAACGAACGAGGCAATCGGACTATAATGCGTGAACACTCTCACTTAGCCATAGAATTCTATAATTTTAAATTTCGGCGAAGCCCCTAGTATTCGGAAGACCGAGTTCGGGGCGCTATCCACGCCTTGGCCGGACAGAGCCGACTCCTCGCCCTAAGCGGCATAAGTATTTAGGGACTCGAAAAAACCTCTTGAACAGCGACCAGCTCTCGCTTCATCATGACAATCAGTTTTAGCTTTCTCCACTGAGGTGCTCGGCCCAGCTCAACTGGGGCACAATCGCAGTGGTTCTCCTAGTGCTACCTTAGCCGATATAGCGGAACGTAAGGCACCAAAACATAGGAGCCGGGCATACCCAACTATTGACCCAAGACATGATTCGGAGCCGATGCATATAGTGCTATAAGTTCGGGGTGCCGCACTTGTGAAAGTGTCCAGACTTCTCACACCATATTGAGGGGTGCTAAAAGCCCCTGGCGTATTTTGGCCGTACCAAGCTGTACGGGTGCAACATGTCGTTAAGGAACATTTATTAAAAAGATAATGCAAAAAATAGACAAAAGCTATGCGTTGTTTAAAAATAGCTGCGATCAAAGCAGAACGATACAAGTAATGCGATAAACAAAAAGTTGGACTATTTAACATGTCTGCTCCAGGGGCAAGCTGCGGAATAGTATGCGAAACAGGTATACTGCTCGTGATAGAGACCACCTGGGATTTCCGTAATGCGGCATGGCTTGTCTGCTTCCCTAGTCCTTGCATCGTTTGTGCGGCAATTGAACTGCCGAACAGGCCTTCCGAAGAGTAGAGTCCTGGAAGTAAGACAAAAGTAAAAAATCGGCAGCCCCGGGTGCGGTTTAAGCCGTGTTTTGGGCGTGCCGTGATGGTGCCCCTCCCCCCATGCCCATGGTATTCCTAGAGCGTACTTATGTACGCGAAGTATTGGCGTCGCCTTTTTGCGAGGGTTGGGGTTGGGGCCACATTGCTACGCCTGCTCGGAACGTGCCAGGCGGTCTTGTTGTAGGTTACTTCGAGTGCGCTTGACGGTGTCCAGACGTTTAATGGCCGGACTGGAGAACTTCCTGAAGAGGCTGCTTTGTACTTCCGCTGCAAGGGCCGCCGTGTGCTCCTCCATTTGGAGGGAGCGTTCAGTGTTTCCATTGACCGTAATTACTCCACGAGGGCCTGGCATCTTGAGCTTAAGGTATGCGTAGTGCGGTACCACATTGAATTTGGCGAATGCGGTTCGTCCGAGCAGTGCATGATAGCCACTGCGGAATGGGACTATGTTGAAGATCAATTCCTCGCTTCGGAAATTCTCCGGGGATCCGAAGACCACTTCAAGTGTGACTGAGCCTGTACAGTTGGCCTCTACACCTGGTATTACGCCTTTAAAGGTTCTTTTGGTGGGCTTAATCCTCGAGGGATCGATGCCCATTTTTCGCACTGTATCCTGGTAAAGCAGGTTCAGGCTGCTGCCGCCGTCCATGAGGACTCTAGTGAGATGAAATTTGTCAATAATTGGGTCTAGAACCAATGCGTCAAATCCGCCATGACGGATGCTAGTGGGATGGTCTCTTCGATCAAAGGTGATCGGGCAGGAGGACCATGGGTTGAACTTTGGGGCGACTGGCTCTACTGCGTATACGTCCCTTAACGCGTGCTTCCGCTCCCTTTTGGGGACGTGGGTGGCGTATATCATGTTCACCGTCCGCACTTGTGGGGGAAAACCCTTCTGTCCATTGTTGTTCGGCGGCCGGGGCTCCTCGTCGTCATCGCTATGCAGCCCCTTGTCTTCATTGTCGGCGCTTAACTTGCCTGCCTGCTTGAACACCCAACAATCCCTGTTGGTGTGATTGGCCGGCTTTTCGGGGGTGCCATGTATTTGGCACAAGCGGTCGAGTATTCGGTCCAAGCTGGACGGGCCCCTAGGATTCCTTTTGAATGGCTTATTCCGCTGACCGGATTTAGAGCCTCTGAATCCGGCATTAACTACCGTATCCTCAGCATTGTCGCCGTTAATGCGGCGCTTCTGCTTTTTGCGACACGTCCTGCCACTAATGTCCCAGGTGTCTGAACTACCAGGGTTCTTGGTCATATTGTTGCTACGAGCGAGCCAGCTGTCTTCTCCCGCGCAAAAGCGGGTCCTGAGTGTCGTGAGTGCTGCCATAGATTTTGGCTTTTCCTGTCCGAGGTGCCGGGCCAGCCACTCTTCACGGATATTGTGCTTGAAGGCTGCTAGGGCCTTAGCGTCCGGACAGTCGACTATTTGATTTTTCTTTGTTAGGAACCGTGTCCAGAATTGTCTGGCCGATGCCTCTGCCTGCTGGATTACGTGACTTAGGTCATCGGCATCTGGGGGTCGCACATAAGTGCCCTGGAAATTGTCGAGGAATGCGGCTTCCAGGTCCTCCCAATGTGGTGGGTGGGTTTTGAATTTCTTCATCGTCCGTACCCCAACCTTGCTGACCGTAGTCCGGCCAGGGCTCTCCTGATAAAGAGAGAGACTTCAGTGACTTCAGGATATCGCCGAAAGGCGAGTGCTGAAAGATGTCTGCGGCAGTGACCTCCATGATCGGCGCCCAATCGGATTTGACTGGCAGGGGCGCGGAGGGCTCGGAGTCTGGAGAGGAGTCCGGCTCCTTGGAGTCATGAGCCTCGTAGAGTACAGGGCTGGTGTTCGGCTCAATTGCCGTTTGGATCGCAGCCCCTGAGGTGGCGTCCAACCGCCCATCCTTGATCGGCGCAGTTGACTCCGAACTAAGGGTCGGAGCTGGTGCGGGTGCGGCCTCTAGGGCACCGTTCAGCGGCAGAGTTAGATCATGCTCGTCATGACAGTGCGGCGCGCTCGGCAGTGGTTCGAACCCGTCGAAGATCAAGTCCCCGCGGATGTCAGCTGTGTAGTTTAAACTTCCGAATCTGACCTGACGGCCAGGGGCGTAGCTTTCGATCTGCTCTAGATGGCCAAGTGAATTGGCCCGCAGTGCGAAGCCGCCAAAGACGAAGATCTGTCCGGGGAGGAAGGTCTCACCCTGGACTGCATCGCCATTGATGATCGTAGGAGCCATCGGGCCTGACGGCGACGGCACAGAGGAACTCTCAATGAAAGCACCAATGTCGGTGTCAAAACCGGCGGATCTCGGGTAGGGGGTCCCGAACTATGCGTCTAGGCCGGATGGTAACAGGAGGCAAGGGACACGAAGTTTTACCCAGGTTCGGGCCCTCTCGATGGAGGTAAAACCCTATGTCCTTCTTGATTAATATTGATGATATGGGTAGTACAAGAGTAGATCTACCACGAGATCAGAGAGGCTAAACCCTAGAAGCTAGCCTATGGTATGATTGTTGATGTGTATGTTGTCCTACGGACTAAAACCCTCCGGTTTATATAGACACCGGAGAGGGTTAGGGTTACATAGAGTCGGTTACAATGGTAGGAGATTTGAACATCCGTATCGCCAAGCTTGCCTTACACGCCAAGGAAAGTCCTTTCCGGACACGGGACGGAGTCTTGAATCTTGTATCTTCATAGTCCAGGAGTCCGGCTGAAGGTATAGTTCGGCTATCCGAACACCCCCTAATCCAGGACTCCCTCAAGTGTGTTGAATACTAAGAAAAGTTTGATTATTGATGATTGTTTTGAGATATGGAGGTAATAATATCAAAGTCATGCTAGTTGATTAGTTGTGAAATTGAGAAATACTTGTGTTGAAGTTTGCAAGTCCCGTAGCATGCACGTATGGTAAACGTTATGCAACAAATTTGAAACATGAGGTGTTATTTGATTGTCTTCCTTATGAGTGGCGGTCGGGGACGAGCGATGGTCTTTTCCTACCAATCTATCCCCCTAGGAGCATGCGAGTAGTACCGAGGTTTTTGATGACTTGTAGATTTTTGCAATAAGTATATGAGTTCTTTATGACTAATGTTGAGTCCATGGATTATACGCACTATCACCCTTCCATCCTTGCTAGCCTCTTCGGTACCTTGCATTGCCCTTTCTCACATTGAGAGTTGGCGCAAACTTCGCCAGTGGATCCAAACCCCATGATATGATACGCTCTTTCACACATAAACCTCCTTATATCTTCCTCAAAACAGCCACCATCCCTACCTATTATGGCATTTCCATAGCCATTCCAAGATATATTGCCATGCAACTTTCCATCATTCCGTTCATCATGACACATTCATCATTGTCATATTGCTTAGCATGATCATGTAGTTGACATAGTATTTGCGGCAAAGCCACCGTTCATATTTCTTTCATACATGTCACTCTTGGTTCATTGCATATCCCGGTACACCGCCGGAGGCATTCATATAGAGTCATCTTTGTTCTAGTATCGAGTTGTAATCATTGAGTTGTAAATAAATAGAAGTGTGATGATCATCATTATTAGAGCATTGTCCCAAGTGAGGAATAAACAAAAAAAAAGAGAAAGGCCATAAAAAAAGAGAAGGCCCCAAAAAATGAGAGAAAAAGAGAGAAGGGACAATGTTACTATCCTTTTACCACACTTGTGCTTCAAAGTAGCACCATGATCTTCATAGTAGAGAGTATCTCATGTTATCACTTTCATATACTAGTGGGAATTTTTCATTATAAAACTTGGCTTGTATATTCCAACAATGGGCCTCCTCAAGTGCCCTAGGTCTTCGTGAGCAAGCAAGTTGGATGCACACCCACTAGTTTCTTTTGTTGAGCTTTCATACATTTATTGCTCTAGTGCATCCGTTGCATGGCAATCCATACTCCTTGCATTAACATCAATCGGTGGGCATCTCCATAGCCCATTGATTAGCCTCATTGATGAGAGACTTTCTCCTTTTTTTTCTTCTCCACATAACCCCCCTCATTATATTCTATTCCACCCATAGTGCTATGTCCATGGCTCACGCTCATATATTGCGTGAAAGTTTATAGGTTTGAGATTACTAAAGTATGAAACAATTGCTTGGCTTGTCATCGGGGTTGTGCATGACGAGAGCATTCTTGTGTGACAAAAATGAAACATGACTAAACCATATGATTTTGTAGGGATGAACTTTCTTTGGCCATGTTATTTTGAGAAGACATAATTGCTTAGTTAGTATGCTTGAAGTATTATCATTTTTATGTTAATATGAACTTTTGTCTTGAATCTTTCAAATCTGAATATTCATACCACAATTAAGAAGAATTACATTAAAATTATGCCAAGTAGCACTCCGCATCAAAAATTCTGTTTTTATCATTTACCTACTCGAGGACGAGCAGGAATTAAGCTCGGGGATGCTTGATACGTCTCCAACGTATCTATAATTTTTGATTGCTCCATGCTATATTATCTACTATTTTGGACTATATTGGGGTTTATTTTCCACTTTTATATTATTTTTGGGACTAACCTATTAACCGGAGGCCCAACCCAGAATTGTTTTTTTTTGCCTATTTCGGTGTTTCGGAGAAACAGAATATCAAATGGAGTCCAAACGGAATGAAACCTTCGGAAACGTGATTTTCTCATCAGATAAGATCCAGGAGACTTGGACCCTCCATCAAGAAAGCCACGAGGCGGTCACGAGGGTGGAGGGCGCCCCCCTAGGGCGCGCCCCCTGCCTCTTGGGCCCCTCGAAGCTCCACCGACATACTTCTTCCTCCTATATATACCTACATACCCGCAAACGATCAGAGAAGGAGCCAAAAACCTAATTCCACCGCCGCAACTTTCTGTATCCACGAGATCCCATCTTGGGGCCTGTTCCGGAGCTCCGCCGGAGGGGGCATCGATCACGGAGGGCTTCTACATCATCATCCAAGCCCCTCCGATGAAGTGTGAGTAGTTTATTTCAAACCTACGGGTCCATAGTTAGTAGCTAGATGGCTTCTTCTCTCTTTTTGGATCTCAATACAATGTTCTCCCCCTCTCTCATGGAGATCTATTCGATGTAATCTTCTTTTTGCGGTGTGTTTGTTGAGACCGATGAATTGTGGGTTTATGATCTAGTCTAGCTATGAATAATATTTGAATCTTCTCTGAATTCTTTTATGTATGATTGGTTATCTTTGCAAGTCTCTTCGAATTATCAGTTTGGTTTGGCCTACTAGATTGGTTTTTCTTGCCATGGGAGAAGTGCTTAGCTTTGGGTTCAATCTTGCGGTGTTCTTTCCTAGTGACAGAAGGGGCAGCAAGGCACGTATTGTATTGTTGCCATCGAGGATAACAAGATGGGTTTTTTATCATATTGCATGAAACTATCCCTCTACATCATGTCATCTTGCTTAAGGTGTTACTCTGTTTTTAACTTAATACTCTAGATGCATGCTGGATAGCGGTCGATGAGTGGAGTAATAGTAGTAGATGTAGGCAGGAGTCGGTCTACTTGTCTCGGACGTGATGCCTATATACATGATCATACCTAGATATTCTCATAACTATGCTCAATTCTGTCAATTGCTCAACAGTAATTTGTTCACCCACCGTAGAATACTTATTGTAACGCCCTCGATGCGGCTATATCTCCCACATGTCGAAGCACGACTTAGAGGCATAACCGCATTGAAAACAATGTCGCAAGTGAGGTAATCTTCACACAACACATGTAATACATAAGGGAAAGAAATACATAGTTGGATTACACTCGCCACTTCACCCAATTACATGAATAAAGAATTACAACATCCAAATACAATCAAGGTCCGACTACGGAACCAAAATAAAAGAAGAACCCCAAATGCGACAAGGTCCTCGATCGACCCCAACTGGGCTCCACTACTGATCAACTTGAACGAAATAACACAAAGGGCAAGATCTTCATCGAGCTCCTCCTAAGCTTGGTTGCGTCATCTGCACGGACTCATCGGCACCTGCAAGCTAGTTTTGGAACTATCTATGAGTCACGGGGACTCAACAATCTCACACCCTCACGATCAAGACTATTTAAGCTTATGGGTAAGGTAAAAGGTATGAGGTGGAGCTGCAGCAAGCGACTAGCATATATGGTGGCTAACATACGCAAATGAGAGCGAGAAGAGAAGGCAAAGCACGGTCGATAAAAGTATGATCAAGAAGTGATCCTAGAACAACCTACGTCAAGCATAACTCCAACACCGTGTTCACTTCTCGGACTCCGCCGGAAAGAGACCATCACGGTTACGCACGCGGTTGATGTATTTTACTTAAGGTCAACTTCAGGTTTTCTACAACCGGACGTTAAAAATTCCCATCTGCCCATAACCGCGGGCACGGCTTTCAAAAGTTCAAAACCCTGCAGGGGTGTCCCAACTTAGCCCATGACAAGCTCTCACGGTCAACGAAGGATATACCTTCTAGCGGGAAGGTCCGATCAGACTCGGAATCCCGGTTACAAGACATTTCGACAAGGTAAAACTAAACCAGCAACACCGCCCGAATGTGCCGACAAATCCCGATAGGAGCTGCACATATCTCTTTCTCAGGGCACACTCAGATTGTCTTAGGTACGGGTAGGCCAGCCCAGAGTTGCCCCTGGTGGCCACCGGCAGCTGACAGGTTGGACCAACACTCAGAGGAGCACTGGCCCGGGGAGGGGTAAAATAATGATGACCCTCGAGAGAGCGACTCCCATGGGAAAAGAAAAAGGCTAGGTGGCGAATGGTAAAACCAATGTTGAGCCTTCCACCCTTTACCAAGTATATAGATGCATTAATTAAATAAAAGATATTGTGATATCCCAACAAGTAAACATGTTCCAACAAGGAACAACATCTCCATGTTCCAACAAGGAACAAACTTCAATCTTCACCTGTAACTAACAACGCTATAAGAGGGGCTGAGCAACGCGGTAACATAGCCAAACAACGGTTTTCTAGGACAAGGTGGGTTAGAGGCTTGGCTTAACAATATGGGAGGCATGATAAGCAAGTGGTAGGTATCGCAGCATAGGCATAGCAAAAGAGCGAGCATCTAGCAAGCAAAGATAGAAGTGATTTCGAGGGTATGATCATCTTGCCTGAAATCCCGCAAGGAAGAAGAATGAGTCCATGAAGAAGAACAAACGGACGTAGATGAACGGGTCCTCACAAACGCGACGTTACCGGAACCAACCCGAAGAAGCAAACACCGGAAAGAAGCACACAACATAGTAAACAACCAACACAAGAAACATGGTATGATATGCGGAATGCGATGCATATGCATGATTAGATAAGGAATGATTGAACTTGGCCACAACTTGGAAATCCAAGTGTGCCACTGTAAAGGTGAGGTGATTTCGGTTGAAATCGATATAAAGATCACCGGAATCGGAGGCACGGTTTGGAAATGGCAAGCAATTCAAATATGGCACCGGTCTGCGATATACAGCAAGTTGCCATCTAAATGCAACAAGTTAAACATGCTACAACACCCAAACATGGCAGCAAAATACATGGCAGGGATCCACTCATGATGCTTAACAAAAGATGAACACTAAGCTACGGCCAATTCATCCATTAACAGGTTCAAACAAGCATGGAAAAAGTGCAATTGGTAAATAGATTTCAGACTTAGTGAAATTAACACAAGCCTGGAATTTAGATCAGGTAGCACACTTTGGAGCAAGACAACTATATGCTACAGGAACTTAACATGGCAAAGCAAGGCATGGCATGGAGCTACTCAAAGAGCTTAACAAAAGTCCCTTAGCGACCTTGAGCCAAAAGGGATCAGAAAATACAATTGCAAGCATGTGAACATGGCAAAAACATAATCAGACTCTCAGACTTAGTGAAAAACTGGAGCATGCAAATCAGATATCAAGTAGGCATGTTTACGAGCTCGATGCACTGACTACAGAGAAAGTCATGACAATATAAGCATACACCCATCAAGAATACACATTATACAAGCTAGACATGGCAAGAACAATAACATATCATGCACGGATCAACTACAACATCCTCGGCAAAATCGCTAACAAGTAGACAATCTGCCCAGATTCACGAAATAGCAAAAGTAGAGCTCGATTGACTCAAGCTAGGGTGCTCCATGATTGCAAACAAAGACATGGATGGATAGAGCACTACAAGATTAACAAAACATCCTTACTGATCATTCTCAAAAGAGGCACGGATCACTAGGAAACAACATGAACATATGGCATATGAGATAAACAGATCAAGGACTTAGTGGAAATGCTAAGTCCCTGAAATCAGCATTAACGAATGCACCACTTTGCAAGCTTGTGCTAGTCACCACACACATCACAAAAATACATGGGTTGCACCTCTGGATAGATGGCAAAACATATAACAAAACACATGTAGAGCTCAGGAGCATATCATGCACACAATAATCATGGCAAAAATGACAAATATCTAATTGGAGCAGCAGGTCTGACAATTATCTCAAATAGCATCCTTCCAACAGCATTTCGGGCATCAAGATGAACTCAAATTAAAATGATGCAATGAGATGAAATCATGTACTCTCTGAGATGAACATTTTGATATGCTATATGCCCAAAACGGAGCTACGGATGCAAAGTTACGACACGATGAACATGGGCATATGAATCTGGGAATTTCGGGGACTTAGTGAAATTATACCTCCGCGAAAGTCAAGGCGGGACGGAGGGATCCGGGACGGAGCGGTGCAGATCTGAGACGGGACGTGTTTGGATGGGGAAGTGGTGGATCTGATCCATCTTCCTCGGATCCGGCGCGGGACGAGCTCCGGCGACGAAGGGGAGGCGGCGCGGGAGGCCGGAGGTGGCCGGACGGCGGCGTGCGGGCAAGGCGGTGGAGGAGGTCGACGCCGGCGAGCTAGGCGCGGGGCGGCGCGGGCTCACCGGAAGGGCGGCGGAGCTGCGGGACTCCGGCGGCGGAGACGCGGAGTGGCGGCGCCGGCGTACGGCGGCGGGGCGGGCCCGGCGACCGTGGGCGAAGGCGGCCGGCGAGGTTTGGGCGGGGTGCCCGCGAAGTGCGGCGGTGGCGAGATGGGCCGGGAGGGCCTCGCCCGGGCCCCGGCGGGCTTCGGCGGGTGGTGGGAGGCGCGGCTGAGGTGGCTCGGCGCGATTGGCGCGGGAGGCGGCGGCGGGTGACGTGCCAGGCCCTCATTGGCCGGAGTGAGGTGGAGGGCGCAGCGGACATGTCCGGCCGGCGCGGGAGGAATTGTCCGGCGGCGCGCGGAGGAGGAGGTTAGGGTTTCATCTGCGCGCAAATTCCAGGAGGGACACATATTTATAGGTAGAGGGAGCTAGGAGAGTCCAAATGAGGTGCGGTTTTCGGCCACGCGATCGTGATCGAACGCTCTAGATGATGGAGAGGGTTTTGGTGGGTTTTGGGCCAAATTGGAAGGGTGTTGGGCTGCAACACACATGAGGCCTTTACGGTCCCTCAGTTAACCATTGGAGTATCAAACGAAGTCCAAATGGTACGAAACTTGACAGGCGGTCTACCGGTAGTAAACCAAGGCCGCTTGGCAAGTCCTGGTCCAATCCGGAAATGTTTAATCCCCACACACGAAAGAAAGGTAGAATTGACCACTGGAGGAGAACGGAGCGCCGGAATGCAAAACGGACAACAGGGAAAATGCTCGGATGCATGAGACAAACATGTATGCAAAAGAAATGCGCATGATGACATGATATGAAATGCATGACACGCAAGCAATGACAAGACAACAACAGCGAATAACTGGACGACACCTGGCACATCGGTCTCGGGGCGTTACACTTATGCTCTTGAGAGAAGCCACTAGTGAAACCTATGGCCCCCGGGTCTCTTTCTCATCATATCAATCTCCATCACTTTATTATTGCTTTGCTTTTTTACTTTGCCTTTTACTTTTCACTTTGCATCTCTATACCAAAAATATTATTTATCATCTCTATCAGATCTCACTTTCGTAAGTGACCGTGAAGGGATTGACAACCCCTAAGCGCGTTGGTTGCGTTGAGCTATTGTTTTTGTGTAGGTACGAGGGACTCACGCGTAGCCTCCTACTGGATTGATACTTTGGTTCTCAAAAACTGAGGGAAATACTTATGCTACTTTGCTGCATCATCCTCTCCTCTTCGGGGAAATCCAACGCAGTGCTCAAGAGGTAGCAAATACATGGTCTAGATAACCCGACACAGGTAGTAAAGGTAAATTCTCTCTATAGATATGATAAAGCTGAAATCCCATTTACTAAGTTTGCTAGCCCATGCTTGGATGAGTTTGATGACTTTATGGTTAAACAAGAAAACTTCAATGCTTATTTTGGCAGGGAATTAAAACGCAATGCTGATATGCTTGAACACTTGGGTGATTATATTTCTAATGTTAAAGGTGAACTAAAACTTATTAGTAAACATGCTTCTATGGTTACCACTTAAGTAGAACAAGTACTTAAAGCTCAGAATGATTTGCTCAATGAATTGAATAGTAAGAAAAATGATAATGTTGTTAGAGTTATGACTAGAGGTGGTAAAATGACTCAGGAACCCTTGTATCCTGAGGGCCATCCTAAGAGAATTGATCAAGATTCTCAGAGAAATAATATTGATGCACCTAGTCCTTCTAAGAGGAAGAAAAAGAAAAATGATAGGACTTTGCATGCTTCTAGTGAATCTGTTATTGACACACCTGAAAATCCTAATGATATCTCTATTTCTGATGCTGAAACACAATCTGGTAATGAGCATGAACCTAGTGATAATGTTAATAATGATGTTCATGTTGATGCTCAACCTAGTAATGACAATGAAGTAGAGATTGAACCTGTTATTGATCTTGATAACCCACAATCAAAGAATCAACGTTATGATAAGAGAGACTTTGTTGCTAGGAAGCACGATAAAAAAAGAGAACCATGGGTTCAGAAACCCATGCCTTTTCCTCCTAAACCATCCAAGAAAAAGGATGATGAGGATTTTGATCACTTTTTTGAAATGCTTAGACCTATCTTTTTGCATATGCGCTTGACTGATATGCTTAAAATGAATCCTTATGCTAAGTACATGAAAGATATTGTTACTAATAAAAGAAAGATACCGGAAGCTGAAATTTCCACCATGCTTGCTAATTATACTTTTAGGGGCAGAATACCTAAGAAACTAGGAGATCCCAGAGTACCAACTATACCATGCTCCATTAAAAGAAACTATGTTAAAACTGCTTTATGTGATCTTGGAGCCGGTGTTAGTGTTATGCCTCTCTCTTTATATCGTAGACTTGATTTGAATAAGTTGACACCTACTGAAATATCTTTGCAAATGGCTGATAAATCAATTGCTATTCCTGTCGGTATTTGTGAGGATGTGCCTGTTGTGGTTGCAAACGTTACTATTTTAACGGGCTTTGTTATCCTTGATATTCTTGAGGACGATAGTATGTCTATTATTCTTGGAAGACCCTTTTTGAATACTACAGGGGCTGTTATTGATTGCACCAAAGGCAATGTCACTTTTCATGTTAATGGCAATGAGCATACGATACACTTTCCGAGGAAACAACCTCAAGTTCATAGTATAAACTCTATTGGAAAAACTCCATCGATTATTTTTGGAGGTTTTGAATTTCCTCTTCCTACTGTCAAGAAGAAATATGATATTCTTATTGTTGGGGGTGTGCATATCCCCGTTGAGGTAACCTAGTGTTATTCGAAAATTCTCCGGTTCCATGTTATTCGGAATGAGTTTGTTAACAAGACCTGATCAACCTTCTTAGTGCATTCCTTTTGATGAGCATGAGATGGATGAATTTAGAAAACACAACTCTCTGTACCCTCTTTTTACTTTCTGTTATTTATATTGAAATAAAGCAAAAATAGTATATTCTGTCTGTTTTCTGAATTATCCATGCAATAAAAATACCCCAAAAATAAAAGTTCTCTAAATGCCCTGAAATTTAAATATGATTTTTCTGGAATATTGGAGAATATCTGGCATTGAGAACACAGCAGGGGGAGCAAGCACCTGGCCACGAGGGTGGAGGGCGCGCCCTACCCCCCTAGGCGCGCCCCCTGCCTCGTGGGCCCATGGTGGCTCCCCTCCACTTATTCCAGCTACCAGACACTCCTTCTTCCTCCCACAAACATCACTAACCAGCTCAAACCCGAGTCCAAGCTCATTTTGCTGCCATTTTCGATCTCCTTGCTCAAAGATCCATTCAAAAAACTGCTTTGGGGGATTGTTCCTTGGTATGTGACTCCTTCAATGGTCCAATTAGTTTTTGTTCTAGTGCTTTATTCATTGCATATTTTTGCTGCTTAGGTGACCCTGTCCTTGAGCTTGCACGTCAAATTTATATGGTCAAAAGTAGTTTTGATGCATGATATTGCCTCTAGGCACTTGTAGGCGTAGTTGCTATCAATTTTGTTGAGTTTGGTTCACTTTTATTTTGAAGTTACTAAAATTTCAAAAAAAATCAGAGGAAGAAATATGTTTAGGAAAATGTACCAAGGTGGTCCTTCAAGGAAGCAAGGACCCAGGCTCGCAATACACGATGCCGATGATGAACCACCGAGGGAAGCTCAGGTGCGGGCTTGTGAATGGCCGTCAGAGGACTTTATGGATCGAGCAGGAATCAAGGAATAATTTAACGCGTATGTGCGTAATGCCGATCTTCAGAGCTTTGAGGCACATAAGTGTCGCCAATACCACTATCTCACTGATTCCTTTGTGAGGAGGTTTGAATTTTCATCATCACGCAATTCTCAAACTGTCCTATTTGATCTTTATTTAAATTCTTATACTATGGACTTAGATGATTTTAATACTGCTTACAAACTTCCACAATGGGGCAGCACTAGTGAGCCTTGCAAATATGAGTTTAGAGATTTTCTTGCTAGTATAACTGTGGGGGAATCTAGAGATATAACACAAGCTACCATAGGGAGCATTCATTTTCCTGCTATACATTATTTTGCTCTCTTCATAGGTAGATGAATTAATGGTAAAGATGAAGCATGTCACATGTGTGTGCCTAATCTTAGCGTTCTCAGAAGCGCTGTTTTAGGAGATAAACAATACAACTTGGGGGCTATCGTAGCACGTAGGTTGCATAATAATCGTATTCATGGAGATTTCTTTGGTGGAATTTATGCAACCCGTCTAGCTAATTTTCTTGATACGTGGGTATGATATTGAGTTCCCTCCTGTTTATTTATATTATGAGGCCATGGTTCGTCATCAGTTTGGTGAGAGGAACGATCAGTTCCTCCAGTACTGACTAATCTTTAACAGACAACGCATCTATCACGTTGCTCTCCCTGCTCCTGCTTTCTTTGACTCTCAGGCAAAAGGGAGATATATTATAACCAGGGAGGAGGCGGACGAGTATAAGAGGAGGACGGAGACGGCCCGTCTCCAAGCGGCAGCTCATGAGGCAATAGCTTCTGCCTCTCAGTACGACCCCAGCTACAACTTTGGATATCCGCCAGACCAGCCGTGGCCATAGACCAACTTAGGCCAAAAGCCTAAGCTTGGGGGAGTACGTATTTCTCACCGACATTACATTCAGGTTCACACACTCATTGCTAGTTGTCGGTGCTCATACTTTTTCATTGTATCATCCATGCCAGTTTATTTTCCTTTTTATGCTTTCTTCTTGTGTGTTTATTAAACCTTAAGAAAAACAAAAAAAATAGTTGTAGCTTTTAATTAGTTTACTTTCCATGCTTGTAGTACTAATTAAAATGAAAACCCAAAATATTTCTCGTTCTTCTTTTGCTTCTTGGGAGCTTTCCCGTGTAAATAGTTTTATTTCTTTCTTGTTCTTTGGGGGTCGATAGGAGAAGACCATAATTAAAATGTTAAAGTGGCTCTTATATGCATTATCGTTGATCTGACAAAGAGCCCATATTATCTTGTCTTCTCTCTTGAATTGAATGCTTGCAGATTCCAGCTTAGTCCAATGCATGTGCACTATTATTATTATTATCCACACTATTCGGTCGTGCAAGTGAAAGGCAATAATGATGATTATATGATGAACTTATTGAGATGAGAAAAGCTGTAAATATGATTAGTTCATCGTTCCTGATTCAGCCTATTATGAATAAACATGTTTGCAATGACAATTAGAGATTATAGTTGCTTATGCCATGCTTAATTAGCTAGGAGCTTATAATGGTTTACCTTGCATGCCAACATGTTATTCAAATGGTTGTGATGTGGTATGATAGGGTGGTATCCTCTTTTGAATGATTCGAGTGGCTTGACTTGGCACATGTTCATGCATGTAGTTGAAACAAAATCAACATAGCCTCTACGATATTTATGTTCATGGTGCATTATATCCTACTCATGCTTGAATTCGGTGTTGATTAATTTTAATGCATGTTCATGACTGTTGTCGCTCTCTAGCTGGTCGCTTCCCAGTCTTTTGCTAGCCTTCGCCTGTACTAAGCGGGAATACTGCTTGTGCATCCAATTCCATAAACCCCAAAGTTATTCCATATGAGTCCACCATACCTACCTATATACGATATCTACCTGCCGTTCCAAGTAAATTTGTATGTGCCAAACTCTAAACCTTCAAATAAACATTCTGTTTTGTATGCTCGAATAGCTCATGTATCAACTAGGGATGTCCATATCTGCCATGTTAGACGGGTTATTCTCAAGAGGAGTGGACTCCGCTCCTCACTCACGAGAAAATGGCTGGTCACCGGGATGCCCAGTCCCATGCTTTATGTAAATCAAATCAAAATAATTGCAAACAAAACTCCCCCGAGGCTGTTGTTAGTTGGAGGCACTCGTTGTTTCGAGCAAGCCATGGATTGACGCTTGTTGGTGGAGGGGGAGTATAAACTTTACCATTCTATTTGGGAACCTCCTATAATGTGTGTAGCATGGAAGATATCGCCATCTCTTGATTGTTATGTTGACAATGAAAGTATACCAGTCAAAATATTATTCATCTCTGTTTCAAAACCGAGCTCTGGCACCTCTACAAATCCCTGCTTCCCTCTGCGAAGGGCCTATCTATTTAATTTTATGCTGAGTTATCATCCTCTTATTAAAAAGCACCAGTTGGAGAGCACCACTGTCATTTGCATCCATTACTGTTAGTTTACATTGAGTATGACTTGACTGGATCTCTTTTACCATGAATTACAATGTCTAGTCAGTCATTGATCTTTAAAGGTGCTCTGCATTTATGTTTTACGGTCTCAGAAAGGGCTAGCGAGATACCATCTTGTTATATCATATCATGATTGTTTTGAGAAAGTGTTGTCATCCGTGATTTATTATTATTATTGCTCGCTAGTTGATTATGTCATTGATATGAGTGAACATGAGACCTAAATGTTATTGTGAATATGGTTAGTTCATAATCTTTGCTGAAAACTTGAATGCTGGCTTTACATATTTACAACAACAAGAGCAAACAGAGTTTGTAAAAGTTTTTCTTTATCACTTTCAGTTTATCAACTGAATTGCTTGAGGACAAGCAAAGGTTTAAACTTGGGGGAGTTTATACGTCTCCGTCGTATCTACTTTTCCAAACACTTTTGCCCTTGTTTTGGACACTAACTTGCATGATTTGAATGGAACTAACCCGGACTGACGTTGTTTTCAGCAGAATTGCCATGGTGTTATTTTTGTGCAGAAATAAAAGTTCTCGGAATGACCTGAAAATCAACAAAGAATTATTTTGAAATATATAAAAAATACTGGAAGGAAGATCCACGTCAAGGGGGCCTCCACCTGTCCACGAGGGTGAGGGCGCGCCCTACCCCCCTGGGCGCGCCCTCTGCCTCGTGGGCCCCCTGACGCTCCACCGACCTCAACCCTGACTCCATATATTCACTTTCAGGGAGAAAAAACTAGGGAGAAGGATTCATCGCGTTTTACGATACAAAGCCGCCGCCAAGCCCTAAACTCTCTCGGGAGGGCTGACCTGGAGTCCGTTCGGGGCTCCGGAGAGGGGAATCCGTCGCCATCGTCATCATCAACCATCCTCCATCACCAATTTCATGATGCGCACCGCCGTGCGTGAGTAATTCCATCGTAGGCTTGCTGGACGGTGATGGGTTGGATGAGATTTATTATGTAATCGAGTTAGTTTGGTTAGGGTTTGATCCCTAGTATCCACTATGTTCTGAGATTGATGTTGCTATGACTTTGCTATGCTTAATGCTTGTCACTAGGGCCCGAGTGCCATGATTTCAGATCTGAACCTATTATGTTTTCATCAATATATGAGAGTTCTTGATCCTATCTTGCAAGTCTATAGTCACCTACTATGTGTTATGATCCGGCAACCCCGAAGTGACAATAATCGGGACCACTCCTGGTGATGACCATAGTTTGAGGAGTTCATGTATTCACTATGTGTTAATGCTTTGGTCCGGTACTCTATTAAAAGGAGGCCTTAATATCCCTTAGTTTCCAATAGGACCCCGCTGCCACGGGAGGGTAGGACAAAAGATGCCATGCAAGTTCTTTTCCATAAGCACGTATGACTATATTCGGAATACATGCCTACATTACATTGATGAATTGGAGCTAGTTCTATGTCACCCTATGTTATGACTGTTACATGATGAACCGCATCCGGCATAATTCTCTATCACCGATCCATTGCCTACGAGCTTTCCATATATTGTTCTTCGCTTATTTACTTTTCCGTTGCTATTGTTACAATCATTACAAAACCCAAAAATATTACGTTTGCTACCGTTACCTTTTGCTATCGTTACCACTACTATCATATTACTTTGCTGCTAATACTTGAGAATATTCTTTGGCTCCCCTTGTGTCGAATCAATAAATTTGGGTTGAATACTCTACCCACGAAAACTGTTGCGATCCCCTATACTTGTGGGTTATCAGGCACCTCCACGATCTGCACACGTTCAGCTCGGTGACGTCCCACGATCTCTAGATCCAGCTAAGCTCGAGGTAGAGTTTCGTCAGCACGATGACATGATGATGGTGACGATGAAGTTACCGACGCAGGGCTTCGCCTAAGCACTACAACGATATGACCGAGGTGGAAATCTGTGGAAGGGGGCACCACACACGGCTAAACAATCAACTTGTGTGTTCTAGGGTGCCCCTGCCCTCGTATGTAAAGGAGCAAGGGGGAGGCTGGACGGCCCTATAGGGGCGCGCCCCAAGTAGGATTCCTACTAGGAATTGGAATCCTATTCCTAGTAGGTTTCCAACAAGGAAGAGAGGGGGAAGGAAGGAGAGGGAGAGAGGGAGAAGGAAAGGGGGGCGCCGCCCCCCTTCCCAAGTCCAATTCAGACCCATGGGGGAGGGGGCACACGGCCTGCCCCAGCCGCCCCTCTCTCTCTCTCCACTAAGGCCCATGAGGCCCATTAGTTCCCCCGGGGGGTTCCGGTAACCCTCTGGCACTCCAGTTTTATCCGAAACTTCTCCGGAACATTTTCGGTGTCCGAATATAGTAGTCCAATATATCAATCTTTATGTCTCCACCATTTCGAGACTCCTCGTCATGTCCGTGATCACATCCGGGACTTCGAACTACCTTCGGTACATCAAAACACATAAATTCATAATACCGATCGTCATCAAACATTAAGCGTGCGGACCCGGGTTCGAGAACTATGTAGACATGACCGAGACTCACTTCCGGTCAATAACCAACAATGGAACCTGGATGCTCATATTGGTTCCTACATATTCTAAGAAGATCTTTATCGGTCAAACCCCATAACAAAATACGTTATTCCCTTTGTCATCGGTATGTTACTTGCCCGAGATTCGATTGTCGGTATCTCAATACCTAGTTCAATCTCGTTACCGGCAAGTCTCTTTACTCGTTCCGTAATGCAACATCCTGTAACTAACTCATTAGTCACATTGCTTGCAAGGCTTATAATGATGTGCATTACCGAGGGGGCCCAGAGATACCTCTCCGATACACGGAGTGACAAATCGTAATCTCGATCTATGCCAACTCAACAAACACCATCGGAGACACCTGTAGAGCATCTTTATAGTCACCCAGTTACGTTGTGACGTTTGATAGCACACTAAGTGTTCCTCCGGTATTCGGGAGTTGCATAATCTCATAGTCATAGGAACATGTATAAGTTATGAAGAAAGTAATAGCAACAAACTAAACGATCATCGTGCTAAGCTAATGGATGGGTCAAGTTATAAAGGAAATATGCCCTAGAGGCAATAATAAAGTTGTTATTTATATTTCCTTGTATCACGATAAATGTTTATTATTCATGCTAGAATTGTATTAACCGGAAACTTAGTACATGTGTGAATACATAGACAAACAAAGTGTCACTAGTTTGCCTCTACTTAACTAGCTCGTTGAATCAATGATGGTTATGTTTCCTAACCATAGACATGAGTTGTCATTTGATTAACAGGATCACATCATTAGAGAATGATTTGATTGACTTGACCCATTCATTAGCTTAGCATAATGATTGTTTAGTTTGTTGTTTTTGCTTTCTCCATAACTATACATGTTCCTATGACTATGAGATCATGCAACTCCCGAATACCGGAGGAACACTTTGTGTGCTACAAACGTCACAACATAACTAGGTGATTATAAAGGTGCTCTACAGGTGTCTCTGATGGTGTTTGTTGAGTTGGCATGGATCGAGATTAGGATTTGTCACTCCGATTGTTAGAGAGGTATCTCTGGGCCCGCTCGGTAATGCACATCACTATAGGCCTTGCAAGCAATGTGACTAATGAGTTAGTTACGAGATTTTGCATTATGTAATGAGTAAAGAAACTTGCCGGTAATGAGATTGAACTTGGTATTGAGATACCGACGATCGAATCTCGGGCAAGTAACATACCGTTGACAAAGGGAACAACGTATACCGTTATGCGGTTTGACCGATAAAGATCTTCATAGAATATGTAGAAACCAATATGAGCATCCAGGTCCCGCTATTGGTTATTAATCGGAGATGAGTCTCGGTCATGTCTACATAGTTCTCGAACCCGTAGGGTCCGCACGCTTAACATTTGGTAACGATCGGTATTATGAGTTTATGTATTTTGATGTACCGACGGTAGTTTGGAGTCCCGGATTTGATCACAGACATGACGAGGAGTCTCTAAATGTCCAAGACATAAAGATCGATATATTGGAAGCCTATATTTGGACATCGGAATGGTTCCGAGTGGTTCAGGCATTTCTCCGGAGTACCGGGAGGTTACCGGAACCCCCCGGGGAGTATATGGGCCTTATTGGGACTTAGTGGAATAGGGGAGAGGGAAGGGAAAAGAGGGAGGCGCGCCCCCAAGCCCAATCCGAATTGGGAGGGGGCCGGCCCCCCTTTCCTTCCTCCCTCTCTCCTCATTCCTTCCTCTCCTACTCCTACTTGGAAGGGTTCCTACTTCTACTAGGAAAGGGGGGAATCCTACTCCTGGAAATACAATTCTAGCACATATACTAAGTTTCCGGTTAATACAATTCTAGAATGAATAATAAATATTTATCATGATAGAAGGAAATATAAACAACAACTTTATTATTGCCTCTAGGGCATATTTCCTTCATATCCGATCCCCTATATCCATTCTAAACCATGCAACATTGATCAAACTATGTAGATCAGCACACGGATATGGAAATGGACATAGGCAAGCACAATACATCCACCAAAGATCACGAACGGATATTCAAAAGACCACCAAAGTTCACATAAACGGCAAATAACTTTAAACTACATCTAACACTTGAAATTTAATTGAAGAAAGTAAATCTTCACCATCTTCGAGCCGGCCCGTTCCCCATCTGGTCGTTGATGTAGTTTTAGCCGTCGGCGGCTGGTGGAGGATCGTCCGATTCGTCGGACGAGGAGCTCTGGTCGTTGGAGGAGGAGGAACAGACGATGATGAGGCCCTTGAGGCGCTGGACGGCCGGGTCCTGCTGATACGTCTCCAACGTATCTATAATTTTTGATTGCTCCATGTTATTATATTATCTGTTTTGGATGTTAATGGACTTTATTTTACACTTTTATATCATTTTTGGGACTAACCTACTAACCGGAGGCCCAACCCAAATTGCTGTTTTTTTACCTATTTTAGAGTTTTGCCGAAAAGGAATATCAAACGGAGTCCAAACGGAATGAAACCTTCGGGAACGTTATTTTCTCAATGAACGTGATCCAGGAGACTTGGAGTGGGCGTCAAGAAACAATCGAGGAGGCCATGAGGAAGGGGCGCGCCTACCCCCTGGGCGCGCCCTCCACCCTCATGGGCCCCTCGTTGCTCCACCGACCTACTTCTTCCTCTTATATATATATATATCCACGTACCCCCCAAACATCCAGGAGCACCACGAAAACCTAGTTCCACCGCCGCAACCTTTTGTACCCGAGAGATCCCATCTCGTGGCCTTTTCCGGAGCTCCGCCGGAGGGGCCATTGATCACGGAGGGCCTCTACATCAACTCCATGGCCTCTCCGGTGATGTGTGAGTAGTTTACTTCAGACCTTCGGGTCCATAGCTAGTAGCTAGATGGCTTATTCTCTCTCTCTCTTTGGATCTCAATACAAAGTTCTCCTCGATCTTCTTGGAGATCTATTCGATGTAATCTTCTTTTGCGGTGTGTTTGTCGAGATCCGATGAATTGTGGGTTTATGATCCAGATTATCTATGAACAATATTTGAATCTCCTCTGAATTCTTTTATGTATGATTGGTTTATCTTTGCAAGTCTCTTCGAATTATCAGTTTGGTTTGGCCTACTAGATTGATCTTTCTTGCAATGGGAGAAGTGCTTAGCTTTGAGTTCAATCTTGCGGTGTCCTTTCCCAGTGACAGCAGGGGCAGCAAGGCACGTATTGTATTGTTGCCATCGAGGATAAAAAGACGGGGTTTATATCATATTGCATGAGTTTATCCCTCTACATCATGTCATCTTACTTAAAGCATTACTCTGTTCTTATGAACTTAATACTCTAGATGCATGTTGGATAGCGGTCGATGTGTGGAGTAATAGTAGTAGATGCAGAATCATTTTGGTCTACTTGTCGCGGACGTGATGCCTATATACATGATCATACCTAGATATCCTCATAACTATGCTCAATTCTATCAATTTCTCGACAGTAATTCGTTTACCCACCGTAATACTTATGCTCTTGAGAGAAGCCACTAGTGAAACCTATGGCCCCCGGGTCTATCTTCCATCATATTAATCTTCCAAGACTTGGCTATTTCTATTGCTGTTTATTTTACTTTGCATATTTATTTCTCTTTATCATAAAAATACCAAAAATATTATCTTATCATATCTATCAGATCTCACTCTCGTAAGTGACTGTGAAGGGATTGACAACCCCTTTATCGCGTTGGTTGCGAGGTTCTTATTTGTTTGTGTAGGTGCGTGGGACTTGATACGTCCATTTTGCATCATGCTTTTATATCGATATTTATTGCATTATGGGCTGTTATTACACATTATGTCACAATACTTATGCCGATTCTCTCTTATTTTACAAGGTTTACATAAAGAGGGAGAATGCCAGCAGCTGGGATTCTGGGCTGGAAAAGGAGCAAATATTAGAGACCTATTCTGCACAGCTCCAAAAGTCCTAAAACTTCACGGAAGTCATTTTCAGAATATATAAAAAATACTGAGCGCAAGAAGTTCACCAGGGGGGCCACACCCTGCCCACGAGGGTGGGGGCGCGCCCTACCCCCTAGGCGCGCCCCCCTACCTCGTGGGCCCCCCTGGTGGCCCTCCGATGTCCATCTTCTGCTATATGGAGTCTTTCGATGAGGAAAAAAATCACAAGCCATCTTCCCGGACGAGACTCCGCCGCCACGAGGCGGAACCTTGGCGGAACCAATCTAGGGCTCTGGCGGAGCTATTCTGCCGGGGATACTTCCCTCCGGGAGAGGGAAATCATCGCCATCGTCATCACCAACACTCCTCTCATCGGGAGAGGGGAAATCTCCATCAACATCTTCACCAGCACCATCTCCTCTCAAAACCCTAGTTCACCTCTTGTATCCAATTCTTGTGTCTAAGCCCGGGATTGGTACCTGTGGGTTGCTAGTAGTGTTAATTACTCCTTGTAGTTGATGCTAGTTGGTGGAAGATCATATGTTCAGATCCTATATGCATATTAATACCCCTCTGTTTATGAACATGAATATGCTTTGTGAGTAGTTACGTTTGTTCCTGAGGACATGGGAGAAGTCTTGCTATTAGTAGTCATGTGAATTTGGTATTCGTTCGATATTTTGATGAGATGTATGTTGTCTCTCCTCTAGTGGTGTTATGTGAACATCGAATACATGACACTTCACCATTATTTGGGCCTAGAGGAAGGCATTTGGAAGTAATAAGTAGATGATGGGTTGCTAGAGTGACAGAAGCTTAAACCCTAGTTTATGTGTTGCTTCGTAAGGGGCTGATTTGGATCCATATGTTTCATGTTATGGTTAGGTTTACCTTAATACTTTTGTTGTAGTTGCGGATGCTTACAATAGAGGTTAATCATAAGTGGGATGCTTGTCCAAGTAAGGACAGTACCCAAGCACCGGTCCACCCACATACCAAGTTATCAAAGTACCGAACGTGAATCATATGAACATGATGAAACCTAGCTTGATGATATTCCCATGTGTCCTCGGGAGCGCTTTACATCATATAAGACTTTGTCCAGGCTTGTACTTTGCTACAAAAAGGATTGGGACACCTTGCTGCACTTTATTTACTTTTGTTACTTGTTACTCGTTACAAATTATCCTATCATAAAACTATCTGTTACCTATTATTTCAGTGCTTGCAGAGAATACCTTGCTGAAAACCGCTTATCATTTCCTTCTGCTCCTCGTTGGGTTCGACACTCTTACTTATCGAAAGGACTACGATAGATCCCCTATACTTGTGGGTCATCAAGACTCTTTTTTGGCGTCGTTGCCGGGGTCTGAAGCGCCTTTGGTAGGTGGAATTTGGTAAGTAAAATTTATATAGTGTGCTGACATTTACTGTCACTTTTTACTATGGAAAGTAATCCTCTGAGGGGCTTGTTCGGGGTATCTTCACCCCGACCAGTAGAGCAAAGAGTTGGTCCTCAACCTACTGGAACTACTGAAAATGAAAATGTCTGCTTTGAAATTCCTTCGGGTATGTTAGAAAAACTGCTAGCTAATCCTTTTGCAGGAGATGGAACAAAGCATCCTGATGAGCACCTAATATATGTGGATGAAGTTTGTGGATTATTTAAGCTTGCAGGTGTGCCCGGAGATGTTATTAAGAAGAAGGTCTTCCCTTTATCTTTGAAGGGAGATGCATTGACATGGTATAGGCTATGTGATGATACGGGGTCATGCAACTACAAACGATTGAAATTGGAATTTGATCAGAAGTTTTATCCTATGCATCTTGTTCATCGTGATCGCAATTATATATATAATTTCTGGCCTCCCGAAGGAGAAAGCATCGCTCAAGCTTGGGGGAGGCTTAAATCAATGTTATATTCATGCCCCAATCATGAGCTCTCAAGAGAAATGATTATTCAAAAATTTTATGCTCGGCTTTCTGATAGCAATCGCACCATGCTCGATACTTCTTGTGCTGGCTCTTTTATGATGAAGACTATTGAATTCAAATGGGATTTGTTGGAAAGAATTAAACACAACTCTGAAGACTGGGACCTCGACAAAGGTAAGGAGTCAGGTATGACACCTAAGTTTGATTGTGTTAAATCTTTTATGGATACCGATGTTTTCCGTAAATTTAGCAGTAAATATGGACTTGGCTCTGAAATGGTAGCTTCTTTCTGTGAATCTTTTGCTACCCAAGTTGATCTTCCTAGGGAGAAGTGGTTTAAATATCATCCTCCCGTAGAAGTAAAAGTAGCTGCACCTATTAAGGTTGAAGAAAAGACTGTCACTTATAATGATCCTATTGTTCCTACTGCTTATGTTGAGAAACCACCTTTTCCTCTTAGGATAAAAGATCATGCTAAAGCTTCAACTGTGGTTCGTAAAAGCAATATTAGAACTTGTACACCTCCTGAGCAAGTTAAAGTTGAACCTAATATTGCTATTGTTAAAGATCTCTTGGCTGATAATATTGATGGGCATGTTATTCATTTCTGTGATGAAACCTTGTGCTAAAGATAAACATAGACATGTGGTAGGCATGCCTGTTATTTCTGTTAAAATAGGAGATCATTGTTATCATGGCTTATGTGATACGGGTGCTAGTGCTAGTGCAATACCTTTTGACTTATACAAAGAAATTATGCATGGCATTGCACCCGCTGAATTAGAAGATATCGATGTCACAATTAAACTTGCCAATAGAGATACTATTTCACCAATGGGAATTGTTAGAGATGTTGAAGTCTCGTGTGGGAAAACTAAATATCCTACTGATTTTCTTGTTCTTGGTTCCCCACAAGATAGCTTTTGTCCCATTATATTTGGTAGACCCTTCTTGAACACTGTTAATGCTAAGATAGACTGCGAAAAGGATGTTGTTACTATTGGTTTAGGTGATATGTCTCATGAATTTAATTTCTCTAAATTTCGTAGACAACACCGTGAAGAGGAATTGCCTAGAAAAGATGAAATTATTTGTCTTGCTTCTATTGCTGTGCCTCCTAGTGATCCTTTAGAAAATATTTGCTAGACCATGAAAATGATATGTTTATGAATGAAAGAAGGGAAATAGATGAAGTATTCTTTAAACAGGAACCCATCCTGAAACACAATTTTCCTGTTGAAATCCTAGGGGATCCTCCTCCACCCAAGGGTGATCCCGTGTTTGAGCTTAAACCGTTACCTGATACTCTTAAATATGCTTATCTTGATGAAAAGAAAATATATCCTGTTATTATTAGCGCTAACCTTTCAGAGCATGAAGAAGAGAGATTACTGAAAACTCTGAAGAAGCACCGTGCTGCTATTGGATATACTCTTGATGATCTTAAGGGCATTAGTCCCACTCTATGTCAACACAAAATAAATTTGGAGGAAGATGCCAAACCAGTTCGTGATCATCCACGACGGCTGAATCCTAAGATGAAGGAAGTGGTAAAAAAGGAAATACTAAAACTTCTGGAGGTAGGTATAATTTATCCCGTTGCTGATAGTCAGTGGGTAAGTCATGTCCATTGTGTCCCTAAGAAGGGAGGTATTACCGTCGTTCCTAATGATAAAGATGAGTTGATCCCGCAAAGAATTATTACAGGTTATAGGATGGTAATTGATTTTCGCAAATTAAATAAAGCTACTAAAAAGATCAATACCCCTTACCTTTTATCGATCAAATGCTAGAAAGATTATCCAAACATACACATTTTTGCTTTCTAGATGGTTATTCTGGTTTCTCTCAAATACATGTGTCAGCCAATGATCAATCAAAGACTACTTTTACTTGCCCTTTTGGTACTTTTGCTTATAGACGTATGCCTTTTGGTTTGTGTAATGCACCTGCTACCTTTCAAACATGCATGATGGCTATATTCTCTGACTTTTGTGAAAAGATTTGTGAGGTTTTCATGGTCGATTTCTCCGTCTATGGATCCTCTTTTGATGATTGCTTAAGCAACCTTGATCGAGTTTTGCAGAGATGTGAAGAAACTAATCTTGTCTTGAATTGGGAAAAGTGCCACTTTATGGTTAATGAAGGTATTGTCTTGGGGCATAAAGTTTCTGAAAGAGGTATTGAAGTTGATAAAGCTAAGGTTGATGTTATTGAAAAGATGCCATGTCCCAAGGACATCAAAGGTATAAGAAGTTTCCTTGGTCATGCCGGTTTTTATAGGAGGTTCATTAAGGACTTCTCAAAAATTTCTCGGCCTGTGACTAATTTATTACAAAAAGATATACCATTTGTTTTGATGATGATTGCGTAGAAGCATTTGAAATACTTAAGAAAGCATTGATCTCTGCACCTATTGTTCAGCCACCTGATTGGAATTTACCCTTTGAAATTATGTGTGATGCTAGTGATTATGCTGTAGGTGATGTTCTAGGGCAAAGAGTTGATAAGAAATTAAATGTTATTCAATATTCTAGTAAAACTCTATAAATGCTCAGAGAAATTATGCTACTGCTAAAAAAGAATTCTTAGCAGTTGTATTTGCTTGTGATAAGTTTAGACCTTATATTGTTGATTCTAAAGTAACTATTCACACGGATCATGCTGCTATTAAATATCTTATGGAAAAGAAAGATGCTAAACCTAGACTCATTAGATGGGTTCTCTTGCTACAAGAATTTGATTTGCATATTATTGATAGAAAGGGAGCTGAGAACCCCGTTGCAGACAACTTGTCTAGGCTAGAGAATGTTCTTGATAACCCACTACCTATTGATGATAGCTTTCCTGATGAACAATTAAACGTCATAAATGCTTCTCGTACTGCTCCATGGTATGTTGATTATGCTAATTACATTGTTGCTAAATTTATACCACCTAGTTTCACATACCAGCAAAAGAAAAAGTTTTTCTATGATTTAAGACATTACTTCAGGGATGATCCACATCTTTATAAAGAAGGAGTAGATGGTGTTATTAGACATTGTGTACCTGAGCATGAACGGGAACAGATCCTATGCAAGTGTCACTCCGAAGCTTATGGAGGACACCACACTGGAGATAGAACTGCACATAAGGTATTGCAATCCGGTTTTTATTGGCCTCCTCTCTTCAAGGATGCCCATAAGTTTGTTGTATCTTATGATGAATGTCAAAGAACTGGTAATATTAGTAGACGTCAAGAAATGCCTATGAATTATTCACTTGTTATTGAACCATTTGATGTTTGGGGCTTTGATTATATGGGAACTTTTCCTGCCTCTAATGGACATACACATAATTTAGTTGCTGTTGATTACGTTACTAAGTGGGTAGAAGCTATTCCAACTAGTAGTGCTGATCATAACACCTCTATTAAGATGCTTAAAGAAGTTATTTTTCCGAGCTTTGGAGTCCCTAGATATTTAATGACTTATGGTGGTTCACATTTTATTCATGGTGCTTTCCATAAAATGCTTGCTAAATATGATGTTAATCGTAGAATTGCATCTCCTTATCACCCACAGTCTAGTGGTCAAGTAGAATTGAGCAACAGAGAACTCAAATTAATTTTGCAAAAGACTGTTAATAGATCTAGAAAGAATTGGTCCAAGAAACTTGATAATGCATTATGGGCTTATAGAACTGCATATAAAAATCCTATGGGTATGTCTCCGTATAAAATGGTTTATGGAAAAGCATGTCACTTACCTCTCGAGCTAGAACATAAGGCTTATTGGGCTATTAAAGAGCTCAATTATGATTTCAAACTTGCTGATGAGAAGAGGTTATTTGAAATTAGCTCACTTGATGAATGGAGAACCCAAGCTTATGAGAATGCCAAATTATTTAAAGCAAAAGTTAAAAGATGGCATGACAAAAGAATAAAAAAGCGTGAGTTTAATGTAGGTGATTTTGTATTGCTATACAACTCTCATTTAAGATTTTTTTGCAGGAAAACTTCTCTCTAGATGGGAAGGTCCTTAGATTATCGAGGAGGTCTATCGTTCCGGTGCCATAAAAATCAACAACTTCGAAGGCACAAATCCGAAGGTGGTCAACGGTCAAAGAATTAAACATTATATCTCAGGTAATCCTATAAATGTTGAAACCAATGTTATTGAAACCGTAACCCCGGAGGAATACATAAGGGACACTTTTCGGAACATTTCAGACTCCGAAAAGGAATAGGTATGTGGTACAGTAAGTAAACCGACTCCAAAACAGTTCTAATGGCAATTTCCTTCCGTTTTGGAATATTTAGAAAAATAGAAAAATAAGAAGTAGTCCGGGAAGGACACGAGGGCTCCACGAGGGTGGAGGGCGCTCCCTACCCCCCTAGGCGCGCCCCCCTACCTCGTGGGCACCTCGTGTGCTCTCCGGGCTCCGTTTTCTTACATGTTGCGTATTTTGGTCGGTAAAAATTCATTATATAATCTCCCGGAGGTTTTGACTCCCGTATCACGCAATTATCCTCTGTTTGTGTTTCGAGCTGTTGTTGCTGTAGATTAGAGCAAGATGTCTTCGCAAGAGTCAGTCCGGGAGAGCCGGGTGTCTTATCCGGCACCGAGATCAATGACAAACAACAATGTTGACCACTTTGGGCCAGCAACGGAGGAAGAGATGGAGGCTGAGGATAGATGCCATGGAGGAGGATCAAGAAGTCACTTCCCGCTTCCGAGCTGGATTCACAATGGGGGAACTGCAGAGCTCGGCTATTCCAAACTCGGTTATCCCTTCCAATGTTAGATTTATTTCTTATGAGAATATCAAAAAAGAGTGTCACTGTTCTCCCACAGCTATGCAGCACCCTTGGGTGCAGGAAGCTTTGGCTGTTACAGGAAAACTTCGAAAGGAAATAATGGACCTCAAGCAGCATGTCAATAAGCTCGAGGGGGAGAATTGTATCCTGAGGGGCATCATCGCCAAGAATATCACATCACCATCCCCGAAAAGAGAGATATAATCACATGGGTATGGGCACTCCCCTTGGCAACTGCCAAGCTTGGGGGAGTGCCCCGGTATCGTATCACCATCACTTTTATCTTTACCGTTTTTCTTAGTTCGATCCTTTTGATAATATCTTGATCTAGTAGAATAAAATCTTTTTAGTATGATCTAGTTGTGAGTTTTGCTTTATGATCCTTCTATGTAATCGAGTCCGTGAGCTATATAATAAAGATTAGTGTTGAGTCAAGGGCTTGATTATTTTTCCATGATCTTGAGTGAATAAAAGAAAAGAGAAAGAATAAAAAGGAAATAAAAGAGATCATATGGATCTTATGGAGAGTAATGAGCTCACATAAAAAAGTACGATGAATAAAAGCTGTTGAGAGTTGACAAACATAGTTTTGGTCATCGTTGCAATTAATAGGAAGTAATAAAGAAAGAGAGGTCTTCACGTATAAATATACTATATCTTGGACATCTTTTACGATTGTGAGCACTCATTAAAATTGTAACGCCCGGGTAATTAGGCTACAGTAAACTCTCTTAATGAAGCCATGTCATCTGTGATTACTGTTGCTAAACTTTTGTTAGATGAACCGATTCAAAAATCAATTCAGAAAAATGGCAAACAACAAAAGTTTTCAAAAAATTGAAACAAAAATGTTCGGTCAGTGCCAAATATTGCACTGGTAATTATGGTGAAGTAAACACATTTTTAGAAAATGTCTAAATACTTTAAAATGAAATAAAATAGAAAAGAAAATAAATAAAAGAAAGAAAATACAAAAGAGAAAAACAAAAAAGAGGAAAAGAAACCCCCCGGGCTCCGGCCCAGCAGGCCACCGGCCCAACTGGGCCACAACCCACCAGGCCGGCCCACCCCCACACTCCCTTATCCCCTCTCCTCCCCCCCCCGTAACCCTAACCACCATCCACCACTCCCCCCCCCACGATGCGCCCCCCTCCCCCGATCCGATCTGGATCGGGGCCCGAACGGCTGTGACCCCGCCGCCCGGATCGGACGCACCCGCCGCCGCCTGAGGACCTCACCGGATCCCCCCCGCCAGCCTGCTTCCTCTTCGCCAACGTCCCCGTCCGCCCACCACGACCCCCCGCTGCCCGTGCCCTAAGCTCCCCCGTGAGCCCCCTCCTTCTCTTCCTCGCGCCCCGCCGCGCACCGGCACGCGCCTGATGGCCGTGCTTTTCGCGCCCGCCCCGCTCACCGCCCCTGCCGCTCGCGCGCTACCCCGTAACCCTCTGTGCTCGCCCCAGCATGCCCCCACGCACGGCCACACGCATCGCGAGCCACTACTCGCTCGCGCTCACCGCGCCGCCGTGCGCTCGCCGTCGCCGCGACCGGCGCGCCCGCTTCCCCGTTCCTTCGCTCGCGTTGCTGCTTGCTGCCTGGGGCCGTCGAACCTGCCTCCGGCCTCTCCCCCTGCAGCCCAGCCTCGCCCAGCTCGGCGCCTCCACTCGGGACCGCCCGCGGCCACCGCAGCAACCTGTGCCTGCCTCCGACGTGCCGCCTTCCGCTCGTCCCTGCAGCCGTTGCCTCGCCACGCCGCCCGCATCCGCGGTTGGCCGCGCCCCGGCTCGCCAGCGCGCCCACGCCCCACTGCTCCCACTACCCCTGCCGTGCCGCCTGCGTCCGCCCCCTGGCCACGCGCCGCTGCTGCGCGCGCACATCCGCGCTTGGCCGCGCCCTGGCTCGCCTGCGCGCGCCCACACCCCACCGCACGCCCCTGCTCCCCTCGCCCGGCCTCAGTCGCCGCTGCGGGCCAGTCGCCCCGCTCGCTGTTGCGCTTGCCGCAGTCGCCGGCGTCCCGGCGCCATTCACTGGCGCCCAAACGGGCGGATGCCCGCAGCGCCCGAACCGCTCGGGCTGTGCCCCACACCCCGCGCCCGTTAACCCTGTTGGCCCGCTGGCCCTATGACAAGTGGGGCCTCAAGCCCCCAGAATGTTTATTAAAAAATTAAAAAAGTATATAAAAATAATAATAAATATAATTAATTAATTAATTACAGAAATAATTAACTTAATTAATTTTGATTAATTAAATTAACAAATAATTAAACTAATTACACATTAGTTACCTAATTAACCTGATCTGTTAATTAGTTAATTAAGTAGTCAATGACAGTGGGGCCCACCCCCTAATTAATACTAATTAGGCTAATTATAATGTTTAATTATAATGTGTCACTGACCAGTGGGACCCACTGGTCAGGTTGACTGGTGACATCAGCATGACATCATGCTGATGTCATAAATCCAATTTTGAATTAATTTAAATAATTAATTAAATTCCAGAAATTAATAAAATCTTTAGAAAATCATATCTTTTAAACCGTAGCTCGGATGGAAAAACTTTGTACATGAAAGTTGCACAGAACGACGAGACGAGCCCGGATACGCAGCCCGTTCGTCCGCCACGCATCCCTAGCATAGCAAACACGCAACTTTCCCCCTCCGGTTCATATGTCCGAAAATGCGAAACACTGGGGATAATTTCCCGGAGGTTTCCCCCTTCACCGGTACCACCTCGTACCGCGTTAGGGCACACCTAGCATCACGCTTTGTCATGTCATGCATCGTCTTGCATTTGTTTGCATTATATTTATTGTTTCTTCCCCCTCTTCTCTCGCTAGACATCGAGACCGACGCCACTGCTACCCAGTACGACTACAGAGTTGACGACCCCTCTCTCTTGCCAAAGCAACCAGGCAAGCCCCCCCCCCTTGATCACTTATCGCCTACTCTCCTCTATACTGCTTGCATTAGAGTAGTGTAGCATGTTACTGCTTTCCGTTAATCCTATCCTGATGCATAGCATGTCCTTGCTACTACTGTTGTTACCTTTACCTGCAATCCTAATGCTTAGGGATGGCAATGGGTCGGGTTTGGGGCGGGTGGAGCTGGTCCAAATCCAACCCGTGACCCATCTTCCTACCCTCTACCCATCCACCAAATTATCCATGGGCACAACTTGTGCCCGTGCCCAAACCCGCTGGATACCCACATACCCATGGAGCTCCACGGGCATAGAAAAGTCGGCATGAAGCCTTCCCAAAGATCAAATTAGCTCATTGTCATTCACTCAAAAATAATAACATAAGCTACATGCACAAGTAGGCAACAAGTAATACGATGAGTCCTTAAGTGTGACATGCTAGAAGTTGATTCTGCAGCATATAGCTTATGGCACCAGTTGCATATTGCCAGCCATTTCCCATTGATTCGCTCTTTCTACTATCACTGGCATATGGCCTCACATGACGTACGGGTATCCATTGGATATCCATGGAGCACAAACTATAACTGTGCCCAACCTGGCTATTCGTGGGTATCCATATCCACGGACCCATGGGCAGAAATGTGCTCCATACCCTTGCCCAACCGGGTCGGGTATCCAGATCCATGGATAAAATTGCCATCCCTACTAATGCTTAGTATAGGATGCTAGTTTATCATTAGTGGCCCTTCATTCTTGTCTGTCTGCCATGCTATACTATTGGGCTGTGATCACTCGGGAGGTGATCCCGGGTATATACTATATACCTTATACATGATACATGTGATGACTAAAAGACGGGTCAGCTCGTAGGAGTACCCGCGAGTGGATCTTTGTGGCAAAGCGACATGGCAGGTTGAGACCACCTAGGAGAGAGGTGGGCCTGGCCCTGGTCGACATTCGCGGTTATTTCAAGATAACACGTTTAACGAGATCTTGGTATTTGATCTGAGTCTGGCTACTGGCCTATACGCACTAACCATCTATGCGGGGACAGTTATGGGCTCTCGACGTCGTGGTATCAGCCGAAACCTTCGTGACATCAGCGACTGAGCGGCGCGCGCCGGATTGGACTGGAACGCCTGCTAGGCTAGGTCTGCTTCCGGCCGCGTTCGCAACGTGCAGGTGTGCAATGGGCGATGGGCCCAGACCCCTGCGCCATAGGATTTAGACCAGCGTGCTGACCTCTCTGTTGTGCCTAGGTAGGGCTGCGACATGTTGATCTTCCGAGGCCGGGCATGACCCAGGAAAGTGTGTCCGGCCAAATGGGATCGAGCGTGTTGGGTTATGTGGTGCACCCCTGCAGGGAAGTTAATCTATTCGAATAGCCATGATCTTCGGTAACAGGACGACTTGGAGTTGTACCTTGACCTTATGACAACTAGAACCGGATACTTAATAAAACTCACCCTTCCAAGTGACAGATACAACCGGTGGTCGCTCTCTCACAGGGCGACGAGGGGAGGATCATCTGTTAGGATTATGCTACACAATGCTACTTGGAGGACTTCAGTCTACTCTCTTCTACATGCTACAAGACGGAGGCTGCCAGAAGCATAGTCTTCGACAGGACTAGCTATCCCCCTCTTATTCTGGCATTCTGCAGTTCAGCCCACATATGATACCCTTATTCCATTTGATACCAATGCATACATATGTAGTGTAGCTCCTTGCTTGCGAGTACTTTGGATGAGTACTCATGGTTGCTTTGCTCCCTCTTTTCCCCCTTTCTTTACTCGGTTGCTATGACCAGACGATGGAGCCCAAGAGCCAGATGCCACTGTCGATGACGACTACTACTACTCGGGAGGTGCCTACTACTACGTGCAGCCCGCTAACGGTGACTAGGAGTAGTTTAGGAGGATCCCAGGCAGAAGGCATGCGCCTCTTTCGATCTGTATCCCAGTTTGTGCTAGCCTTCTTAAGGCAAACTTGTTTAACTTATGTCTATACTCAGATATTATTGCTTCCGCTGATTCGTCTATGATCAACCTCTTGTATTCGAGCCCTCGAGGTCCCTGGCTTGTAATATGATGCTTGTATGACTTATTTTATTTGTAGAGTTGTGTTGTGATATCTTCCCGTGAGTCCCTGATCTTGATCGTACACGTTTGTGTGTATGATTAGTGTACGATTGAATCGGGGGCGTCACAAAAATATGACATGCTAAAGATTTGACGTTGGACAAGGAAGACAATGTAATGGTTTATGTTTTCTTACATCTGAGATAAATTATATTTTCATGGATCATTCAACATGATTGAGCTTGCCTTTCCCCCTCATGCTAGCCAAATTCTTTGCACCAAGTAGAGATACTACTTGTGCTTCCAAACACCCTTAAACCAGTTTTGCCATGAGAGTCCACCATACCTACCTATGGATTGAGTAAGATCCTCCAAGTAAGTTGTCATCGATGCAAGACGGAGGCTGCCAGAAGCATAGTCTTCGACAGGACTAGCTATCCCCCTCTTATTCTGGCATTCTGCAGTTCAGCCCACATATGATACCCTTATTCCATTTGATACCAATGCATACATATTTAGTGTAGCTCCTTGCTTGCAAGTACTTTGGATGAGTACTCACGGTTGCTTTGCTCCCTCTTTTCCCCCTTTCTTTACTCGGTTGCTACGACCAGACGATGGAGCCCAGGAGCCAGACGCCACTGTCGATGACGACTACTACTACTCGGGAGGTGCCTACTACTACGTGCAGCCCGCTAACGGCGACTAGGAGTAGTTTAGGAGGATCCCAGGCAGAAGGCCTGCGCCTCTTTCGATCTGTATCCCAGTTTGTGCTAGCCTTCTTAAGGCAAACTTGTTTAACTTATGTCTGTACTAAGATATTATTGCTTCCGCTAATTCGTCTATGATCAAGCTCTTGTATTCGAGCCCTCGAGGCCCCTGGCTTGTAATATGATGCTTTTATGACTTATTTTATTTATAGAGTTGTGTTGTGGTATCTTCCCGTGAGTCCCTGATCTTGATCGTACACGTTTGCGTGTATGATTAGTGTACGATTGAATGGGGGCATCACAAGTTGGTATCAGAGCCGACTGCCTGTAGGAATCCCCCTTCCACACTCCTTGGCCGAAGTCAAGTCTAGACATTACAAAAACTTTTACTAACATGGTTGTGGCCTATGGGCCCACGGTGCCATTGGGTGGTATTAGGATCTTTTATTCCTCGTCTATACTCTAGGACTCTGATCTCTCTTCTATTCGGGTTTAAATGGTTTTACTAACTCTAACATTAGGATTTCGTGATCACGTCCATCTGGAGTTCCCCTTATTACAGATGATTGCCTGCTGCACCAGAAGATTCCAAAGATAATCTCCGTTGTTCTCTCAAGACAGTTGTGCCCACTGCCTTTGCAAATTCCCTACCACTATTGTATCATTATGGATAACTACATACGGTTGCCCTTTCAAATCCCAATGATCTTGTTATTGCAAGATACACCGAAAATTCTCTCTATTGTTCCGAGAATACTTTGTGCCTACTGCCTTGCAGTTCTAAGCCACCTGAATACCCCTACCGATAATTCCTCGCACTTACCGAGTATCCGCCCTTCCCCAGTTGTTTATGTGTTTCACTAAGGTCTTCAAAATAATATTCGATCTTCCGAAAATCCTTAGCACTTATTGCTCTTGAAATTCTTGCTTGCTTGCATTATGGTTAAGCCCATAAGTATAGTAATCTTATTGGCAGCCTTTGTCACTATCATTTTGAGTCCATTGCTTTAATATGTTGCGAATGCTCACAGTCCTCAATCAGTTCCTTGAATTCATTGTTTCGGCTCAGACATCATTTTAAACATGAGTTGGATCTCGACCAACCCAATTGTCGTTGATTGTACCCCTAAGCTTACTTGACTTATCCATCCTTAATCAGAGCATTTGCTTCTGATCCCTTGATTTGGAAATCATAATTCCTTTGCAATTGAGCTTTGAGTTAGTCAGTTGTTTCTATAATCCAATGCCTTTGCATGGTTTCTTCCTCTGATAGAGTACCGATACTCGCAACAGCTCCGTTGTAGACCACAAACCCCTTGTTGGATTATTATCCGACGGTGTCCTTCATATTCAACAACCTTGTGAGACTTTCCATGGGTATATAATGCCTTTGGTAATTTGTATCCTCTTCCTTGATAACCATACTCTACTTTCGAGCTTGTATTATTTACTCCGAAGTTTGTGGTATATGTTCCTAAGATGCCCCGATGAGTTGAACCAACGCCTTCCCTAACCTGTTTGAACCCATAAGATTTCACGGGTCATACCTATCTGGTATTGCACCAGGTAAAACTTTCAACAACTAATGTCATTTTTGAAACATGAGAAGTGAATGGAAGGTTCTGCATTGAAGAAGTGGGAGTCGACCTTGAACTTAGTGTTCATGCCTATGGACCCGATGTGGAACTTATCATGGAAGCTTCTTGCAAAACTTTTAATCAGTTGGCTAATTCTTTTGGTGTCTTTAAATTGGATCCCTTGCAGCTATGGTTTCAGCCATATTGATATTCCTTGATTCCTTTTCTCGGACAAGTTAAAGTACTTGTCTTTTGCAGATCAATACACTTGTCAACCCTCTATTTTGCTCTACCTCTGAGTATTACCCTCTGGTATCTCGATTATATCACCAAACCATGTTGCTTATTATGAGCCTTCATCAAGTATTATTCCTCACCGATTCCAATTTTTCCTGGTTCCGAGTTGTTAGTCACTCAAGGACACCGATAACTAAATTAGGTCCGCACCATGATTAAACAACTCTTAGTAATCTCCTTTACTCACGAGTTTGTACTCAACCATGTCATTCCTAGCCTACTCGGCTATATCATTATCATGCCTATTTTAACTGTGCTACCTAGTCCTTATTCTCGGAGCACCAATTTGCGACGATAGCTAAGATTATGTCGATCTTCCTCATCATCCCCTTTCACCTTAAACAACAAGCTTGATTTCGAGTTTGTGTCGTACCCATGGTTTCAAGAACTTTTCGCTTCATCATTCCATTGACTTGATGTCAACACCTATCGGTTACATCTTCTTGAAACCTCTCGACAAATAATTTGTCGTGATCATCATCAACATTTTGACTCCTTCCAAGATATCAAACGAATTCATGATGATTAGTGATATCCTCATCCCTTGGTAATTTGATTTACCATCGACAACATCCATACCTTCCTTTCATCACAAACTTGTACATGATATGGATGCAACTTTCTATCTAACATGTATTATGATCTACCTTGAAGTATTACTATCTTTTATGTCAATGATGTTGTGAGAATTTCAACACCTCTTAACAATTCCTGATAAAGTGATGCTTCTCGCCATCACCATTCTTCTTGGTCCCCATGCTGTTTCTAACCGGAAAACCGACAACTGAACTATGATGTGCGACTTCAAAACTTCTAGCAACCCTATTGCTTTGAAGTTAATGGTCGATATTTCATTCTTAGACCATGGTTATCGAATCACCATTCTAACATTGATCATTCTACCTAAGCCCATATTTCGGGTGCACCTTTAACTATGTATGTTTTCCTCGAGCATACCTCATTACATCATTTGATCTGACAAATGTTATCTCCTTGTTCACATAAGTGTGGAAATCCATATTTTGAAAATCTCAATGAATTGTCGCTGAGTCAATCAGCCACCTCCTCACCTCCTTGATTTAATAATGAACTCTTGTCTTGGAACTCGCTTCCATAGTTCATTGCACGAGAATCTTATAATGTCATCTCGTCAATTGTGTTGCACCTTTACTTTCTCATGCATCCCGAGTCTGAGGTATCCTGACACCAAATCAGATCTGAATCTCGGTCAGATATGATGGTCGGAACATTTTCCAAGAGTTATAAATGTTGTTCTTTATATGGCCCGGTAAGGTGATGTCATGCCTAGCACACCTGGCTGGATGACCCATTGTTATAGTTCTTCCATTTTTTGCAAGTTTAGCCATTCTTCCATAAGAAAATGGTAAGACTTATTCTATGAGTTGTTCCTGATGGATCCTTTGTGTATCCAAAGTCTCACCTTTGCCTGAAGACCATGTCAATGCTATCTCGAAGCATGTCTGTGGTACTCCGATCTTCAATTAGAACATTTGAAGCACGATGCTAAATTTTCTTTATCAATTATCCAAACATTGTTGTATGGGTAATGTCATGAAGTTTCTATCCCCTTACCTAAAAGGTTTTCTACCTTATATCCTGTCATGGATATCATACCCTACTTGTCCGTAGGAAGGATATACCCCTGAAATATGTGTTTAAACACATTTTCCTTTCCATTGTTCTGTTTAATTTCATAATCATATTATCCTTTCCATTGTTTGGTTTAACCTTTCTTGAGGTCTAAATGATCTAAGCAGTAATAATTCACTGCTTATGTAAACACCTCGGTGTACAACTTTGTCAGTAAGACCCTATTACTATTGTTGATGACATTCCGGTAGCCACCGATGGACGAGAACCTTGCCTATTGGTACGCCTCATTCAACGAGCAGGAAAATGGTTCTCTTCGTCCCTCGCCCTTGGTACCGAGGTTATTGTCGACATAACTAATAGGCTACCCTTTGACATGCCTTGCTATCATAACCGTGCAAGATGTCTCTGCTCTTTCTACTTTTTACCCACATGGTGGGCCCATAACCCACAGTTCCACAGGATCGAAACCTGACTCTCCTGTACACCCTCTTGCCAAAGTTATTCCTCGCACTTGGCTTCATATGTAATTCGCGGGCGGACTACATACCTAGTGATCTATTCTGGTATCAGACGAATACAAATTCTCATTGCTCTGAATCCCTTTCACACTTTGTTTCACGTGACGGACGATTGCCTATGCACTTGAAACTTCTATTTTGCACCTTCTTACTTTGCTCTCGATAATGTCTTAAGTTTCAAATCGAGAGTTACTTTCCGCCACCTTCCCTAATGTTATCTACCAGATAAGCAACACTGTAGCGACCCTTTCTTCTGGAATACCCCCTTATCCTTTCATAAGTACGTTGGAGTTCCCGAAGAAAGGATGCCTACTTCATCATGATGACCCGAAGCAGAGAAATGAAGACATCAACTTAATGGATCAACCTCTTCGAGAAGAGCAACTAAGACCAGGAAGATCTGTTAGAATTTCGTAACCAAAGCTTTCCCCCTTACTCCCCTCTTAAATCTCGGGACGAGATTTCTTGTAGTGGAGGAGATTTGTAAGGCCCGGGTAATTAGGCTACAGTAAACTCTTTTAATGAAGCCATGTCATCTGTGATTACTGTTGCTAAACTTTCATTAGATCAACTGATTCAAAAATCAATACAGAAAAATGGCAAACAACAAAAGTTTTTAAAAAGTTGAAACAAAAATGTTCGGTCAGTGCCAAATATTGCACTGGTAATTATGGTGAAGTAAACACATTTTTACAAAATGCCTAAATACTTTAAAATGAAATAAAACAGAAAAGAAAATAAATAAAAGAAAGAAAATACAAAAGAGAAAAACAAACAAAGAAAGGAAAAGAAACCCCCCCGGGGCTCCGGCCCAGCAGGCCACCGGCCCAACTGGGCCATGACCCACCAGGCCGGCCCACCCCCACAATCCCTTATCCCCTCTCCCCCCCGTAACCCTAACCACCGTCCACCACTTCCCCCCCACGACGCCCCCCCTCCCCCGATCCGATCTGGATCGGGGCCCGAACGGCTGTGACCCCGCCGCCCGAATCGGACGCACCCGCCGCCGCCTGAGGACCTCGCTGGATCCCCCCCCCCCGCCGGCCTGCTTCCTCTTTGCCGACGTCCCCATCCCCCCACCACGACACCCCGCTGCCCGTGCCCTACGTTCCCCTATGAGCCCCCTCCTTCTCTTCCCCGCGCCCCGCCGCGCACCGGCACGCGCCTGATGGTCGTGCTCTTTGCGCCCGCCCCGCTCACCGCCCCTGCCGCTCGCGCGCTGCCTCGCGACCCTCTGTGCTCGCCCCAGCGCGCCCCCACGCACGCCCGCACGCATCACGAGCCACTGCTCGCTCGCGCTCACCACGCCGCCGTGCGCTCGCCGTCGTCGCGACCGGCGCACCCGCTCCCCCGTTCCTCCGCTCGCGCTGCTGCTTGCTGCCTGGAGCCGTCGAACCTGCCTCCGGCCTCTCCCCCTGCAGCCCAGCCTCGCGCTGCTCGGTGCCTCCACTCGGGACCGCCCGCGGCCACCGTAGCAACCTGCGCCTGCCTCCGACATGCCGCCTTCCGCTCGTCCCTGCAGCCGTTGCCCCGCCGTTGCCTCGCCACGCCGCCCGCATCCGTGGTTGGCCGTGCCCCGGCTCGCCAGCGCGCCCACGCCCCACTGCTCCCGCTGCCCCTGCCGTGTCGCCTGCTTCCGCCCCCTGGCCACGCGCCGCTGCTGCGCGCGCACATCCGCGCTTGGCCGCGCCCCGGCTCGCCGACGCGCGCCCATGCCCCACCGCACGCCCCTGCTCCCCTCGCCCGGCCTCAGTCGCCGCTGCCGGCCAGTCGCCCCGCTCGCTGTTGCGCTTGCTGTAGTCGCCGGCGTCCCGGCGCCATTCACTGGCGCCCAAACAGGCGGATGCCCGCAGCGCCCGAACCGCTCGGGCTGTGCCCCACACCCCGCGCCCTTTAACCCTGTTGGCCCGCTGGCCCTATGACAAGTGGGGCCTCAAGTCCCCAGAACGTTTATAAAAAAAATTAAAAATATATAAAAATAATAATAAATATAATTAATTAATTACAGAAATAATTAACTTAATTAATTTTGATTAATTAAACTAAAAAAATAATTAAACTAATTACACATTAGTTACCTAATTAACCTGATCTGTTAATTAGTTAATTAAGTAGTCAATGACAGTGGGGCCCACCCCCTAATTAATACTAATTAGGGTAATTAAAATGTTTAATTATAATGTGTCACTGACCAGTGGGACCCACTGGTCAGGTTGACCAGTCAACCCTGTTGACTGCTGACGTCAGCATGACATCATGCTGATGTCATACACCCAATTTTCAATTAATTTAAATAATTAATTAAATTCCAGAAATTAATAAAATCTTTAGAAAATCATATCTTTTAAACCGTAGCTCGGATGGAAAAACTTTGTACATGAAAGTTGCACAGAACGACGAGACGAGCCCGGATGCGCAGCCCGTTCGTCCGCCACGCATCCCTAGCATCGCAAACACGCAACTTTCCCCCTCCGGTTCATCTGTCCGAAAACACAAAACACCGGGGGTAATTTCTCGAAGGTTTCCCCCCTTCACCGGTACCACCTCGTACCGCGTTAGGGCACACCTAGCATCACACTTTGTCATGTCATGCATCGTCATGCATTTGTTTGCATTATATTTATTGTTTCTTCCCCCTCTTCTCTCGCTAGACACCGAGACCGACGCCGCTGCTACCCAGTACGACTACGGAGTTGACGACCCCTCTCTCTTGCCAGAGCAACCAGGAAAGCCCCCCCCCCCTTGATCACCAGATATCGCCTACTCTCCTCTATACTGCTTGCATTAGAGTAGTGTAGCATGTTACTGCTTTCCGTTAATCCTATCCTGATGCATAGCCTGTCCTTGCTACTACTGTTGTTACCTTTACCTGCAATCCTAATGCTTAGTATAGGATGCTAGTTTATCATCAGTGGCCCTTCATTCTTGTCTGTCTGCCATGCTATACTATCGGGCCGTGATCACTCGGGAGGTGATCACGGGTATATACTATATACCTTATACATGATACATGTGATGGCTAAAAGACGGGTCGGCTCGTAGGAGTACCCGCGAGTGGATCTTTGTGGCGAAGCGACATGGCAGGTTGAGACCACCTAGGAGAGAGGTGGGCCTGGCCCTGGTCGACATTCGCGGTTATTTCAAGATAACACGTTTAACGAGATCTTGGTATTTGATCTGAGTCTGGCTACTGGCCTATACGCACTAACCATCTATGCGGGGACAGTTATGGGCTCTCGACGTCGTGGTATCAGCCGAAGCCTTCGTGACATCAGTGACTGAGCGGCGCGCGCCGGATTGGACTGGAACGCCTGCTAGGCTAGGTCTGCTTCCGGCCGCGTTCGCAACGTGCAAGTGTGCAATGGGCGATGGGCCCAGACCCCTGCGCCATAGGATTTAGACCGGCGTGCTGACCTCTCTGTTCTGCCTAGGTAGGGCTGCGACATGTTGACCTTCCGAGGCCGGGCATGACCCAGGAAAGTGTGTCCGGCCAAATGGGATCGAGCGTGTTGGGTTATGTGGTGCACCCCTGCAGGGAAGTTAATCTATACGAATAGCCATGATCTTCGGTAACAGGACGACTTGGAGTTGTACCTTGACCTTATGACAACTAGAACCGGATACTTAATAAAACTCACCCTTCCAAGTGACAGATACAACCGGTGGTCGCTCTCTCACAGGGCGACGAGGGGAGGATCATCTGTTAGGATTATGCTACACAATGCTACTTGGAGGACTTCAGTCTACTCTCTTCTACATGCTACAAGACGGAGGCTGCCAGAAGCATAGTCTTCGACAGGACTAGCTATCCCCCTCTTATTCTGGCATTTTGCAGTTTAGCCCACATATGATACCCTTATTCCATTTGATACCAATGCATACATATGTAGTGTAGCTCCTTGCTTGCGAGTACTTTGGATGAGTACTCACGGTTGCTTTGCTCCCTCTTTTCCCCCTTTCTTTAATCGGTTGCTACGACCAGACGATGGAGCCCAGGAGCCAGACGCCACTGTCGATGACGACTACTACTACTCGGGAGGTGCCTACTACTACGACGTGCAGCCCGCTGACGGACGACCAGGAGTAGTTTAGGAGGATCCCAGGCAGGAGGCCTGCGCCTCTTTCGATCTGTATCCCAGTTTGTGCTAGCCTTCTTAAGGCAAACTTGTTTAACTTATGTCTGTACTCAGATATTGTTGCTTCCGCTGACTCGTCTATGATCGAGCTCTTGTATTCGAGCCCTCGAGGCCCCTGGCTTGTAATATGATGCTTGTATGACTTATTTTATTTGTAGAGTTGTGTTGTGATATCTTCCCGTGAGTCCCTGA
This sequence comes from Triticum urartu, assembly GCF_003073215.2. Classification (NCBI taxonomy): domain Eukaryota; kingdom Viridiplantae; phylum Streptophyta; class Magnoliopsida; order Poales; family Poaceae; genus Triticum; species Triticum urartu. Next base: position 443,118,641 of record NC_053022.1, on the reverse strand, counting down.
TCTTGATCGTACATGTTTGCGTGTATGATTAGTGTACGATTGAATCGGGGGCGTCACAAATATGACAGCTAAAGATTGACGTTGGACAAGGAAGACAACGTAATGGGTTATGTTTTCTTACATCTGAGATAAATTATATTGTCATGGATCCTCCAACATGTTGATTGAGCTTGCCTTTCCCCCTCATGCTAGCCAAATTCTTTGCACCAAGTAGAGATACTACTTGTGCTTCCAAACACCCTTAAACCAGTTTTGCCATGAGAGTCCACCATACCTACCTATGGATTGAGTAAGATCCTCGAAGTAAGTTGTCATCGATGCAAGCAATAAAAATTTGCTCTCTAAATATGTATGACTTATTAGTGTGGGAGAAAATAAGCTTTATACGATCGTGTGATATGGAAGAAATAAAAGCGACGGACTGCATAATAAAGGTCCATATCACAAGTGGCAATATAAAGTGACGTTCTTTCGCATTAAGATTTTGTGCATCCAACCATAAAAGCGCATGACAACCTCTGCTTCCCCCTGCGAAGGGCCTACCTTTTACTTTTATCTCCTACCTTGCATAAGAGTCATGGTGATCTTCACCCTTCCTTTTTTAAATTTTATCTTTTGGCAAGCACAACATGTTGGAAAGATCCTGGTATATACGTCTAATTGGATGTGAGTTTTCATGAACTATTATTGTTGACATTACCCTTGAGGTAAAATTTTGGGAGGCAAAACTATAAGCCCCTATCTTTCTCTGTGTCCGATTAAAACTCCATACCCATAAGTATTGCGTGAGTGTTAGCCATTGTGAAAGACTATATGATAGTTGAGTATGTGGACTTGCTGAAAAGCTCTTATATATTGACTCTTTCCTATGTTATGATAAATTGCAATTGCTCCAATGACTGAGATTATAGTTTGTTAGTTTTCAATGAAGTTTATGATTCATACTTGAAATTGTGATTGAATTGTTACTCTAGCATAAGAGATCATATGACAAGAATTATATAAGTTGTTGTTCTAAGAATGATCATGATGCCCTCATGTCCGTATTTTATTTTTATCGACACCTCTATCTCTAAACATGTGGACATATTTTTCGATTTCGGCTTTCGCTTGAGGACAAGCGAGGTCTAAGCTTGGGGGAGTTGATACGTCCATTTTCCATCATGCTTTTACATCGATATTTATTGCATTATGGGCTATTATTACACATTATGTCACAATACTTATGCCTATTCTCTCTTATTTTACAAGGTTTACATAAAGAGGGAGAATGCTGGCAGCTGGGATTCTGGGCTGGAAAAGGAGCAAATATTAGAGACCTATTCTTCACAGCTCCAAAAGTCCTGAAACTTCATGGAAGTCATTTTCAGAATGTATAAAAAATATTGAGCGCAAGAAGTTCACCAGGGGGGGCACACCCTGCTCACGAGGGTGGGGGCGCGCCCCCTACCTCGTGGGCCCCCTGGTGGCCCTTCGATGTCCATCTTCTGCTATATGGAGTCTTTCGATGAGGAAAAAAATCATAAGCCATCTTCCCGGACGAGACTCCGCCGCCTCGAGGCGGAACCTTGGCAGAACCAATCTAGGGCTCTGGCGGAGCTGTTCTGCCGGGGAAACTTCCCTCCGGGAGAGGGAAATCATCGCCATCGTCATCACCAATGCTCCTCTCATTGGGAGAGGGCAATCTCCATCAACATCTTCACCAGCACCATCTCCTCTCAAAACCCTAGTTCATCTCTTGTATCCAATTCTTGTCTCTAAGCCCGAGATTGGTACCTGTGGGTTGCTAGTAGTGTTAATTACTCCTTGTAGTTGATGCTAGTTGGTTTATTTGGTGGAAGATCATATGTTCAGATCCTATATGCATATTAATACCCCTCTGATTATGAACATGAATATGCTTTGTGAGTAGTTACGTTTGTTCCTGAGGACATGGGAGAAGTCTTGCTAGTAGTAGTCATGTGAATTTGGTATTCGTTCGATATTTTGATGAGATGTATGTTGTCTCTCCTCTAGTGGTGTTATGTGAACGTCGACTACATGACACTTCACCATTATTTGGGCCTAGAGGAAGGCATTGGGAAGTAATAAGTAGATGATGGGTTGCTAGAGTGACAGAAGCTTAAACCCTAGTTTATGCGTTGCTTCGTAAGGGGCTGATTTGGATCCATATGTTTCATGCTATGGTTAGGTTTACCTTAATACTTTTGTTGTAGTTGCGGATGCTTGCAATAGAGGTTAATCATAAGTGGGATGCTTGTCCAAGTAAGGACAGTACCCAAGCACCGGTCCACCCACATACCAAGTTATCAAAGTACTGAACGCGAATCATATGAACGTGATGAAACCTAGCTTGATGATATTCCCATGTGTCCTCTGGAGCGCTTTACATCATATAAGACTTTGTCCAGGCTTGTCCTTTGCTACAAAAAGGATTGGGCCACCTTGCTGCACTTTATTTACTTTTGTTACTTGTTACTCGTTACAAATTATCCTATCACAAAACTATCTGTTACCTATTATTTCAGTTCTTGCAGAGAATACCTTGATGAAACCGCTTATCATTTCCTTCTGCTCCTCGTTAGGTTCGACACTCTTACTTATCGAAAGGACTACGATAGATCCCCTATACTTGTGGGTCATCAAGACTTGAGCGTGATCTCCTACTGGATTGATACCTTGGTTCTCAAAAACTGAGAGAAATACTTACGCTGCTTTACTGCATCACCCTTTCCTCTTCAAGGAAAAACCAATGCAGTGCTCAAGAGGTAGCAAGTAGGATTTCTGGCGCCGTTGTCGGGGAGATTCGCGCCAAGTCAAGTCAAGATTTGACTCCCGACAACGAGCCATTTCTGGCACCGTTGCCGGAGAGTCTACGCACAAGTCAAGACATACCAAGTACCCATCACAAACTCTTACCCCTCGCATTACATTATTTGCCATTTGCCTCTCATTTTCCTCTCCCCCACTTCACCCTTCCCGTTTTATTCGCCCCCTCTTTTCCGTTCGTCACTTTCTCGCTTTCCTTGGCGTTATGGCTAGTCCTCTATCTTCTCCGTTGTCTCCCGAGAATGAAGTTCTTAATTTTAAACAAAGGGAGGGAGAAAATCTAAAAGATGCTTGGTATAGAATTTGCAATGCTCAAAATAGATCTACCAGGAAGCAATCTACTTCCGTTCTTCTCCGTAATTTTTATGTAGGCGCTACTCCTTGGTACAGATATATTCTTGATACCATTACCGGAGGAAATTTCTTGGGTATCCATACTTCTGATTCTTATAATTCTATGATAGTTTTGTTTGGCTCACCACCTCTTTTGGTTAATGGAACTATGTTAACTTTGGAACATATGATGCAAAGGCTTGAAATTATTGAGAATAAAGTTGCTAATGTAGAGTTGATTGAGAATTTGGATAAAAAGGTCCACAACCAAATTACCCAATATGGATCTAAGGTGGGAGTTACTCTGAAAAGTTTTAAGGAAAAAGAACCCATAGTTAATGAAAGAATAGATCAAGATTCTACTAGAATCGATAAAATTGAGGGAATTATCACCAACTTGGGGCCCGCTTTTTCTTCCGTTAAAAATACCCCAAATCTCCCTACCAAAATTGCCAAGCTTGTTTATGTTCCTAAAAATAAGGGTGAATCCTCTAGTAAGGAAACTGCGGATTTAAAATCAATAAGTGTTCATCCCAATCTTTTTGCTATCATTAAGGAACCGTTTGCTACAAATGACTTTCTTGATTTTGTGCCTAGGAGTTTGATAATTAATAAAAATAAATAAACTCCTAGGGTTTATAGGTGTCTTATTGCAGAATTGCCCACCAAAGATGGCAATACCTAGATCTATCCTTACTTTTATGCCTAGCTAGGGGCGTTAAACGATAGCGCTTGTTGGGAGGCAACCCAATTTTATTTTTATTCCTTGCTTTTTGCTCCTGTTTACTAATAAATAATTTATATAGCCTCTGTTTTGGTTGTGTTTTTTCTTTTTAGTTAGTGTTTGTGCCAAGTAGAACCGTTGGGAAGACTTGGGGAAAGTCTTTTTGATCTTGCTGTAAAAAACAGAAACTTTAGTGCTCACAAGAATTGCTGCCATTTTTATTTGGAAAGTTCTATTTAGTTAATTATTTTTGCAGATGATTAATAGATAAATTCATCACGTCCAGCAATTTATTTTATAATTTTTGGGGTTCTAGAAGTTTGCGTTAGCTACAGATTACTACAGACTGTTCTGTTTTTGACATATTCTGTGTTTCGTGTGTTGTTTGCTTGTTGATGAATCTATGGCTAGTAAAAGAGATTATAAACCATAGAGAAGTAGGAATACAGTAGGTTTAATACCAATATAAATAAAGAATGATTTCATTACAGTACCTTGAAGTGGTGTTTTCTTTTCTTTCGCAAACGGAGCTCACGAGATTTTCTATTTTGAGTTTTGTGTAGTGAAGTTTTCAAGTTTTGGGTAAACTCTTGATGGATTATGGAACAAGGAGTGGCAAGAGCCTAAGGTTGGGGATGCCCATGACACCCCAAGGTAAAACTCAAGGACACCAAAAAGCCTAATCTTGGGGATGCCCCGGAAGGCATCCCCTCTTTCATCTTCGTCTATCGGTAACTTTACTTGGAGCTATATTTTTATTCACCACATGATATGTGTTTTGCTTGGAGCATCTTGTATGATTTGAGTCTTTGCTTTTTAGTTTAACACAATCATCCTTGTTGTACACACCTTTTGAGAGAGACTCACATTATTTGAAATTTACTAGAATACTCTATGTGCTTCACTTATATCTTTTGAGCTATATAATTTTCGCTCTAGTTCTTCACTTATATCTTTTAGAGCATGGCGATGGTTTTATTTTATAGAAATAATTGATCTCTTATGCTTCACTTATATTATTTTGATATTCCGTTAGAAAAATATGGAAATTTTCTTTTAGGAATAATATAAAAACTTTCATAGAAGTGCATTGAATACTATGAGAAGTTTGATACTTGATAATTGTTTTGAGATATGGAGATGGTGATATTAGAGTCATACTAGTTGAGTAGTTGTGAATTTGAGAAATACTTGTGTTGAAGTTTGTGATTCCCGTAGCATGCACATATGGTGAACCGTTATGTGATGAAGTCGGAGCATGATTTATTTATTGATTGTCTTCCTTATGAGTGGCGGTCGGGGACGAGCAATGGTCTTTTCCTACCAATCTACCCCCCTAGGAGCATGCGCGTAATACTTTGTTTCGATAACTAATAGATTTTTGCAATAAGTATGTGAGTTCTTTATGACTAATGTTGAGTCCATGGATTATACGCACTCTCACCCTTCCACCATTGCGAGCCTCTCTAGTATCGCGCAACTTTCGCCGGTACTATAAACCCACCATATACCTTCTTCAAAACAGCCACCATACCTACCTATTATGGAATTCCCATAGCCATCCTGAGACATATTGCCATGCAACTTTCCACCGTTCCGTTATTATGACACGCTTCATCATTGTCATATTGCTTGCATGATAATATAGTTGACATCGTATTTGTGGCAAAGCCACCGTTCATAATTCTTCATACATGTCACTCATGCATCATTGCACATCCCGGTACACCGCTGGAGGCATTCACATAGAGTCATATTTTGTTCTAAGTATTGAGTTGTAATTCTTGAGTTGTAAGTAAATAAAGTGTGATGATCATCATTATTAGAGCATTGTCCCAAGTGAGGAAAGGATGGTGGAGACTATGATCACCCCACAAGTCGGGATGAGACTCCGGACGAAAAATAAACAAAAAAAGAGGCCAAAAAGAAGAAAAGGCCCGAATAAAAAAATGTGAATGAGAGAAAAATAGAGAAGGGACAATGATACTATCCTTTTTCCACACTTGTGCTTCAAAGTAGCACCATGATCTTCATGATAGAGAGTCTCCTATGATATCACTTTCATATACTAGTGGGAATTTTTTATTATAGAACTTGGCTTGTATATTCCAATGATGGGCTTCCTCAAAATGCCCTAGGTCTTCATGATCAAGCAAGTTGGATGCACACCCACTTAGTTTCTTTTGTTGAGCTTTCATATACTTATAGCTCTAGTGCATCCATTGCATGACAATCCCTACTCACTCACATCGATATCTATTGAGGGGCATCTCCATAGCCCGTTGATACGCCTAGTTGATGTGATACTATCTTCTCCTTTTTTTTCTTCTCCACAACCACCACTCTATTCCACATATAGTGCTATATCCATGGCTCACGCTCATATATTGCGTGAAGATTGAAAAAAATTGAGAACATTAAAAGTATGAAACAATTGCTTGGCTTGTCATCGGGTTTGTGCATGATTTAAATATTTTGTGTGGTGAAGATAGAGCATAGCCATACTATATGATTTTGTAGGGATAACTTTCTTTGACCATGTTATTTTGAGAAGACATAATTGCTTAGTTAGTATACTTGAAGTATTATTATTTTTATGTCAATATTAAACTTTTATCTTGAATCTTTCGGATCTGAACATTCATGCCACAATAAAGAAAAAATTACATTGAGAAATATGTTAGAAAGCATTACACATCAAAAATTCTTCTTTTATCATTTACCTACTCGAGGACGAGCAGGAATTAAGCTTGGGGATGCTTGATATGCCTCCAACGTATCTGTAATTTTTGATTGCTCCATGTTATTATATTATCTGTTTTGGATGTTAATGGGCTTTATTTTACACTTTTATATTATTTTTGGGACTAACCTACTAACCGGAGGCCCAATCCAAATTGTTGTTTTTTTGCCTATTTTAGAGTTTCGCCGAAAAGGAATATCAAACGAAGTCCAAACGGAATGAAACCTTTAGGAACGTGATTTTCTCAACGAACATGATTCAGGAGACTTGGAGTGGGCGTCAAGAAACAATCGAGGAGGCCACGAGGCAGGGGGGCGCGCCTACCCCCTGGGCACGCCCTCCATCCTCGTGGGCCCCTCATTGCTCCACTGACCTACTTTTTCCTCCTATATATATCCACGTACCCCCCAAACATCCAGGAGCACCATGAAAACCTAATTCCACCGCCACAACCTTCTGTACCCGAGAGATCCGATCTCAGGGCCTTTTCTGGAGCTCCGCCGGAGGGGGCATTGATCACGAAGGGCCTCTACATCAACTTCATGGCCTCTCCGGTGATGTGTGAGTAGTTTACTTCAGACCTTCGGGTACATAGCTAGTAGCTAGATGGCTTCTTCTCTCTCTTTGGATCTCAATACAAAGTTCTCCTCGATCTTCTTGGAGATCTATTCGATGTAATCTTCTTTTGCGGTGTGTTTGTCGAGATCCGATAAATTGTGGGTTTATGATCCAGATTATCTATGAACAATATTTGAATCTCCTCTGAATTCTTTTATGTATAATTGGTTTATCTTTGCAAGTCTCTTTGAATTATCAGTTTGGTTTGGCCTACTAGATTGATCTTTCTTGCAATGGGAGAAGTGCTTAGCTTTGGGTTCAATCTTGCGGTGTCCTTTCCCAGTGACAGCAGGGGCAGCAAGGCACGTATTGTATTGTTGTCATCGAGGATAAAAAGATGGGGTTTATATCATATTGCATGAATTTATCCCTCTACATCATGTCATCTTACTTAAAGCATTACTCTGTTCTTATGAACTTAATACTCTAGATGCATGTTGGATAGCGGTCGATGTGTGGTGTAATAGTAGTAGATGCAGAATCGTTTCGTTCTACTTGTCACGGACGTGATGCCTATATACATGGTCATACTTAGATATTCTCATAATTATGCTCAATTCTATCAATTGCTCAACAGTAATTCGTTTACCCACCGTAATACTTATGCTCTTGAGAGAAGCCACTAGTGAAACCTATGGCCCCCAGGTCTATCTTCCATCATATTAATATTCCAACACTTAGCTATTTCTATTGCCGTTTATTTTACTTTGCATCTTTATTTCTCTTTATCATAAAAATACAAAAAATATTATCTTATCATATCTATCAGATCTCACTCTCGTAAGTAATCGTGAAGGGATTGACAACCCCTTTATCGCATTGGTTGCGAGGTTCTTATTTGTTTGTGTAGGTGCGTGGGACTTGAGCGTGATCTCCTACTGGATTGATACCTTGGTTCTCAAAAACTGAGGGAAATACTTACGCTACTTTACTGCATCACCCTTTCCTCTTCAAGGGAAAACCAACGCAGTGCTCAAGAGGTAGCAAGAAGGATTTCTGGCGCCGTTGCCGGGGAGATTCGCGCTAAGTCAAGTCAAGATTTGACTCCCGACAACGAGCCATTTCTGGCACCGTTGCCAGAGAGTCTACGCACAAGTCAAGACATACCAAGTACCCATCAGAAACTCTTGTCCCTCGCATTACATTATTTGTCATTTGCCTCTCGTTTTTCTCTCCCCCACTTCACCCTTGTCGTTTTATTCGCCCTCTCTTTTCCGTGTTGGACACGTCTGGACAACCCCATATCCGCTCTATATTTGGGCTAGATATAAGGGACGCCGGACAACCCGGATGTTTGATTCCCATTTGAGACGCCCGATTGGATCACATTTTCATAATTGGTCAGTAACCGGACGGGCCACCCAGGCGTTTTAGGCCGATTTGGGGGGCCGGTTGTAGGTGCTCTTAATCATAATGCATTCACTCCTTTGGCAAGTCGAGGGACTAAAAAACGTAACCTCAACTAGTTAATCCGACGTGTATATCACAACTGTCGATGTTGCATCCTCGTTAACAGGTTTAGGGTATCTGCAATGTGCACTTCTAAGACGAACACGATATCCGTCTACGGACGTGTCCCCGCACTGTGATATAGTAGCCGACCATCCAACTCTATTCAACACATTTTAAATGGAAATTGAACAAATCAAACAATGTTTATGCAAACCAAACAATGTTCATTTAAATTGAATCAAATTCGTTACATTTTTGACATATTTCAATTAACCAAAAGCAGACATGTTTTAGCCTAGTTTAAATCTTCGTATTCCACATCCTTTTTCCCATTTCCGGAAAGCTCAACCGTCATGAGCTTCGAAAAGTGAGGTTGTGGGTCGCCACCGAGAAGAGTAGAACATGGGACACGGTCCACAGGACACCAGACATGTCCACATCCGTGTCGCACGTCCTATTCTTCGCCACTGGAGTCCGTTGTGTGGACGTCGCCGATCGTGGTGAGGTCCATGATCCAGGTGGATGTGTCGGCCTCGTGGTTGTTGCGGCTGGGCGCGTAGCACATGGGCGTCGTGACCGATGTGGAGCTACCGACGTCCATGGTCGCCTACACCTGCCCCGTGTCCGTCTCCGCGTTGCTCTTCGTGAACAGGGCGTCAGTCTCTGCCCGCAGGACTCGCACCCGCCATCGCTCGTGGCGGATCTTGCGGGCGCTGCACATGGACTTGTACAACGCCCGTTGCTCATCCAGGAAGGCCAGATTCTCTGCCAACAAAATTCGCCATCCTCGACAAAGACAAAGTATAATAAAAAAAACATCCGATTTGTCATGGGTAAAAGACGTTAAATGAATAGTGAAGTCCTTTGAATAATGCTATTTTTTGAAACCATAACCCGGAAAGTGGTAGTAGTTTTAGAGAGCTGCTATACGCATGACAGAAATCCATACGATTTCTGTACGACCAGACTCATCTGGTGGTGTGGGCCCAAACCTCGTGAAACATGCCTGTGTCTTGTCGTATGAAAATCGTACAAAAAGTGATCGTACGCAAGGCAGTTTCGATAGTTTTATGCTATTCACTCAAGGTAAAAACACCAGTGGTACTTGAACTTGTCATGGATGTTTACTTTGGTGCCTAAACTTGAAAAATACATCGAACTGGTTCTACAACTTGGCATGAACGGGCAAATACGGTGCTAATGTTGTCTGTAGACGTAATATGCATCGACGTGGCAATGTATATGGCTGACGTGTCACTGACCTGGCGTGGGGCCCATTCGTAATTACGAAATAAAAATGCTTAAGCACTATATGACTCTATGATAGTGGGCCCGCCTGTCAGTAATTAGGAAAATTAACATAAAATACACTGCATGAATCGAATCTGCTACCTGCCCCTTGGGCGATGCATGCGCTAGCCACTCCAACCAACATATTTTGCTGACATGGAAAGTCCCTCAGATTTTATGTACTTAAACAAAAAAACTCTTATGTACATATAAATTGAGTGGCCTATTTTAATAATAAATACATGTTTGGTATAGTGGCTAGCGCAACTAGCTGGCAGTCATCCGGTTTGTTGCACTTTTTCATTCTTCATATTAATTTTGTAATGTACTGACAGGTGGGCCCATTAGTCATAGAGTCGTATATAGTACTCAAGTATTCTCTCGGTCCCAAAATTCTTGTCTTAGATTTGTCTAAATATTAGACAAATATAAGACAAGAATTTTGGGACGGAAGGAGTAATAATTATGTTTCCTAGCTATAGTTGGGCCCCACACCATGTCAGTGTCACATCATCCATATACGGTGACACGTGGACGCACTTTACGTTTACGGATGGGATTAGCACCGTATTTGCACGTTCGTGCCAAGTTTTAGAACCAGTTCGATATATTTTTCAAGTTCAAACACTAAACTGAACATCCATGACAAGTTAAAGCACCACTATCCTATTTACCTCTATTCACTCCGACACTGTCGCGAGGCCATCGTACCGGTGCGACACCAGCTGCACCAGCTCCCGTGAATCGTTCGTCTCGTCTCGTTTGCTCTCATGTCGTCTTCAAAAGTCTTGTCAGAGTTTTCCATAACCAGGGTCATTCCATCATTATTCGAGTATTGTAGCTACAGCCGAGTTTATTAAGCCTTAGCAGGCCGAAAGAAATGCTGGCTGACGCGCGCGAGCTTTCACGGATCGAGGCAACACGCTCGTCACCTTAGACAGTAGAGAAGAGAACTCCTGGAATCACACATACATGAATCACATGCTGACACTGGTACACGCCGGCGTTTTTCACTGCGCCGCGAGCCCAGCCGAGGCGCCGCTGGTGAACGGCCTCTGGTTGTTGCAGTCGAGGTTGCTCCCATAGCCGACGCCGAGGACGTCGCAGTAGCGCTTGTAGAACCCGATCCTGTCGGCCACCCGAGGGTCCTGCCCACGCCCGCACTCCAGCCCGCCGTTGATGATGTTGGTGATCACGCCGTACCCGGGCACCCGGCCGGCCGCGTTGTCCGCGGCCGTCGGCGTCCACCGCCCCGTGATCACCGCGTGCGACGACGGCTTGTTCGCCTGCGGGGTCATCCAGAACCACAGCGCCGTCTTGAACGACACCACCGGGTCGGCCGCCACCAGGTCCGGGTTGCTCAGCAGGTCCACGCCGATCGCGCGCCCCGCCGGGCCGTAGTTGTAGTTGAAGGAGAGCTGCATGGGGCCGCGGCCGTAGTAGCGCCTGCCGGGCGCGCACGGCCACTCCGGCCTCGGCTGGCAGTAGTCGGACGGCGGGTTGCGCTCCTGCTTGAAGCAGTAGCCCCACGAGAAGGGGCCGTCGGGCGCGGTCGGCCACCCGCCGGTGGTCTCGTGGGAGGTCTGGCCCAGGAAGGCGGCCACCTCCCGCCTCCGCGTCTCGACGCTCAGCCCCTCGGACGTGCCGGCGAAGGCCGGGAACGCGGCGGCCGCGGCGAGGAACGCCTCGTAGGTGTAGAACCCGCGGGCGAGGCACGCGGCGTCGTTGCGGTGGAGGAGGAGCCGCTCGAAGAGGTCCTTGGACACGATGGACGCCACGCCCTGGCCGCCGGGAGCGGGGCAGCCGCTGCACTGGCTCTGGCAGCCGGCTCCGCACCAGTCGGAGCCGCTGCCGCAGAACCCGAAACGGCTGCAGCAGAGGCAGTTGGGGCACGTCGCGCCGCCGGCCTGCGAGCCGCAGGTCTGGGCGCGAGCGTTCGTGGCGAGCGCCGCGGCCAGGACGGCCAGAATGGCCGTCGCCGCCGTGGCTAGACTCGGAGCAGCTCTCGGTGCCGACATGGTTTGGTGTTTGCTGCCGGATAAGGCGCGATGTGCCGTCCTTTTATTGACCAGTTCTGGGGGTCAATCGACGAGAAAAGTCGTCGGCTGCTAGAGTTTTTACTTTTTATTTAGGGCATGTGAGCTCGATCGGCTTTGGCCGCGCGCCACGTTCATCGAACATGCAACATCACGTCCTGTGCTTACTTTGATTCAAAGACTTTTCTTCGATTCGCAGCCTGAAATCTTATCTTATATTAGTATATAATGGCAGGACAAAAGTGTTAGCAGCCGGCCACGTGAGCGAACTGGTGATCTATAGTGTACTGTGTATGAGTGTATGCTCTGGTTCTTTTTTACTTCGCGTATTATATTTATGTCAAATCAAACTTAACAAAATTTGATCAAATTTATATAAAAAATTATTAACGTCTAGAACACCAAATATACTTCCTCCGTCCCAAAATAAATGACTCTATATTATACTAATTTTATACTAAAGCTAGTATAAAGTTGAGTCACTTATTTTGAGACGGAGGAAGTATATACTATGAAACTACATTTCATAATAAATCTAAAAATGTTAATTTGGTATTGTGTTGATGCTTTTCTCTACAAGTTTAGTTAAATTAAAGATATTTTAACTTCGGATAAAACTTATACACAGATTAAAAAGAGCCGGAGGGAGGGAGTACTATACTACAGTTTATTAGAGGCTGCGATCCGGTTGCCTGCAAAGCAGTTAACAATGCTGCCCTGTTTCTAGAGGATTTTTATTGAACCGATGTGTTCTAGGTGGCTCAGAAGTTCCCCTGTTGAGCAGAACTCAACGAGCGCCAGCCCAGTAAGGCAAAGAATAGTGCACCAGTTCACTGCACTGCAAGTGCAAAAAAATGAACTCACTGGGGCGCAACTGTGCAGTGAACTAAGCGCAAGCATAAATATCAGCTCCCAAAACTGCAAATTGTAGAAAACTAGGCTTAAACGTATGCATAGTATAGGGCTCAAGGTCAAGAGATTACAAGGGTTAGTTAGGCTAGGATTGATCTCCAAGTAATCTAACAAACTATGGGATCATATCTCTAAGCCTAACCATATTACAACAACCATACAACGCACACGTCATAATACGATGTTTAACACTCTCCCTCAATCACAACTTTCTAAGTTGAGATTGTGCCTAAAAGCTTCTAATTGCGGCAAGGTGAGAGGTTTAGTAAACCCATCCGCCACCTGATCACCCGTAGGTATGAACCTGATATTCAGCAGTTTATCAGCCACTCTTTCTCGAACAAAGTGGTAGTCAATTTCAATATGCTTCGTCCTGGCATGGAAGATAGGATTAGCAGACAAATAGGTTGCACCAAGATTGTCACACCAAAGTGATGCTGCTCTTGGGTGAGAAATACCCAACTCTGTTAGCAAATTCTGAACCCAGATAATCTCTGCAGTGGCATTAGCTAACGCCTTGTACTCAGCTTCTGTACTTGACCTGGATACAGTTGGCTGCTTGCGAGCACTCCAAGAAATCAGATTACTGCCAAGAAACACTGCAAAGCCTCCTGTTGATCTTCTATCATCAGGACATCCTGCCCAATCTGCATCTGAAAAAGCACTTACAAGCATCGAGTCTGACTTTCCAATTTTCAGTCCATGATTCTGGGTCCCTTGAAGATATCTAAGTATCCTCTTTACTGCAGTCCAATGTGCACTAGTAGGAGCATGTAAGAACTGACATACTTTATTTACTGAATATGAGATATCTGGTCTAGTTAATGTCAAATACTGTAATGCTCCTACAATACTTCTGTACCTGGTGGAGTCCTCTGCTCCAAGGATCTCTCCATCATGAAGAGACATTTTCTCAGAGGTAGACAAAGGTGTAGATGACGGCTTACATCCTTTCATGCCCATTCTCTGAAGTATTTCCTGCACATATTTTCCTTGTGACAACACAATTCCATCTTTTGCATTCTTTACCTCAATTCCAAGGAAGAAGTGAAGACTACCAAGATCCTTAAATGCAAACTCCTTGCTCAAGTCCATAAGAAGAGCTTCAACTGCTTTAGATGATGAACTAGTGACAACTATATCATCAACATAAATAAGCATAAAAATGGTTATCCCACGTCGGTGATAGAAAAACAATGAGGCATCTCCCTTTGAGGGAGTAAATCCAAGTGATTGTAACTTAGAGGAGAGCCGAGAGTACCAAGCTCTAGGTGCTTGTTTTAGTCCATACAGTGCCTTATCAAGTTTGCAAATATGACGTGGTGCATTTGGATTCTCATACCCAGGAGGTTGTCTCATGAATACTTCCTCTTCCAGAACACCATGCAAGAAAGCGTTCTTTACATCTAGTTGTTTTATGCACCAACCTCTAGATACTGCAACTGAAAGAATCAATCTAATAGTAGCAGCTTTTACCACTGGACTAAATGTATCCTCATAGTCAATCCCATACCTCTGCTTAAATCCTTTAGCAACCAGACGTGCCTTGTATCTGTCAATGGTGCCATCAGATTTCCTCTTTACCTTATAGACCCATTTGCAGTCAATTACATTTCTGCCTCTGGCTGGTGGAACTAGACGCCAAGTTTTGTTCTTCATTAAAGCAGCATACTCTTCATCCATTGCCTCCCTCCAACGAGGTTCACCCAATGCTTCTCCAAAATTTTGTGGTTCACCTGTTGCACAAAACGAGCCCCAACATACACAGCCATCTTTATATATTTTAGGTTTAACAATACCACTTTGAGACCTGGTGTTGGAGCGCACAGGAGGTGGCGGAGCTGGTCGATCAAGTTGCTGTAGAAGACGATTTGAAGAAGACGACACGGCTGCACCAGAATCATCCGCAGAAGATCCTTGAGAGAGCTCCTGTAGCGGATCCAGATCGGGAGACGGGATCGCCTCTGGAGAAGAGCGCTCCAGATGGCGGCGGCCGTCGTGCAGTTGCTGACCTGCAGGAGCACTTCGCGAGAAAGGGAAGCGATCAAAAACGAGAGCACCTGGTGGTCCTGGGTAACCCAGATGGCGTGCTCTGGGTTGGCGGCGACGGTGACCTCCTTCTTGCCGGCGACGTCCTTCTCCGTTCGGATCTCAGCGTCGGGTTCCTTCTGGGAACCGTCCAGGAACCCCATCATGCCCGCCGCGCGAACATGCGGTAGTACCTGCGCCCTCTAGACAAGGAAGTTCTCACGGTTCAGCTTTTCCGTGATGGTATGGCCGAGGGATGCGAGGGAGGGTGTGGCCATGGCGGAGGAGGACGATGAAGACATCTAGATGCGATGGAAGGGAGCGGCTCTGTATACCATGTAGAAAACTAGACTTAAGCGTATGCATAGCTGCAGGGACACGTGCGTGTTAATATAGGGCTCAAGGCCAAGAGATTACAAGGGTTAGTTAGGCTAGAATTGATCTCCAAGTAATCTAACAAACTATGGGATCATATCTCTAAGCCTAACCATATTACAACAACCATACACACGCACACGTCATAATACAATGTTTAACACAAATATCACATTTCGTTACAGTACAATACTATTTCCTCTGTTCATAAATATAAGATGTTTCGGATATTTCAATATAGAATACGTACGGACCAAAGTAAGTGAACAAACATGCTAAAAGGTGTCTATATACATTTGATTCACAAAAAAAAATATAGAACGGTGGGAGCACATTTCAGTGGATACATAAGCAGACTCCCAAATTGGGGCTGCTACTTCAGGTTCTCGTTAAACCAGCTGGTCATGTCCACCGTGGCTTGCTCGGCCCACTTGACAGCAGATGCGTCATCGCTGTTGTATCTCACAGTCCACCCATGGGACACACCAGGGTAGATCTTGACAAAGTGACGAATCTACAGGCCCAAATATTAATGTCAAGTTGTTTCTCTAAAATAAATCATATCCGGATGAAAGGTTTCGAGCTCTACTTCTGCAATGATCTCCTATCGATAATGTGTTTCTCCAATCAGTCCACAACCTACAGTACTTTATAACATCTTTCTCCGTTTTCCATCATGAACACACACTTTCAAGAAATAGTAGGTCAGCAGCATAATAACATTAGGTCACTGAGAAATGATGTTCTACCATGCACGGGATATCCCGTGCATGGCTAAGCCATCCATTTCTTGGAGATACGGACGCATGCAAATGTGGCCTACTCTATTTTCATCGCATGTTGCTTATTCAATTGAATTTATTCCCTCCCATTCTACCACTCTTGTTTCTTGTCACATCAACCATTTATTACTATGCTTCATCCACAGAATGCACAGAAGCTATGCTTTGTCCATCGCATCATGTCTTGCTCCACCCTCACATGTTTTTTCACGTGTTTACAAATTAGAAATCATTTAATCTTATAAACCAAAATTTCAATAGAAGATGCATCTGCATATTTGTGCTTCTCGTGACAAGGGCTTTCAAACAAAAACATTCTCGAATATATTTCGACAAATTTTAAAAATCAAAATTTGAAACATGATGAAACTTTATTAAACATGGTCCCGTTTAAAATTTCACTAAAATATTTTCGAGTCTGATCTTGTTTAAAAGGTCTCATCACGATTATTAAAAATATGCAAACAAATCATAAATCAAACTTGAGGTTCATAATCTATGTGGGTTTCAAATATCCTCAACTTAAAATATAGTACTAATTGAGTAGGAGAAAAGAGATAGGCTGATAGGTAGAGTAGGTTATTCACCTGACTTTGTCAGACACACTTTCAAGAATACATCTGACATGGTGGGTAGGTGATGCATGCACGGTATATACCGTGCACGGTAGATAATCCGCTCTCTTAGGTCACTAGCATATGAACCTAAAACAAGTTCATTTGGTCACTAGCATATGAACCTAAAACAAGTTCATTTGGTCACTAGCATATGAACCTAAAGCTGTAGAGGCTTGATGGCTCTTAATATGAAACGGCGGGAGTACATGATTTGGGAAGAAGCATATGATGCCATGGAAATTCGAAGGTGCACCTACTACAGGCTGACAATAATAAAATCTCACAACATTCTGATGAGATACAGTTTGGCACCGGGACGGTTTCAAATTTAACAGCTTGGTTTGGTCTTGGTCATATCACATGTTATAGACTTGAAGATCGGGTTGTTCGAAATGAAAACTTACCCCTGAGTCGGACAAAATCTGCTCGAACTGCTTGACCAATTCAGGTGGGGACATAAAGTCTGTTTCAGCTCCAAGTATGGCAATGGGGCATTTCGTCTCTGACATATAGCACATGCCGTAGTGTAAGAATTTGAAGTGTTTCAAATAGAACAACATTAGCGAGTCTCTGAAATCTACCTTTTATATCATCAACACTAACAAAAGAAGGGTGTGACATAGCAGCTGCTTGGATCTCATTAGCCTTCGCTAACTCGGTAACTAGCTTTGCTGATATGTGGAGAAAATAAACACAATGCTCAGAAGGCTATAACTTCTATTTTTGAGTTCAGATATAAAGAAACACATGAGTTCTTAGCTTACCACCCCAGCAATAACCCGCAGCCCCAATACTAGACGCTCCTTGTTCCTTTAGAGTGGCAATTATTCGTTTTGCCTCTTCAAATTCCTTTTCCTGCATAACGGACCAATTTATTCATGTACTAGATAGATTAACATTTTGACAAAGAAGAATCAAAATGGGACTGGTGGGAGGACACCACCCGATTTTATTCCTATGAGGTGAGGAGGCTCATTCCCGGACAGGTTAAGTGTGACATCTCCAATTTAGCCATCTGACCGGCCAAGACAAGAGAGTTGTTTCTCCAGTTTGGAGAAACCGAACAGGAGAATATCATACATCTTCTTATGTAGTCATTTCAAGCTGCCAAATGCTGTTAGACTTGGACCTATTGGTTTTATCATCATTTCCCCACCCTTGGTTACTTAGTCTTTAGCTGACACTGTGTAAACTGAAATCAGGTGGCCTGAAGTCCTGAACGTTTATTATACAAAAATAAAAGGAGCAAGGTTGCAGGGAATCAGGGGACAACAAACCGGGGCATGATCCTTTATCCACGCTGGAAATGGTCTATCGGCGTTTTCGTGTGAATATGGCTCCCCATGTAAGAAATCTGGCACCACAACCAGGTATCCGGACGAAGCGACTTTATCAGCTATCTTCCTTCATGAGATAAGAAATTTCATCAGAATCCGTTTTTTTCTTAGGCAATCAGAATCCGTTCATGGTGAGACTTGTTGGTTGCTGTAAATTTTCGTAGCCCGTCATAAATAAAAGGATAAAAAGGCGGTAAAAACCATATTCCGGTGGAACAGCAGCACTAAAATACCAACCCCAAACTGTGTTAAGAACACTGAGGAAAGGAGAATCTATTTGCCCAGGGTATGTGATGAATGCCGCAGCGCAGGGGGCTTTAGAGACCAATCTATGCTAATCAAATTCGTGGCAGTGCAAAAACATTATACCTCAGATTTGGCGCTTCAAAACCTACAAAGACAGGAGGCGAAATGCTGTTAGTTAATCGTTACTGACCCAAGCAGAGGAGCAATTTTGGAGTTCTGGTCGAGGGGGTATTACCGAAGATATCGGAGATGAGGATCACTGCGGCCTTGGACTCGGTGGAGCCAGCGACGTACGCCGCGATCCCGCCGAAGCCGTCGTCGACGACCCTGCCCTCCCCGCCGGCGGGGTTCAGCGTCGGCGGGTTCGCGCAGCACTGCGGCCTCGCCATCCTCACTCACGCCCGTCTTCTGACGGCGAAGGCTGCGCGGCGACAGAAATGTGGGGCGTGGGAGACGGACCGCGAGCACTTTGGTGGGTATTTGTTTGGAACCTGCTCACGCCGTGGTTGGGTGAGCTCACGGCTGATTCCGTTTGATGCGATGCTTCCTTCGTCGTTGGAGTCAGATGCTTTCTTGTCGCGGGTCGGCGACATTTCCCGCGACGGCCCAACCCGCTTGCTTTATTTTGGGTTTATTTTATGTCCACTTTTTTTCCAGAGTACATCAAAGACGTAGCATATTTTTATACAAGTAAATTTGCACGTGCAATGCACATCTAACCTTAGACCAAAATTTTCTTGTTCATCATAGTTAGAAGGCACATTTATTCAAATAAAATCATTTAATTCTTCTCTTCATTCCGACAATTGTGCTCAACATATTGGTCAACAGAAAATCAGAAAACTCAATACTCAGATAATGCATTGATGCTCGATTCTACCAGCCTGGCATAAACAGGGTCCATCATTCCCGTCCCCCGCGTCGCCCTCCCTGGCGGCGACGGGGGAACCCAGATCCGGCGGCCTACAACCTTCCCACCTCCCTCCCCACCTCGCCGCCACCGGAGGAACGGCCGGCGAAGCCGGCGCCGGCTCCCGGGATGGTGGCGGGGGGGCGACTTGGCGGGATCCAGCACTTCCCCCAATCTGACCGATCCCTTTCGGTGGTGAGGGTCCGGATCTGAGGCGGCGGCCTCGCTGGTGCGAACGGCGCTTCTCCGGCGGCGGGGAGTGCTCGTCGGTGAGGTAGGCCGGTTCCCCTCGGCTGCGCGGGCAGCGAGGTCCCGGTGGGCGCAGGTCATGGCGCAGGGAGGCCCCGGGCTCCCCTCGTCAGATCGGAGGCGATCCTGGTCCGCTCGTGATGCATGACCTTCGGCCGGCCTGGATCTCCAGGGTACACGCGCCTGCTGATGATGTGGCTGGTTCGGAGGTGGCGGCAGGGTGCTTGGCCGGGGGAAACCCTTGGTCGCCGGTGGCGGTCACGGCGTCGATGGCGTCCCGGACGCCATTCCCTCCTTGGTGGCGGCGCCGAGGCTAAACCTCCCCTGCCTCTCCCCTTCCCCTGCGCCCGGGTGAAAACCCTAGCCCCGGTGGCTAAGCGGCGGCGGCGCCACATCGTCGTCACCTTCTTGAAGGCGCCGACTTGGGCATGGGGATGCTGGGTGTGCATGGCGTGCTTGTCTGGTTCCTGGTGGCGGCCAGCCTGATCTACTGCATCGCAACTCCGGGCAGTGTCTCGGGGCTGCGGTGCTTCTCTTCCGGCCGTGTCTCCGATGGGGACCTCGCCCTTCCTCACCTTGTACATGCCGTGGTGGAGCGGTACTTCATCTCATTCATTGATGGCGGCGAAGATCGGAGGCATGGTGCTGCGGAGGCTCGCCGCCCGATGCACGGAGATGGACTCGCGCAGGAGGAGGTTACTGTCTGGCGTCATGGTGACGTCGATGGTAGAGTGGCCAGACAAGGTAGAAGCCTTAATATGATCTGAAGACGGACATGTGGAAGATGGCGGCGATGACACACGAGTGCGTCTGACCGGATTGTGCCCCAGACCCGGTATGTGGCTCGGCTGGGGCTTCCGAATATGTTTCGGTTTCCGGCTTTTGATGTTAGGCCTAGGTGAGTGGTTTGGGTAGTGGCCCAGCTAGCACCCCTTCATCATTTTGGATAGGAGTAGCGGCATGTGTTGCCAGGATGATGGATTCAGGCTCATTGTTGTAATACTTTGTAAGGTCCTGAGAATAATCAATAAAGTGGCCATATGCATCTCCCAGATGCAGAGGCCGGTGGTCATCCTCCTTTTCAAAAAAAAAAGATAATGCATTGATTGATTCCCAGCCTAAACAGAACTTCAGAAGGGGACAACAGTATACTTGTCTTCATCATTGTCGATAGTGCTCTAGATGCCCGAATGGCAACCCAACATGACTGAGCGCTACCCCTATAAAGCAGCCGGCGCGGCTTATCGATGGCGTAGGAAGGCCCTTCAATGCAGGCTATCGTATGTGGTGGCAGTAAAGGGTGAACGTTGTTTCAAGTCAGTTGCATTGTCGCCTTGCGACGAACAAGTTGTTTGAACAGTATATAGGCCAACATCTTCGAACACGTCAAGCATTCCAATGCCAGCCAATTCTGCAAGCCAATCACTCTCATCCAGACAATTTTGAGAAGATCCACAATCATGCTTTGTTTCCTCAAGAAAACACTGTTTTCGAGTTTCCTTTACATGCAAAGAGCAGCTTCGAGGGTAGCTGCAGTCAACTTATCCGACTCGCAATGCATGTCTATGCCAACATGTAATTACTAAACATTACATAGTGTAAGAAAAGTTCAGATAGTATATCAACCACAACAATTGTAATCCAAATGCAGAATTACTATCCTGAAAATTTGATGTGAAGTGGACAATCCATAATTCGGAATTTGCTTCCAAGAAAACCAAAGTGATTTAAATCATCACTATTATACAAGGACACACACACACAAAAAATAAACTTGTGAGAGTTTGGATCCTCTTTTATTTTACCACTATTAGCAAAATTAGATCCTCTTTTAGTTGGCAACTATTATTGTTAGGCGCCAAATTAAATTAGCTTAATTTTTAACACGATTGGACGCATGCCCCAACTGCCGGAGAGGAAAAATAGTTGTTGCAGTGAAATGTTGCATCCAAATTTATACATAGAACAGAAAACAAATAATCAGATATTTGACTACTCGATCGGTTCTCCTCAAACTAAACAAAGTGGAATGATGATGGGCATATCTTTTCCGAATTAACAGGTTCAAATTATCGACAATCCTAGGATGAAAATGCATGGACAAATGCATGCCAATATCTGTGAATCAGAAAAGAAAGAAAAACAATCACCATCTTGTGCAACGAACATCCAAGAATACAACTGCAAATACTCCAGGGATAAGGGTGCAAGCATGGTGTCGTGCATGATTTATCCAGTAACAGCTCGTGTAGGAACTTATTCTGAATTCTTTGAAACCCAAAGGGCGATCTAAAAATAATTTCTTCAATCTAGAAACCTCGTCCACTCTGAAAGAGATAACTAAAAGAAAAAAAAACATATGTATCAGTACAGTGGGTGTTTTGTTTACAACAATGGCTGGAAAATATAGTGCTACATCCTTGTAATAGCATCTATATATAACAACCATATAGAGATATGAATAATAAAATGGATGATAAAGGGAACTGCATGGAGTATGTTGGAGAACGTAGTAATTTCAAAAAAATTCCTACGCACACGTAAGATCATGGTGATGCATAGCAACGAGAGTGGAGAGTGTTGTCCACGTACCCTCGTAGACCGAAAGCAGAAGTGTTAGCACAACGCGGTTGATGTAGTCGTACGTCTTCACGGCCCGACCAATCAAACACCGAAACTACGGCACCTCCGAGTTCTAGCACACGTTTAGCTCGATGACGATCCCCGGACTCTGATCCAGCAGAATGTCGGGGAAGAGTTCTATCAGCACGATGGCGTGGTGACGATCTTGATGTTCTACTGTCGCAGGGCTTCGCCTAAACACCACTACAATATTATCGAGGATTATGATGGAGGGGGACACCGCACACGGCTAAGAGATCAATGATCCATTGTTGTGTCCATGGGGTGCCCCCCTGCCCCTGTATATAAAGGAGCAAGGGGGGAGGCGGCCGGCCTAGGAGGAGGGCGCACCAAGGGGGGAGTCCTACTTCCACCGGGAGTAGGACTCCTCCTTTCCTTGTTGGAGTAGGAGAGAAGGAAAGAGGAGGAGAGAAAGAAAGAAAAGGGGCTGCACCCCTTGTCCAATTCGGACCAGAGGGGGGCCGCGCGCCTCCTTCCTTTTGGCCTCTCTCCTCTATTTCCGTATGGCCCAATAAGACCCATATACTCCCCGGTGAATTCCCGTAACTCTCCGGTACTCCGATAAATATCTGAATCACTCGGAACCTTTCCGATATCCGAATATAGTCGTCCAATATACCGATCTTTATGTCTCGACCATTTCGAGACTCCTCGTCATGTCCCCGATCTCATCCGGGACTCCAAACTCCTTCGGTACATCAAAACTCATAAACTCATAATATAAATTTCATCGAAACTTTAAGCGTGTGGACCCTACGGGTTCGAGAACAATGTAGACATGACCGAGACACGTCTCCGGTCAATAACCAATAGCGGAACCTGGATGCTCATATTGGCTCCCACATATTCTACGAAGATCTTTATCGGTCAAACCGCATAACAACATACGTTGTTCCCTTTGCCATCGGTATGTTACTTGCCCGAGATTCGATCGTCGGTTTCTTAATACCTAGTTCAATCTCGTTACCGGCAAGTCTCTTTACTCGTTCCGTAATACATCATCTCGCAACTAACTCATTAGTTGCATTGCTTGCAAGGCTTAAGTGATGTGCATTACCGAGAGGGCCCCGAGATACCTCTCCGACAATTGAAGTGACAAATCCTAATCTTGAAATACGCCAACCCAACATGTATCTTTGGAGACACCTGTAGAGCACCTTTATAATCACCCAGTTACGTTGTGACGTTTGGTAGCACACAAAGTGTTCCTCCGGTAAATGGGAGTTGCATAATCTCATAGTCATAGGAACATGTATAAGTCATAAAGAAAGCAATAGCAACATACTAAACGATCGAGTGCTAAGCTAACAGAATGGGTCAAGTCAATCTCATCATTCTCCTAATGATGTGATCCCGTTAATCAAATGACAACTCATGTCTATGGCTAGGAAACATAACCATCTTTGATCAACGAGCTAGTCAAGTAGAGGCATACTAGTGACACTATATTTGTCTATGTATTCACACATGTATCATGTTTCCGGTTAATACAATTCTAGCATGAATAATAAACATTTATCATGAAATAAGGAAATAAATAATAACTTTATTATTGCCTCTAGGGCATATTTCCTTCAGTCTCCCACTTGCACTAGAGTCAATAATTTAGCTCACATCGCCATGTGATTTAACATCAATAGTTCGCATCTTTATGTGGTTAACACCCATAGTTCACATCAACATGTAACCAACACCCAAAGGGTTTACTAGAGTCAGTAATCTAGTTCACATCGCTATGTGATTAACACCCAAAGAGTACTAAGGTGTGATCATGTTTTGCTTGTGATATAATTTTAGTCAACGGGTCAGTCACATTCAGATCCGTAAGTATTTTGCAAATTTCTATGTCTATAATGCTCTGCACGGAGCTACTCTAGCTAATTGCTCCCACTTTCAATATGTATCCAGATTGAGACTTAGAGTCATCTGGATCAGTGTCAAAATTTGCATCGACATAACCCTTTACGACAAACCTTTTTGTCACCTCCATAATCGAGAAAAATATCCTTATTCCACTAAGGATAATTTTGACCGCTGTCCAGTGATCTACTCCTAGATCACTATTGTACTCCCTTGCCAAAATCAGTGTAGGGTATACAATAGATCTGGTACACAGCATGGCATACTTTATAGAACCTATGGCTGAGGCATAGGGAATGACTTTCACTCTCTTTCTATCTTCTGCCGTGGTCGGGCTTTGAGTCTTACACAATTTCACACCTTGTTACACAGGTAAGAACTCTTTCTTTGACTGCTCCATTTTGAACTACTTCAAAATCTTGTCAAGGTATGTACTCGTTGAAAAAACTTATCAAGCGTCTTGGTCTATCTCTATAGATCTTGATGCTCAATATGTAAGCAGCTTCACCGAGGTCTTTCTTTGAAAACTCATTTCAAACACTCCTTTATGCTTTGAAGAATAATTCTACATTATTTCCGATCAACAATATGTCATTCACATATACTTATCAGAAATGCTATAGTGCTCCCACTCACTTTCTTGTAAATACAGGCTTCACCGCAAGTCTGTATAAAACTATATGTTTTGATCAACTCATCAAAGCGTATATTCCAACTTTGAGATGCTTGCACCAGTCCACAGATGGATCACTGGAGCTTGCACATTTTGTTAGCACCTTTAGGATTGACAAAACCTTCTGGTTGCATCATATACAACTCTTCTTTAATAAATCCATTAAGGATTGCAGTTTTGTTATCCATTTGCTAGATTTCTTAAAATGTGGCAATTGCTAACATGATTCGGACAGACTTAAGCATAGATACGAGTGAGAAACTCTCATCATAGTCAACACCTTGAACTTGTCGAAAACCTTTTGCGACAATTCTAGCTTTGTAGATAGTAACACTACTATCAGCATCCCTCTTCCTCTGGAAGATCCATTTAATCTCAATGGCTCGCCGATCATTGGGCAAGTCAATCAAAGTCCATACTTTGTTCTCATACATGGATCTCATCTCAGATTTCATGGCCTCAAGCCATTTTGCAGAATCTGGGCTCACCATCGCTTTCTCATAGTTCGTAGGTTCGTCATGGTCAAGTAACATGACCTCCAGAACAGGATTATCGTACCACTCTGGTGCGGATATCACTCTGGTTTACCTACGAGGTTTGGTAGTAACTTGATCTGAAGTTACATGATCATCATCATTAGTTTCCTCACTAATTGGTGTAGGTGTCACAGAAACCGGTTTGTGTGATGTACTACTTTCCAATAAGGGAGCAGGTACAATTACCTCATCAAGTTCTACTTTCCTCCCACTCACTTCTTTCGAGAGAAACTCCTTCTCTAGAAAGGATCCATTCTTAGCAACGAATGTCTTGCCTTCGGATCTGTGATAGAAGGTGTACCCAATTGTCTCCTTTGGGTATCCTATGAAGACGCACTTCTACGATTTGGGTTTGAGCTTATCAGGTTGAAACTTTTTCACATAAGCATTGCAACCTCAAACTTTAAGAAACGACAACTTAGGTTTCTTGCCAAACCATAGTTCATACGGTGTCGTCTCAACGGATTTAGATGGTGCCCTATTTAACGTGAATGCAGCTGTCTCTAATGCATAACCCCAAAACGATAGTGGTAGATCAGTAAGAGACATCATAGATCGCACCATATCTAATAAAGTACGGTTATGACGTTCGAACACACCATTATGTTGTGGTGTTCCAGGTGGCACGAATCTGTGAAACTATTCCACATTGTTTTAATTGAAGACCAAACTCGTAACTCAAATATTCGTCTCCGCGATCAGATCATAG
The DNA here is from genome assembly GCF_003073215.2 of Triticum urartu. Lineage (NCBI taxonomy): Eukaryota > Viridiplantae > Streptophyta > Magnoliopsida > Poales > Poaceae > Triticum > Triticum urartu. The sequence goes on along the minus strand of NC_053022.1, from coordinate 443,092,739 downwards.
AAACCTTTTTTTCTTGTCACGATGATTTTCCACTTCACTCTGAAATTCTTTGAACTGTTCAAATGTTTCAGAGTTATGTTTCATCAAGTAGATATACCCATATCTGCTCAAATCATCTATGAAGGTCAGAAAATAACGATACCCGCCGCAAGCCTTAACACTCATCAGAACGCATACATCAGTATGTATTATTTCCAATAAGCCAGTTGCTTGCTCCATTGTTCCAGAGAACGGAGTTTTAGTCATCTTGCCCATAAGGCATGGTTCGCAAGCATCAAGTGATTCATAATCAAGTGATTCCAAAATCCCATCAGCATGGAGTTTCTTCATGCGATTTACACCAATATGACCTAAACGGCAGTGCCACAAACAAGTTGCACTATCATTATTAACTTTGCATCTTTTGGCTTCAATATTATGAATATGTGTATCACTACGATCGAGATCCAACAAACCATTTCTGTTGGTGTGTATGACCATAGAAAGTTTTATTCATGTAAACAGAACAACAATTGTTCTCTAACTTAAATGAATAATCATATTGCAATAAACATGATCAAATCATATTCATGGTCAACGCAAACACCAAATAACACTTATTTAGGTTCAACACTAATCCCGAAAGTATAGGGAGTCTGCGATGATGATCATATCAATCTTGGAACCACTTCCAACACACATCGGCACCTCACCCTTAACTAGTCTCTGTTTATTCTGCAACTCCCATTTTGAGTTACTAATCATAGCAACGGAACTGGTATCAAATACTTAGGGGTTGCTATAAACACTAGTAAAGTATACATCAATAACATGTATATCAAATATACCTTTGTTCACTTTACCATCCTTCTTATCCGCCAAATACTTTGGGCAGTTCTGCTTCCAGTGACCAGTTCCTTTGCAGTAGAAGCACTCAGTCTCAGGCTTAGGTCCAGACTTGGGCTTCTTCACTTGAGCAGCAACTCACTTGCCATTCTTCTTGAAGTTCCCGTTCTTCCCTTTTCCCTTTTTTCTTGAAACTAGTGGTCTTGTTAACTATCAACACTTGATGGTTTTCTTGATTTCTACCTTCGTCGATTTCAGCATCACGAAGAGCTTGGGAATTGTTTCCGTTATCCCTTGCATATTATAGTTCATCACGAAGTTCAACTAACTTGGTGATGGTGACTAGAGAATTATGTCAATCACTATCTTATTTGGAAGATTAACTCCCACTTGATTCAAGAGATTGTAGTACCCAGACAATCTGAGCACATGCTCACTGCTTGGGCTATTCTCCTCCATCTTTTAGCTATAGAACTTGTTGGAGATTTCATATCTCTCAACTCGGGTATTTGCTTGAAATATTAACTTCAACTCCTGGAACATCTCATATGATCCATGACGTTCAAAACGTCTTTGAAGTCCCGATTCTAAGCCGTTAAGCATGGTGCACTAAACTATCAAGTAGTCATCATACTGAGCTAGCTAAACATTCATAACTTCTGCATCTGCTCCTGCAATAGGTCTGTCTGTTGGGGAACGTAGTAATTTCAAAAAAAATTCCTACGCACACGCAAGATCATGGTGATGCATAGCAACGAGAGGGGAGAGTGCGATCTACGTACCCTTGTAGACCGACAGCGGAAGCGTTAGCATAGCGCGGTTGATGTAGTCGTACGTCTTCACGGCCCGACCGATCAAGCACCGAAACTACGACACCTCCGAGTTTTAGCACACGTTCAGCTCGATGACGATCCCCGGACTCTAATCCAGCAAAGTGTCGGGGAAGAGTTCCGTCAGCACGACGGCGTGGTGACGATCTTGATGTACTACCGTCGCAGGGCTTCGCCTAAGCACCGCTACAATATTATCGAGGATTATGGTGGAAGGGGGCACCACACACGGCTAAGAATATGATCACGTGGATCAACTTGTGTCTCTAGTGGTGCCCCCTGCCCCCGTATATAAAGGAGCAAGGGGAGGAGGCCGGCCGGCCCTATAGGCGCGCCAAGGAGGAGTCCTCCTCCTAGTAGGAGTAGGACTCCTACTAGGAGGGGGAAGGAAGTGGGGAGGGAGAAGGAAAGGGGGGTGCCGCCCCCCCTCTCCTAGTCCAATTCGGACCAGGGGGGAGGAGGCGCGCGACCCACCCTTGCTGCCCCTCTCTCTCTCCACTAAGGCCCATATGGCCCATTACTTCTCCCGGTAGGGTTCCGGTAACCCTCCGGCTCTCCGGTTTTCTCCGAAATCACCCGGAACACTTTCGTTGTCCGAATATAGCCGTCCAATATATCAATCTTTATGTCTCGACCATTTCGAGACTCCTCGTTATGTCCGTGATCACATCCGGGACTCCGAACTAACTTCGGTACATCAAAACTCATAAACTCATAATATAACTGTCATCAAAACCTTCAGCGTGCGGACCCTACGGGTTCGAGAACAATGTAGACATGACCGAGACACGTCTCCGGTCAATAACCAATAGCGGAACTTGGATGCTCATATTGGCTCCCACATATTCTATGAAGATCTTTATCGGTCAGACCGCATAACAACATACGGTGTTCCCTTTGTCATCGGTATGTTACTTGCCCGAGATTCGATCGTCGGTATCTCAATACCTAGTTCAATCTCGTTACCGGCAAGTCTCTTTACTCGTTTCGTAATACATCATCTCGCAACTAACTCATTAGTTGCAATGCTTGCAAGGCTTATGTGATGTGCATTACCGAGAGGGCCCAGAGATACCTCTCCGACAATCGGAGTGACAAATCCTAATCTTGAAATACGCCAACCCAACATGTACCTTTGGAGACACCTATAGAGCTCCTTTATAATCACCGAGTTACATTGTGACGTTTGGTAGCACACAAAGTGTTCCTCTGGCAAACGGGAGTTGCATAATCTCATAGTCATAGGAACATGTACAAGTCACGAAGAAAGCAATAGCAACACACTAAACGATCGGGTGCTAAGCTAATGGAATGGGTCATGTCAATCACATCATTCTCCTAATAATGTGATCCCGTTAATCAAATGACAACACATGTCTATGGCTAGGAAACATAACCATCTTTGATTAACGAGCTAGTCAAGTAGAGACATACTAGTGACGTTTAGTTTGTCTATGTATTCACACAATTATTATGTTTCCGGATAATACAATTCTAGCATGAATAATAAACATTTATCATGATATAAGGAAATAAAATAATAACATTATTATTGTGTCTAGGGCATATTTCCTTCAGTCTCCCACTTGCACTAGAGTCAATAATCTAGATTACACAGTAATGATTCTAACACCCATGGAGCTTTGGTGCTGATCATGTTTTGCTCGTGGAAGAGGCTTAGTCAATGGGTCTGCAACATTCAGATACGTATGTATCTTGCAAATCTCTATGTGTCCCACCTGGACTAGATCCCTGATGGAATTGAAGCGTCTCTTGATGTGCTTGGCTCTCTTGTGAAATCTGGATTCCTTTGCCAAGGCAATTGCACCAGTATTGGCACAAAAGATTTTCATTGGTCCCGACGCACTAGGTATGACTCCTAGATCAGATATGAACTCCTTCATCCAGACTCCTTCGTTTGCTACTTCCGAAGCAGCTATGTACTCCGCTTCACATGTAGATCCCGCCACAACGCTTTGTTTAGAACTGCACCAACTGACAGCTCCACCGTTTAATGTAAACATGTATCCGGTTTGCGGAATCTGGGCTCACCATTGCTTCTCCATAGTTCGTAGGTTCATCATGATCTAGTAGCATGACTTCCAGAACAGGATTACCGTACCACTCTGGTGCGGATCTTACTCTGGTTGATCTACGAGGTTCAGTAGTATCTTGTTCTGAAGCTTCATGATCATCATCATTAGCTTCCTCACTAATTGGTGTAGGTGTCACAGAAACTGGTTTCTGTGATGTACTACTTTCCAATAAGGGAGCAGGTACAGTTACCTCATCAAGTTCTACTTTCCTCCCACTCACTTCTTTCGAGAGAAACTCCTTCTCTAGAAAGTTTCCGAATTTAGCAACAAAAGTTTTGCCTTCGGGTCTGTGATAGAAGGTGTATCCAATAGTTTCCTTTGGATATCCTATGAAGACACATTTCTCTGATTTGGGTTCGAGGTTATCAGGTTGAAGTTTTTTCACATAAGCATCGCAACCCCAAACTTTCAGAAATGACAACTTTGGTTTCTTGCCAAACCATAGTTCATAAGGCGTCGTCTCAACGGATTTTGAGGTGCCCTATTTAACGTGAATGCGGCCGTCTCTAGAGCATAACCCCAAAACGATAGCGGTAAATCAGTAAGAGACATCATAGATCGCATCATATCAAGTAAAGTACGATTACGACGTTCGGACACACCATTACGTTGTGGTGTTCCGGGTGGCTTGAGTTGCGAAACTATTCCGCATTGTTTCAAATGTACACCAAACTCGTAACTCAAATATTCTCCTCCACGATCAGATCGTAGGAATTTTATTTTCTTGTTACGATGATTTTCAACTTCACTCTGAAATTCTTTAAACTTTTCAAACGTTTCAGACTTGTGTTTCATTAAGTAGATATACCCATATCTGCTTAAGTCATCTGTGAAGGTGAGAAAATAACGATATCCGCCACGAGCCTCAATATTCATCGGACCACATACATCTGTATATATGATTTCCAACAAATCTGTTGCTCTCTCCGTAGTACCGGAGAACGGTGTTTTTGTCATCTTACCCATAAGGCACGGTTCGCAAGTACCAAGCGATTCATAATCAAGTGGTTCCAAAAGTCCATCAGTATGGAGTTTCTTCATGCGCTTTACACCGATATGACCCAAACGGCAGTGCCACAAATAAGTTGCACTATCATTATCAACTCTGCATCTTTTGGCTTCAACATTATGAATATGTGTGTCACTACTATCGAGATTTAATAAGAATAGACCACTCTTTAAGGGTGCATGACCATAAAAGATATTACTCATATAAATACAACAACCATTATTCTCTGATTTAAATGAATAACCGTCTCGCATTAAACAAGATCCAGATATAATGTTCATGCTTAACGCTGGCACCAAATAACAATTATTTAGGTCTAATACTAATCCCGAAGGTAGATGTAGAGGTAGTGTGCCGACCGCGATCACATCGACTTTGGAACCATTTCCCACGCGCATCGTCACCTCGTCCTTAGCCAATCTTCGCTTAATCCGTAGTCCCTGTTTCGAGTTGCAAATGTTAGCAACAAAACCAGTATCAAATACCCAGGTGTTACTGCGAGCATTAGTAAGGTACACATCAATAACATGTATATCACATATACCTTTGTTCACCTTGCCATCCTTCTTATCCGCTAAATACTTGGGGCAGTTCCGCTTCCAGTGACCAGTCTGCTTGCAGTAGAAGCACTCAGTTTCAGGCTTAGTCCAGGTTTGGGTTTCTTCTCTTGAGTAGCAACTTGCTTGTTGTTCTTTTTGAAGTTCCCCTTCTTCTCCCCTTTGCCCTTTTTCTTGAAACAAGTGGTCTTGTTTACCATCAACACTTGATGCTCCTTCTTGATTTCTACCTCCGCAGCTTTCAGCATTGCGAAGAGCTCGGGAATAGTCTTATTCATCCCTTGCATATTATAGTTCATCACGAAGCTCTTGTAGCTTGGTGGCAGTGATTGGAGAATTATGTCAATGACGCAATCATCTGGAAGATTAACTCCCAATTGAATCAAGTGATTATTATACCCAGACATTTTGAGTATATGCTCACTGACAGAACTGTTCTCCTCCATCTTGCAGCTATAGAACTTATTGGAGACTTCATATCTCTCAATCCGGGCATTTGCTTGAAATATTAACTTCAACTCCTGGAACATCTCATATGCTCCATGACGTTCAAAACATCGTTGAAGTCCCGATTCTAAGACCTAAAGCATGGCACACTGAACTATCGAGTAGTCATCAGCTTTGCTCTGCCAGACGTTCATAACATTTGGTGTTGCTCCAGCAGCAGGCCTGGCACCCAGCGGTGCTTTCAGGACGTAATTCTTCTGTGCAGCAATGAGGATAATCCTCAAGTTACGGACCCAGTCCGTGTAGTTGCTACCATCATCTTTCAACTTTGCTTTCTCAAGGAACGCATTAAAATTCAATGGAACAACAGCACGGGCCATCTATCTACAATCAAACATAAACAAGCAAGATACTATCAGGTACTAAGTTCATGATAAATTTAGGTTCAATTAATCATATTACTAAAGAACTCCCACTTAGATAGACATCCCTCTAATCCTCTAAGTGATTACGTGATCCAAATCAACTAAACCATGTCCGATCATCACGTGAGATGGAGTAGTTTCATTGGTGAACATCACTATGTTGATCATATCTACTATATGATTCACGCTCGACCTTTCGGTCTCCGTGTTCCGAGGCCATATCTGTATATGCTTGGCTCGTCAAGTATAACCTGAGTATTCCGCGTGTGCAACTGTTTTGCACCCGTTGTATTTGAATGTAGAGCCTATCACACCCGATCATCATGTGGAGTCTCAGCATGAAGAACTTTCGCAACGGTGCATACTCAGGGAGAACACTTCTTGATAATTAGTGAGAGATCATCTTAAAATGCTACCGTCAATCAAAGCAAGATAAGATGCATAAAAGATAAACATCACATGCAATCAATATAAGTGATATGATATGGCCATCATCATCTTGTGCTTGTGATCTCCATCTTCGAAGCACCGTCGTGATCACCATCGTCACCGGCGCGACACCTTGATCACCATCGTAGCATCGTTGTCATCTCGCCAATCTTATGCTTCCACGACTATCGCTACCGCTTAGTGATAAAGTAAAGCATTACAGCGCAATTGCATTGCATACAATAAAGCGACAACCATATGGCTCCTGCCAGTTGCCGATAACTTGGTTACAAAACATGATCATCTCATACAATAAAATTTAGCATCATGTCTTGACCATATCACATCACAACATGCCCTGTAAAAACAAGTTAGACGTCCTCTACTTTGTTGTTGCAAGTTTTACGTGGCTGCTACGGGCTTAAGCAAGAACCAATCTTACCTACGCATCAAAACCACAACGATAGTTTGTCAAGTTGGTGTTGTTTTAAACTTCACAAGGACCGGGCATAGCCACACTCGGTTCAACTAAAGTTGGAGAAACTGTCACCCGCTAGCCACCTTTGTGCAAAGCATGTCGGGAGAACCGGTCTCGCGTAAGCGTACGCGTAATGTCGGTCCGGGCCGCTTCGTCCAACAATACCGCCGAACCAAAGTATGACATGCTGGTAAGCAGTATGACTTATATCGCCCACAACTCACTTGTGTTCTACTCATGCAAATAACATCAACACATAAAACCTAGGCTCGGATGCCACTGTTGGGGAACGTAGTAATTTCAAAAAAATTCGTATGCACACGCAAGATCATGGTGATGCATAGCAACGAGAGGGGAGAGTGCGATCTACGTACCCTTGTAGACCGACAGCGGAAGCGTTAGCACAACGCGATTGATGTAGTCGCACATCTTCATGGCCCGACCGATCAAGCACCGAAACTACGGCACCTCCGAGTTTTAGCACACGTTCAGCTCGATGACGATCCCCGGACTCCGATCCAGCAAAGTGTCGAGGAAGAGTTCCGTCAGCATGACGGTGTGGTGACGATCTTGATGTACTACCGTCGCAGGGCTTCGCCTAAGCACCGCTACAATATTATCGAGGATTATGGTGGAAGGGGGCACCGCACACGGCTAAGAATATGATCATGTGGATCAACTTGTGTCTCTAGGGGTGCCCCCTGCCCCCATATATAAAGGAGCAAGGGGAGGAGGCCGGCCGACCCTATAGGCGCGCCAAGGAGGAGTCCTCCTAGGAGGGGGAAGGAAGTGGGGAGGGAGAAGGAAAGGGGGGCGCCGCCCCCCTCTCCTAGTCCAATTCGGACTAGGGGGGAGGAGGTGCGCGGCCCACCCTTGCTGCCCCTCTCTCTCTCCACTAAGGCCCATATGTCCCATTACTTCTCCCGGTAGGGTTCCGGTAACCCTCCGGCTCTCCGGTTTTCTCCAAAATCACCCAAAACACTTCCGGTGTCCGAATATAGCCGTCCAATATATCAATCTTTATGTCTCGACCATTTCAAGACTCCTCATTATGTCCGTGATCACATACGGGACTCCGAACTAACTTCGGTACATCAAAACTCATAAACTCATAATATAACTGTCATCGAAACCTTAAGCGTGCGGACCCTATGGGTTCGAGAACAATGTAGACATGACCGAGACACGTCTCCGGTCAATAACCAATAGCGGAACCTGGATGCTCATATTGGCTCTCACATATTCTACGAAGATCTTTATCGGTCAGATCGCATAACAACATACGTTGTTCCCTTTGTCATCGGTATGTTACTTGCCCGGGATTCGATCGTCGGTATCTCAATACCTAGTTCAATCTCGTTACCGGCAAGTCTCTTTACTCGTTTCGTAATACATCATCTCGCAACTAACTCATTAGTTGCAATGCTTGCAAGGCTTATGTGATGTGCATTACCGAGAGGGCCCAGAGATACCTCTCCGACAATCGGAGTGACAAATCCTAATCTCGAAATACGCCAACCCGACATGCACCTTTGGAGACACCTGTAGAGCTCCTTTATAATCACCCAGTTACATTGTGACGTTTGGTAGCACACAAAGTGTTCCTCTGGCAAACGGGAGTTGCATAATCTCATAGTCATAGGAACATGTACAAGTCATGAAGAAAGCAATAGCAACACACTAAACGATCGGGTGCTAAGCTAATGGAATGGGTCATGTCAATCACATCATTCTCCTAATAATGTGATCCTGTTAATCAAATGATAACACATGTCTATGGTTAGGAAACATAATCATCTTTGATTAACGAGCTAGTCAAGTAGAGACATACTAGTGACGTTTAGTTTGTCTATGTATTCACACAAGTATTATGTTTCCGGATAATACAATTCTAGCATGAATAATAAACATTTATCATGATATAAGGAAATAAAATAATAACATTATTATTGTCTCTAGGGCATATTTCCTTCACTGTCACCTAGCGGTGCATCAAGAACATAATTCTTCTATGCAGCAATAAGGATAAACCTCAGATCACGGATCCAATCCGCATCATTGCTACTAACATCTTTCAACTTAGTTTTTCTCTAGGAACATATCAAAATAAACATAGGGAAGCAACAACACGAGCTATTGATCTACAACATAGATATGATAATACTACCAGGACTAAGTTCATGATAAATTTAAGTTCAATTAATCATATTACTTAAGAACTCCCACTTAAAAAGACATCCCTCTAATCTTCTAAGTGATCACGTGATCCAAATCAACTAAACCATAACCGATCATCACGTGAAATGGAGTAGCTTTCAATGGTGAACATCAATATGTTGATCATATCTACCATATGATTCACGCTCGACCTTTCGGTCTCAGTGTTCCGAGGCCATATCTGCATATGCTAGGCTCGTCAAGTTTAACCTGAGTATTCTGCGTGTGCAAAACTGGCTTGCACCCGTTGTAGATGGACGTAGAGCTTATCACACCCGATCATCACGTGGTGTCTGGGCACGACGAACTTTGGCAACGGTGCATACTCAAGGAGAACACTTTTATCTTGAAATTTAGTGAGAGATCATCTTATAATACTACCGTCAATCAAAGCAAGATAAGATGCATAAAAGATAAACATCACATGCAATCAATATAAGTGATATGATATGGCCATCATCATCTTGTGCTTATGATCTCCATCTCCGAAGTACCGTCATGATCACCATCGTCACCGGCGCGACACCTTGATCACCATCGTAGCATCGTTGTCGTCTCGCCAATCTTATGCTTCCACGACTATCGCTACCGCTTAGTGATAAAGTAAAGCATTACAGCGCAATTGCATTGCATACAATAAAGCGACAACCATATGGCTCCTGCCAGTTGCCGATAACTCGGTTACAAAACATGATCATCTCATACAATAAAATTTAGCATCATGTCTTGACCATATCACATCACAACATGCCCTGCAAAAACAAGTTAGGCGTCCTCTACTTTGTTGTTGCAAGTTTTATGTGACTGCTACAGGCTTTAGCAAGAACCGTTCTTACCTACGCATCAAAACCACAACGATAGTTTGTCAAGTTGGTGTTGTTTTAACCTTCGCAAGGACCGGGCGTAGCCACACTTGGTTCAATTAAAGTTGGAGAAACTGACACTCGCCAGCCACCTGTGTGCAAAGCACGTCGGTAGAACCAGTCTCGCGTAAGCGTACGCGTAATGTCGGTCCGGGCTGCTTCATCCAACAATACCGCCGAACCAAAGTATGACATGCTGGTAAGCAGTATGACTTATATCGCCCACAACTCACTTCTGTTCTACTCGTGCACAACATCAACGCATAAAACCTAGGCCCGGATGCCACTGTTGGAGAACGTAGTAATTTCAAAAAAATTCCTACACACACGCAAGATCATGGTGATGCATAGCAACGAGAGGGAAGAGTGTTGTCCACGTACCCTCGTAGACCGAAAGCGGAAGCGTTAGCACAACGCGGTTGATGTAGTCGTACGTCTTCACGTCTCGACCGATCAAGCACCGAAACTACGACACCTCCGAGTTCTAGCACACGTTCAGCTCGATGACGATCCCAGGACTCCGATCCAGCAGAATGTCGGGGAAGAGTTCTGTCGGCACGACGGCGTGGTGACGATCTTGATGTTCTACTGTCGCAGGGCTTCGCCTAAGCACCACTACAATATTATCGAGGATTATGGTGGAGGGGGCACCGCACACGGCTAAGAGATCAATGATCCATTGTTGTGTCCATGGGGTGCCCCCTGCCCCTGTATATAAAGGAGCAAGGGGGAGGCGGCCGGCCTAGGAGGAGGGCGCACCAAGGGGGGAGTCCTACTCCCACCGGGAGTAGGACTCCTCCTTTCCTTGTTGGAGTAGGAGAGAAGGAAAGAGGAGGAGAGGAAGAAGGAAAAGGGGGCTGCACCCCTTGTCCAATTCGGACCAGAGGGGGGCCGCGCGCCTCCTTCCTTTTGGCCTCTCTCCTCTATTCCTGTATGGCCCAATAAGGCCCATATACTCCCCGGCGAATTCTCGTAACTCTCCGGTACTCCGATAAATACCCGAATCACTCGGAACCTTTTCAATGTCCGAATATAGTCGTCCAATATATTGATCTTTACGTCTCGACCATTTCAAGACTCCTCGTCATGTCCCCGATCTCATCCGGGACTCCGAACTCCTTCGGTACATCAAAACTCATAAACTCATAATATAAATGTCATCGAAACTTTAAGCGTGCGGACCCTACGGGTTTGAGAACAATGTAGACATGACCGAGACATGTCTCCGGTCAATAACCAATAGCGGAACCTGGATGCTCATATTGGCTCCCACATATTCTACGAAGATCTTTATCGGTCAAACCGCATAACAACATACGTTGTTCCCTTTGTCATCGGAATGTTACTTGCCTGAGATTCGATCGTCGGTATCTTAATACCTAGTTCAATCTCGTTACCGGCAAGTCTCTTTACTCGTTCCGTAATACATCATCTCGCAACTAACTCATTAGTTGCATTGCTTGCAAGGCTTAAGTGATGTGCATTACCGAGAGGGCCCAGAGATACCTCTCCGACAATCGAAGTGACAAATCCTAATCTCGAAATACGCCAACCCAACATGTATCTTTGGAGACACCTGTAGAGCACCTTTAGAATCACCCAGTTACGTTGTGACGTTTGGTAGCACACATAGTGTTCCTCCGGTAAACGAGAGTTGCATAATCTCATAGTCATAGGAACATGTATAAGTCATGAAGAAAGCAATAGCAACATACTAAACGATCGAGTGCTAAGCTAACAGAATGGGTCAAGTCAATCACATCATTCTCCTAATGATGTGATCCCGTTAATCAAATGACAACTCATGTCTATGGCTAGGAAACATAACCATCTTTGATCAACGAGCTAGACAAGTAGAGGCAAAGTAGTGACGTTTAGTTTGTCTATGTATTCACACAATTATTATGTTTCCGGATAATACAATTCTAGCATGAATAATAAACATTTATCATGAAATAAGGAAATAAATAATAACTTTATTATTGCCTCTAGGACATATTTCCTTCGGAGTAATGCACTGCTATAGGATCCTGGAGCAAAGTAAATATATGTACGATCTTCAATCTTGCAGGCACATAATGTGTTGATTTTGTTTCTCAAGAGTTGTGTAGGTCATCGTAGGAACATCTGGCTTCAGGCTTTCAACTCTTGACCTCAAACCATTTTCTTTAGTAACTAATCTGCAAATAAATCGACATGGAACTAAGCTGAGAGAAAAATAAGACTGAATTTTGCTTATAAAATCGAACCACATAGGCGCTCACCAAAGGGTGAATATATCAATTCTGATTTCTATTTACTAAAATCGGATCTAATTCAGATGCATCTCACTTGCAGGCATGTTAGACCCAATACCTGTATACTAATCTGAAGAGGATCGTGCAAATTAGGATTAACCATGATGGTTTGGACAAGGGGCTTACATCCCAGATTGCCGGAGTACTATTGGTGCTGGTACGAACTGGCCATGATTTGGCTTCTCTGCTATCAGACCAGGACGTCGGAGTCCGTTGGGAAGCAGAGGAGTACCGACGGCACCCGCACCTAAGCACCAGAAATCTCATATTTGGTCATCACAAACTCTTGTACGTTGACATATACTACTAATGTCATCTTAGTTGATTATTCCTGCACCAAAAGAGCTCCTAAAAAAAGGTGCTGAACCAAAACTGGGCTGGGTTCCATATTGATATCATACGTCTCCGTATTATTTATTGGCTCACAGATCCTCGATAAACTCCTTCCCTACAAACATGTGCTCCTTATAGTGTGGTAGGACATAATATTCCCCCACTTCCCCGCCACTGCTGCCATTGGCAAACACATAAAGAGCAAGTCAAGAAGACATAATTTAACTAAACTATTCAGATAGCATAGCTTTAATCTATAGATGATTCAGCTCACTTCTTCCCATACCTACTCCACTAGAAGCAAACTGAGGATGACTTGCTCCCAAGATCCATACCAAAGCTCATGTGTTCAAAAAGCAAATGGACAACCAATACCTGCATTAAGATGCACTAAAGTTTATATACTGTCCGAAAGGAGCTACCAACTTCATAAATGGTAGTAAATACTTACGACCAAGACTTAAATAGTCCATCCAATGATCAATAAGAACATAAATCAACATTGCATGAATATAAGAGTAAGAATGGCAATAAATTGGCATTATAATGCTTTTAAGGAGCTCACATTCTTTCTTTCTGTGGGTAAAACTTGTATTACTCATCTTTCAGCATCATTACAAATAGCAGTGCAAAGATGAACCCAACCAAACTACGGTTGTTCTTTCTATCCAGCAAGTTTGCTAAGTATTGAATAACCTGATTCTGAGTTCATTTTATATGAGTACGATACAATTTTGACAATTTCGACGGTTCCCTGGAAGAGTTTTGGTGAAGGAAAAAATTGTTCACTTCCCATCATTTGGGCAAGTGAGAATATTAAAAGAAAGTGAGAATATTAAAAGAAACTGTAGCCTCCACAGAATAGAAAATAATTCTCTAGTCTCCACAGAATAGAAAATAATTCTCTAGTCTCCACAGAATATAAATACATTTCTAGCCTCCTGAAAGATAAACTATATAGCAAGACTATAATTAAACTACTTTCCATCACCATGCATAAATGTTGATTTTTTTGGTGGAAAAAAGATGGGATATAAACAATGCTAATATACACATGACGTATTAATTCATCCAATTTTTGTACGATGCTGCTATTTAACCATCAATGCTTGTGAAAAAAATGTAGAACACCTACTGAATTGTACACATACCAAGGTCGGACACCAAAGTATTGGACATGGAAGTAGTTCCGGAACAGGAATCATGATTCAGGAAAGAAGATAACAAATATATGAGCTTGTATATGCGTTCTTTTCCTCGTCTGTGAAAGCACTACACCATCATAGAAGTGCGTTGCCGCAGTGCTAATGCTCTGCAACTGTTGCTCCTCACCACATCACTCCGCATCCGAATAAGGCGTTTCCTAACTGGTTGTGCGCGCAACGCCAATCACAACCGCTGCTCCAACATATGGATCCGGGCCCTTTGCATGTGCATGCCCCTCTGCCTTTCTTTTCTTTCCTATAGACTGACACATGCATGGCTATAGTACACCTGCATGCCTAGGTTGTTTTTCCTCTCTTCAAAAACTTTGTTACTTTTAGTTGTCTTTTAACAGTTTAATCAAAATTTGTTTTTCAAACTTTATATATATTTGAACTCCTGACACCAAGTTATTCAATTTTTGAACATATTTTTTAACTGGAATTGAAATATGATTTTTTTAGAAGATTATCAGTGTTTTCAGTGAGGAACTTTGCTTGGCATAGTGAAGAACTTCTCATTTTCATTTGCAAAGTGATAAATAAACTGGACCAGGAGCTGAGGAACTTTATAAATAGGTTTTCTGCACTTTATTCGAAATATTAAAGAACTTCTCTAGAAAATGTATCTGGAACCGAAGAACTTTATGAACAACTTGTCTGAACTTTGATGAAATGTTTATGAAATTTTTTTAGAAATATATCAATATTGGACTTGTTTCGTAGAGCTAGCCGTGAGAAACTCAAATACATAAACGAATTCAAATTTGCATAGTTTATTTAGAAGTTATGGTGACATATTAACTTTGCTAGCAAATATGGTGAAGTAGCCCATCACCGATGCCTTGTGTACCTTGTGTCAGATTTCTAGTATAGGACCTATTGATGTTGACATGCATGCATGGGACCAGCTGCATGTTGATTTGACGTCTAGGATGGATGGGTGGATCAGATATACGTTGCGCGCGCAATGAGCTGGTAAAAATCCGCTTCCCTCCGCATCCTCCCAGCTCTACTTCTTCTCGTCAGAACTGTAAGAAAATCGGAAAGTTAATAATTAATAATCAACCAGATGGGAACAGGAAGTGGAGTGGGGAGGAAGATGTCGCTGGCAAGGAGAAGGACGGACCCGGTGAGGGGTCGAAGCAGGAGGATCGGAGAGCGGCAACAGAGGCCGAAATGAGCGGCGCCGACGGAGACCGAGTTGAGCGGCGACGGCGGGGGAGTGGAGGCAACCCGCGATGGCATCGGACACCGAGACCACCCAGCACGCTGTGAATCCTCCTGCCGCAGAACAGCCCGCCGTGAAACTGTCGATGTTGATCGAAGCAGCCATTCGCTGGTGGAGGTGCAGCTGAGGAGCGGGGTGGCGCTGCTGGTGGAGAAGTGGTCGTCGGGAGGGCGTTCGGTGAGGGAACCCAAGGATGGAGCGGTGGGAGGGTGGGACGACAGGGAGGGCGCAGGTCGTAGGCGGCAGTTGGGCGGCGCTGCCCGGTGAAGTGGCAACGTTCGGTGGTGAAGCAGCCCCGGGGTAGGCGAGGGGTGTGCTCAGCGGGTCGCGCCGGAGCCCGGTGGATTGGCGGGCGGCGGAGGCCCGCCCGTCCTGGCGTCCGTTGGGGGGCGCCCGGAGGAGCAGGCGAAAAAGATCGTGGTGTGGGCGTGGTGTCAGGAGCGGTTTGGTTGTTTTTTTTATTCCGAAGCGTCTGGTATGATTAGCGATGGCGCGGGTGTGGCTTAATTGTTGCGTGGCTTGTTGCGTTAAACATGGAGATAATTTAGACCCTTGGATATCTCAGATAGACGGCTATTGTTATTTGAATCTGCGCCTCTCTTTTTTTTTATAGTGGTAGTAGATAAGAGATTAAAAACAATGTACAAGAAGCCTCGAAATGGATGCGAACATCCACTCTCGGCCACATCCAATTACAACCAACGCCAGTGTACTCTAAACCTACTCTCTCACAAAACATGTCAAACCACCAACTCCTACTCCTGTCGTCCTTCACTCCTGAACTTCCCGCACAATGGCACCCACCAGCTCGAGGGTGGTCTTCTGTTGACTTGTTCTATTAAACACGCGCGTGTTTCTTTGCTTTCACAACGCCCAAACTACCGCGAAGACGAATGTGTCGAACCCATGCTTGTTCTCCCTAGTGAAAGCCCTCCTGGCATCCAACCATCAGTCCATAAGCGTGCCGTCCACCTCTGGCCTCCTGATGCTCATGTTCAAAGCATTGAAACCTTCGTGCCCCACTTCCCATGTGTACACGCATTGGATCAAGATGTGCTGGGCATTATCCTCCTCTTGAAGGCAAGTGTAGCAGACCGACGACTGATCTTGTAACCCATGTTTAGCTCCCCGATCCGAGGTCCAGATGCGATGTTGGACCGCCAACCAAACAAAAATCTTGCATTTGAGAAGTGCCCAACTTCTACATATACATGTGGCGAAAGGAACTCGCTGGGCCCCGAAGCACAGGCAGTGGTATGTCGAGCGGGCAGTATACAACCCAGAGGGGCCGGCCGGCCAAGAGAAGCAGTCAGCCCTGCTCGGACCTCGCTGGACAATGCTTATCGCCAAGTTTAAATGCACAAGTTGCATATGGCCGACAAAAGTGACCTCTCCCATCACGTCTTGAGCCATCTTCCACTGTCCAGGCCCTCGCTGACAATACGCCTGTTCTTAGTGTGAGTGTCCACTAGTGCATGGATCAAAGGAGCTATATCACCCGCCGCCAATCCATGTATCCATCTATCCATCTATCCCTCCAAAACAGGACTTTGGTACCATCCCCTACTTTAATCTTGATCAGACTATCGAAGACCGCGCGAGCATCTCTGCCCTCGTTCATAGCTAGCCCCTACTGCGGCCTCTCCGGGTCCGTCCTCTTCAACGACTCCCACCTTACTCTGAGTGCGAGGCCATGCAACTTCAAGTCACGCACCCCAAGACCACCCACCACGTCAACTTATAGACAATACTCCAGGCCACCAAGCACTGACCTCCGTTTACTTTCTCTTTGCCTGCCCAAAAGAACGCACACATCCACTGCCCAATCTCTTCCAACACCTAAACAGGTGCCTCCGCTATCATCATGTGGTGAATAGGTTTCGCTGCAATCACGGACTTAACTAGAACGAGCCGTCCCGAACGTTGTAGCAGACCTCTTTGCCAAGCCAGGGCACATTTCTTCGCTTGATCCAATAAAGGTTGCCACTCAACACGTCTAAGTTGGCGAATGGCTACTCGGAGACCCAGATACTTGCAAGGAAAGCTGCCAATATTGCATTGCAGCAATGTGACAACACGGTTCCTGTCCGACTCATCGCCATGTATCAAAACCGTCGAGGATTTCTGATAATCCACCCTAAGGCCCGAGGCCTCTCCAAACAGTTGGAGACCAGTTGCCTTACCGGAGGTGTTGGAGATGATGGCAGCGGCCTGAGGCTTTGGAGTGGGCAGAGCCAATCATTTTATAATAACGAAAAATGAGAGAGCAATAATCACCACAAAAATTACATAAGGACAAACAGACAAGTGGGCCAACTCTCAAAACTACGAAATCGCATTTTATTCAGTGCAATAATATTATAGTAATGTGTTCAGTACAAGCAGAGACCGCTATGAGCAAGCACACAATGTATACTAGCACATGACATACACCTGCACGACCATTGATACAGGCCCTATAGCTAAGACAATAGCATAAACCCTGGATGTTTGCATGATGATTGGTGAAGAGTGACACTGGCTTATTACAAAAAAAATACCGCTAATTCAGGTTCAATTTAGGTTCTTGTTAAACCAGTCAATCATGTCTGACAGGGCTTCCTCGGCGCTCTTCACAGCACCTGCATCTTCATTTTTGTATCTCACAGCCCATCCATGAGAAACCCCAGGGAAAATCTTGACAAAGTGAGCAATCTGTAGGTCATAAAAGGCCATATCAGGATGAAAGATTTTGAGCTCCGGTTCTGCAACAATGTCGTACCGATAATGTGTGTCTCCAATTTACTGACATTCTACTGTACTTTCTGGTTGCTTTTTATCAATCTTCCTTTTTTTTTCTTATGATACTACACTTTCTGGTGAATATATGGTAATACCTTCTTACTTCCAAGAAACTGGTCATTCACATGGATAATAACTAGTACTATAAAATGCTGCTAGGTCCAGTGACTCGTAAAGTAAAATATTGCGTGTAAAGGCTAGTTTGCCCTTAATTAAGGGATGATTGATAGCTCCTCTGATGTCAAAGCTAATTAAGATTGGGAGGAAGTAGCAACACATTATGCTGGAACAGTCAAACAGTATACTAATCAGATATGGCTTGGCACCGGGGCAGTTTCAAATTTAGTTTAACCTCAGTAATATTACGTATTCCATAACTTGCCAACATCATAAGTTGACTTGAAGGTTGCTCGAAATGAGAACTTACCCCTGTGTTAGAGGATAGAACCTGCTCGAACTGTTTGACCAATTCTGGTGGGGATGTTTTGTCATTTTCAGCTCCAAGTACAGCGATGGGGCATTTCACCTCTGAAATATAGCACATGTCATAGTGTAAGAATCTGAAGCCTTTCAAATGGAACAATGTTAAATTCTCAAGGTAGAGATCTTACCTTTGATATCGTCAACAGTAACAGCAGAAGGGTGCGACATAACAGCTGCCTGGATCTCATTAGCTTTCGCTAACTCTGCAACTACCTTTGCTGATATATGGGGAGAAGAAGCAGAATGCTTAGCAGGTTAAACCTTAGAATTTTGGGTTCAGATGTAACAAAACAAAATAGTGCTTACCACCCCAGCAATAACCTGCAGCCCCAACAGTAGACACTCCTTGTTCTTTTAGAGCAGCAATAACAGGTTTTGCCTCTTCAAATGCTTTTCCCTGTATAAAGGAACAGTTCATTCGTTTATTAGATAGATTAAAAACCATAATGCCGCATCACCTTCAGCTAGAAGTAACTTCAGAAATGGATAAATCAACACCATTGTCAAAAAATAAGTGTGTCTTCACCCTCAGGCGACACAGGGGCAACAACCCTTAGACCACCACCCCTCCCCCCTCCCTTGTTGCCTCATCCTGCCGCCGCTGGGTTGGAGGGGGGATTCCATTCTTAGGAGGCGAGGAGACTCAAACCCATATCACGCTTAGTAGGGCGTATCCACATTGGTGGAAGAGAAGGTGAACAATCAGTCAATATTCTACATATATTCTTGCAAAGTCATATCAAGCTGACATATACATGTTGTTAGATTTGGACCTATTGGTTTTATCATCACATCCCACCCTTGGTTACCTTAGTTAACACTGTCTGAATCAAAGTACCAAGGCCAGCAATCTCATGCGATGGAAACTGGAAAGCTCCCGAAACATATACGTTAAACATAAACTAAGGCAAGTGACCTGAACATTTACAAGAAAAAATAAAAGGAACAGGGTTTAAGGGAATCAGAAGACAACAAACCAGAGGATGTTCCTTGATCCACACTTGTATTGGTCTGTCAGCGTTTTCAGGTACAAATGGATCCCCATGTAAGAAATCTGGCACCACAACAAAATATCCCGACGAAGCAACTTTATCGGCTATCTTCCTTCATGAGGAAAGAAACTGCATCAGAAATTCATAGGCGACACTCGTTGGTTGCGATAAAGTAAAGTAGAGGGCATAGTCCGTCATAAAACAGAAGGCCACTAAAACCTATTCAAAAAATATATTTTTTTGCGGGAAAAAAAACTATTCAAAAAATTAACAGCCCGCCTAAAATTCCAGCCATAAATTGTGTGGACATTACAATAGTACATTCTCCCAAAGTACTCCATCTGTTTCTTTTTACTCTAAGTATAAAATTTGTTTGAAGTCAAACTACATAAAGTTTGACCAGATTTATCTTAAAAATATCAACACTTGCAATACAAAAGTTATATAGTGTGAAAATTAATTTCATGATGCATCATATTGTGAAGGTTGATATATTTTTCTTATATAGTTGAAGTTTGACTTTACAAAGTTTGACTTCATACAAATTTATATGAGACTAAAAGGAAATGGAGGGAGTATGTGTGAATACTGAATACTGACTCTACAGATATCAGTGCGAAACAGAAGTCGCGATATCAGGAAGCACAGCACAGAAACGTATACCTCAGAATCGGCGCTTCAAACCCTGCAAACAGAAGAGAGGGAGTGCTGTTAACCAATCGTGTCTAGCATCCCCAGCAGAGAAGCATTTGGGTCAACGAGTAGGTAAGGGTTCTGGTCGAGGGCGGGGTTTACCGAAGATGTCGGAGATGAGGACGACGGCGGCCTTGGACTCTCGGACGCCGGCGACGTACGCCGCGATCCCGCCGAGGCTGTCGACGACCCTGCCCTCCCCGCCGGCGGGGTTGAGCGTCGGCGGGTCTGCGCAGCACTGCGGGCTAGCCATCCTGCCGAGGCTGCTTGTGGCTGCTGGTGCGACGGCAGCGCAGCGACCGGAGGACAGTGGAACGCTTTGGCTGCGACTTGTTTTGAAGAAGAAGGTTGGAGGCTTCTGGTTGGGCCTCTGTTTACTTATCGAGGCCGCGCACCAGGCCGGCAGGGTGACCTCAGTGCTTGTTTTTTTTTTTTTTTTGGAGTGGTTGGGCGACCTCACTGCTGTCCCACACTGATTACGTTTGTTGCTTTGCTTCCTGGGGAGGTGACCATAGGTGAATGTGATGTTTTAGTCTAACTGTCTAAGACCTCTTTGCAAAACATCACCCTCATCACCTAGAACTTGCAGGAATGTGATGTTTTGGTTCAATGCAAATCATGACGCGACAATTGGCGCCACGTTGGCTAGCTGGTCAACAGTGCACATTTGCGGTAGCCCCCCGCCATTTTTTGTAATCAACAACGGATTTTGATTGCTTTGTGTGATGATTTGTGTAGGAGGCCACTGGACATCGACTCTGCTCGAAAGATGTGGGAGAGAAATAAGTACAGTATGGGTGAATTATCCGAGTTCTCCATGTTCTCGTGGAAGATACATATGGCATCTTCCTGGCCTTGTTTTGGGTGCTGCTGCCTCGCTCATCTTCCCGTCACGAATCTTGCTCTAGCCATAAATTCGAGCCAATGCCATGCAGGAGCAATCTATTAGTGCTCGTCCGAAGTGACCTTGGGCAACGCCAGTGACTTTAGTCCCACCTTGAATACGGGAGGAGACTAGTACCTCCTTATAAAGAAGAGTGCCACACTCCCTTCAGGCCGGTCTTTTGGGATGTTGTGGGCTCTCTGCTTGTAGTGGAGTGTTTGATGTACACCGAAAACGTCCGAACGTATGTCGATAGACCGGGAGCTGGGCCTGGGTTGCTAACATCCGAGTTCTCCATGTTCTCGTGGAAGGTACATATGACATCTCCCTGGCCTTGTTTTGGGTGCCGCTGCCTCCCCCGTTTCCAACACTCTTCTTCCCGTCACGAACCTCGCTCTAGCCACAAATTCGAGCCTAAAGAAAATGCCATGCAGGAGCAATCTATTAGTGATCGCCCAAAGTTTAATGCTACTCCCTCCGTTCTTTGAAAAGTGTACTTCCAGCTTTGTTGGAATGTTAAACTTTTTTATGTTTGATCGTATTTATATAACAATACACCAAAAATTATGCTATCAAATTAGTAGCATTAGATTCGGGATAGAATATATTTCCATCATATATCTAATTGGTTTCACAAATATTGATATTTTTTACATAAACTCGATTAAATTTTAAAATAGTTTGACTCTCCAACAAAGTAGGAACTACACTTTTTAAAGGACCAAGGGAGTAGACAGAAGGAGCCCAACTTTTTCTTAACATGAGTCCCAACTTAATTGCCCAAAGATAAGTACGGTGTCAGGAGGACCCAAAGCTCGCGCCATGCTGCCATGGACAAACGAAACAATCCAGGTGCTTCGTCCATGACCGAGACGCACTGCAGGCAAACACGTCGGAGACTTCAGCCGGGGAGGACGCGCCGGCGGTGCTGCAGCTGCACCCGGAGGTGCGGTCAGGGCTGGACAACCGGTTCCACTGTGGGAGGAGGTGACCGTGCGCATGGCCGCGGCGGGGTACGGCGGCCGGAGCGTGACGCGGTGCAAGGATATGTGGGAGAACATCAACAAGTACTTCTGCAAGGCCAAGGAGAGCGGCAAGAAGCGCCCTGCGCACGCCAAGACCTGCCCCTACTTCGTCAAGCTCGATCACCTCTACTTCCACCCCGGCCGTGGCTCCGGCGCCGGTGCCGCCTCCTCCTCTGCCGCCGGCAACACAAACAGCAAAACAAATGCCAATGGCAATGCCATAGCGAGCGCCGACGACACGGGCAACAAGGCAAGCGTGGAGCTACTGGACGTGGTGGTCAAGTACGACACCGACACGCACTACGGCGCCCCGCCGGGGTTCCCGACCGACGGCGTCCGTGGCGGCAATGCAGGCCGGGAAGGCACCAAAGACGACGGCGAGGCCGTCGACATGGGCAGGGCTCGGGTAGAGCAGGCAACGACCATGAGGACGAGGTGGCCCGGAGCCACGGGCAAAACGACGACCACGATCATTAGATCGAGGAGCTTAATTAACTACTAGGCCTACATGGTTAAAGCATCTCTGTCAGACCCCTTAAAACGCGAAACTATAAAATAATCGTCAGTTTACAGTTTTAGACAAAAAAACCGACCCAAATAAAACCCGTAAATGACTTGACCCATAAAAAAAAATTAAGGAGCACGGAAAACATCCCTACCAAACTCACGAAAATAAGGATTTTGAAGGCAACCCGAGGGTACCCTATATTACGCGAAAGATCGTTGGCGTGAATCCAACTGCAATGGAAACCTTCATGAGCGCTCCCGTCCGCCCGTCCACGGCCACCGATCGCCCACTCTGGCCGCCGCGCCCGCCGGCCGTCCAGTGGCGTAGCTAGGGGGTGGCCAGGGTGGTCCATGGACCACTCTGGAATTTCCCCATAGCTTGTATATAGTGTAGTAAAAAAAATTCTTTAAAAATAAATAAATTTATGTAAATATTTTTATTGATGGACCACCCTGATTTATTGGGCTGGCTACGCCACTGCGGCCGTCCGCCCAGGCCGCCGCGCTCGACGGAGGAACTAGCTAGCTAGCTCCTGGACTGATTCGGCTTCGTGTGCTGTATTTAGTCGCCGACGGTTTCCTATTTGGTCGCTTCGAGCTAGCTAGATGCTAACGGCTTCGTATTTGGCCGCTTTGTGCGCTGTTCGCCGATTTTATAGGAGCGAGTTAGCTGATCATGAATACGAGCGAGAGAAAGAAAAAGACATGAGAAAAAATATATGTGAATATTCAGTTTTACAGTTTAAGTTTATAAGATATGTCCGGCTACAACTCAAATCGACTCTTAAAATGTGTTTTTCGTAAACTGAAATTGATGTTTTCAGTCCCGCGATTTAAAAGGTCTATTAGAGATGCTCCTAGGTAGCTAGAAGGGATCGACCCGTCCGACGTCGGAGAAAATTTGCCGTTGCTTCTGCTTGTTGAAAGCTCAGCCATCTACGTCCCATTCGAAGCTCGTCACAATGTATACGTGCGTACGTACGTATGTGGCACCTACGGATGTGGCCTGCGGAGCTAGTCGGGCATAGCTTCGTACTTGAACGCGAAAAAAAAGGCATCCGCTGTTGATTACAAAAAACGGCGGGGGTTATCCACAAAAGTGCAATATTGACTGGCTTAGCCGGCGTGGCACCAATTGTCGCGTCCTGACTGGATTTGGACCAAAACATTACATTCCCTGCAAGTTCTAGATGGTGGGGTGAGGTTTTGCAAATTTTGGACTAAAACATCACTTTTCCGGCAAGTTCTAAGACATGTGGTGCCACTACCTCTTCCTGGGGCAGTAGCGACCGCCGGCGCCAGCCATAAAGAAATGGGAAACGCTGAAATCAACCGACGCCAGTTGACTCAACTGTTTGCCACGTGCCTTCACCCTATCTCCAATCGAAGCGAGCACAACCACATGTTCCGCCGATCCCATTTCTCCAACCTCTCCATTCCTGTCGTGGGTGTTCTCCTACCCTCCTTGAGCCGGCCATGGATCCCCTATTTTCCTACCTATTGATTCTGTCATGGATGTGTTTTCCCTCGACGCATCTAGATCGACGACATCCAAGTGCACCCCAACGAAAAGTGAGGAAAAAATTGTTCCCATGGCTTTGATCTTGTTGCTGCAAAATCACCATGGCCCTGTTGCCGGAGGTCGTGCTACAAGCCCTGGGCAGCGGAGCTGCGACCACAAACACCGACCAACGGCAGGATTCGTGATCATCGACTGCAACATAGATGATGTTGCGGTGGCAACGACTACAACATGCAACATGGATGATGTTGTGGTAAGGACTCCAGTGATGGTGATGGAACAGTAGGTACGCAACATCGTCCACGTTGCAATTGGTTGCCGCAACATGACTCATATTGCAATGGATGACAAAAAGGCCCACGTAACAAAACTATTGTGCGGACAATCCTTCCTCGCCTGATATGTGCAGAATGCACGGCTGCACTTCCATCCCATGCATCAACGGCTTGATTTCGCATGTCGGGCACGTATCGGCCAAAAAGTGTCGTTTGTATAGTAGGACTCCCCACGTGATGCAATGTCACACAAGCCAAAATGTGACCGCAACATGGCGTGTTTTGCAATTGGTGCCCACAACATGGTCCGTTTTGTGATCATCCTATGGATGTCTCTGACAGATCAAACGGCTGCCGACCCAGTCGATCTGATCAGCCGGATGACGCATAAGTCCGCGTCTCTAAAATTATATTGGAATCTTTACCTAATAATAAAGCACATATTACTTCTAGCGGTACGTCGTTAAAATTGCCCCCAAAGTTAATATTACCCACCTGTGCCACCTATAAGTGACAAAAAACGTTTTGCAGGGAATCCCAGCCTGGGCCGGCCCAAGCATAGGGACCTACTATACTGCGCCCCACGCGCTGGAGAATACACTACACGCCCGTTTGTGCCGGCCCATGTGCGAGCATCTATTTTTTTTAGTTTCATTTTTTTATTTTTCTATTCCGTTTTTGTTTTTCTCTACTTTAAATAATTTGGAACTTAAAAAAAAATTCAAATTTAAAAAACTGAGAATTTTGAAATAATTTTTTCAAGATAACATAAAATGTTTGTGAATTCAAAAAATGCTTGGAATTTTTCTAAAAATGTTTGCATATTCAAAAAAATGTTCATAAAATCAAAAAAAGTCCATGATTTTGAAAAAAAAGACGTTGTATTAAATATCCGTGCCGCTTCACTAGACTTTCCTGAACCATCCATTTGATCCCCAGGATCGTGCAAAAGTTTCCAAAATCCAATGCAGAATCAAGCAGTATTAATGAAATTGAACAAAATGTTTGCTAATACAAAAAATGTTAATGCATTTTTTAAATGTCCTAAAATTTTGAAAACAGTTCGTGAATTACAAAAGAGTTTATTGATTCATAAAATGTTTGTTGATTCAGAAAATCTTCATGCATTTCGAAAAATATTTGTGAGTTTCAAAAAAATCCATCAATTTCGCAAAAATTGTTCGTCTATTCTAGAATTGTTCGCCGGTTCAAAAGAAAATGCTTAAAAACCGTTCACGATTAAAAAAAATGTTCACAATTTTAAAAAGAATGTTTGTAAATAGTAAAAAAATTCAATTTTTTTAAAAATGGTCCCAATTTTTTAAAAATGTTCACAAATAATCGAAGGTGTGTAGTTAAACAGTAATGCTTCTGAGTCTTTGTGACTATATACCTGCGTGAACTTTGAAGAATTAACTGTCGGGGTGGATCGGAATATTATAGTATATTTTAGAAAAAATGTTTCTTAAAATTCAGAATAATTCTTTGAATTACCAAGTTTTTTGACAACCACGATATTTTTTTGAAAATGTGAACATTGCTTCAATTTGTGAATGTGAATAAATTTAAAAAAAACATTTTCTTGCATTTGTGAACAAATCTTCAAAATCATGCGTTGAGATTTGAACAAAATGTGGTCATTGTAATTGAAGATTATGATTTTTTTTTCTCCCGTTGCAACGCACGGGCACTTTTTCTAGTAAGGAATAAACCGGGTTGTTACGTTCTGTCCTTTCATCCCGAACACCAAACAAAAAAAAATAACCAGGGAAGTGCCAGCTCACAAAACTGCAAATACCACATTTTATTTGAGTGCAGTAGTTCAATGTTCAGCACAAGCAGACCCCGATACGAGCAATCACACACATACCAGCAGACCTGCGGCAGACAAAGATGCATGCCCTATAGGCTATATAGCTAAGACCATAACATAAACCGTGGGTGCTCGCGTGATGACTCCTGAAGAGTGACACTGGCTTATTACAAAAGGATGGCCGCTAATTCATTAGGTTTACTTGAGGTTCTTGTTAAACCAGTCAACCATGTCCGCCAGGGCTTCCTCGGCGCTCTTCACAGCAGCTGCGTCTTCGCTTTTGTATCTCACGGTCCATCCATGAGAAACCCCAGGGAAGATCTTGACAAAGTGAGCAATCTGTAGGTCCATAAGATATATTATAACAGGATGGGAGATTTTGAGCTCCAGTTCTCAAACAATAATGTGTCTCCAATTTATGCACATTCTACTGTACTTTCTGACTTAATTTTCAGAGAATATTACATCTTTTTCCCTCTTTTTCATCATGATACCTTTAATGCTAGTGAATATTAGATGGAAATAGAATAATACCTTCTCACATTCAAGAAAACAAGATGCTCAGATGGATAATAACACTAGCTTGTAACTATAAAATGCTAAGGTTTGCCCAGGGGCTCATAAAGTAAAAGCCATGAAGCCTGGATGGCTCTTAATTGCAAAATGTCTGATGTACCTACTTTAACATCAAAAGGCAAATTGGTACATAATTTGGGAAGGAAGTAGAAACAAGTAATGCCGGAACAACCAGACAACATTCTGGTCAGATACAGTTCCGCACCAGGGCAGCTCCAAATTTGACAATTAGTTTAGCCTTTGTTATATCACATATTCTATAGCTTGAGTAGATCATGCTTGGTTTGAAGATCGAGTTGCTGGAAATGAGAACTTACCCCTGAGTTAGAGGATAGAACCTGCTCGAACTCCTTGACCAATTCTGGTGGGGACATTACGTCGGTTTCAGCTCCAAGTATAGAGATGGGGCATTTCACCTCTGAGATATATAGCACATGTCGTAGTGTAAGAATCTGAAACCTTTCAAATGGAACAATTTAAGTGAGTATATGTAATTCTCAAGGAGGAGATTTTTACCTTTTATATCATCAACAGTAACAAATGAAGGGTGCGACATAACAGCTGCCTGGATCTCATTAGCTTTCCCTAGCTCTGCAACTACCTTTGCTGATATGTGGGGAGATGAAGCACAATGCTTAGCAGGTTAAACCTTAGAATTTGGGTTCAGATGTAACAAAACAAAACAGTGCTTACCACCCCAGCAATAACCTGCAGCCCCAACACTAGACGCTCCTTGTTCCTTTAGAGCAGCAATAACAGGTTTTGCCTCTTCAAATGCTTTTCCCTGTATAAAAGCACAATTTATTTGTTTATATTAGATGTGACATCACATTCAACGAGAAGTAACTCAAACCCCTATCAGCTCAGTAGAGCGTCTCCATTCTATTCTTCTGACCCAGGAGAGCTTATCCACGTTGGTGGAAGAACATGACAACAATCAGTCAATATCCTACACATATTCTCACAAAGTCATAACATGCTACCATATATATGTTGTTAGGTTTGGACCTATTGGTTTTATCATCACCTCCCACCTTCGGTTACTTAGTTAACGCTGTCCGAATCTAAGTACAAAAAGCCAGGAATGTCATGCGATGGAAACTGGAAAGCTTTCGAAACATATACCTTAAACATAAACCAAAGCAACGTGGCCTGAACATTTACAAGAAAAATAGAATAACAAGGTTTCAGGGAATCAGGAGATAACAAACCGGGGTATGCTCCTTTATCCACACTGCTATTGGTCGGTCAGCGTTTTCAGGTACAAATGGATCCCCATGTAAGAAATCTGGCACGACAACAAAATATCCAGACGAAGCAACTTTATCGGCTATCTTCCTTCAAGAGGAAAGAAGCTACATCAGAACTCCTTCATTGTGATAAACTAAAGTAGAAGGCACAGGCCGTCATAAAATAGAAGTCCATAAGAAACTACTCCTATATTCAGAAAATAACAGCTGGGCTAAAATCTCAGCCATAAATTATGCGAACCTTCCAATTACATATTTGCCCAAAGTATGTGAGAAAGTATGATTTGTCCTTCTCATGCGGATCGACTTCCACACACAGCACAGAAGTACTCCCTCCCTCTGGAAATACTTGTCAGAGAATTGTATAAAAATAGATGTATCTAGAACTAAAATACGTCTAGATACATCCATTTCTCCGACAAGTATTTCGGGAGGGAGGAAGTATTATGATCAGATGGCCTCTGAGGACGAAATCGCCCAATTTCTAGACAATATGCACGACCCGGCAAAAAAGGCAGGCGAAAAGCAACACCGTTGCTAAATGGCGTGATGATTATCACTATTGATGAATGCCGCCAAACGGGGACAGAACAGCATCTACTGATTCTACGGACATATACCGATGCTAAACCAAGAGATATGGGTATAAAACAAAACTCGTGATGTCAGAAAGCACAAACAAGTATACTACTACCTCAGATTCGGCGCTTCAAAACCTGCGAAGGGAAGCCGGGTAGCGCCGTTAATCGTCAGTATCACCGGCAACCGAACTTGAATACGAACGAAAAGAGGAGTTCTGATCGAAATCAATTACCGTAGACGTCGGAGATGAGGACGACGGCGGCCTTGGAGTCCTGGGCGCCGGCGACGTACGCCTTGATCCCGCCGAAGCTGTCCACGACCTTGCCCTCGCCGGCGGCGGGGTTGAGCGCCGGTGGGTTCGCGCAGCACTGCGGGCTCGCCATGCTGCTGCGGGTGGGGAGGGCAAAGGGCTAGAGTGATGATTGCTTGGCGATGAGATTTGGATTGGGATTGGGAACCGGGCCAGGCGACAGCACCGCAGCGGCACGAAATAAATGGGGGGAGAAGGACAGCGGACGCGTGACTGGCGGCTCGTTTCGAATCTGCTCGCGTCTGGTCGAAGCTCCCAGACTTTTGGGCCTCGCTTTTCCTTTATCGGCGAGAGGCCGCGAACCGGGGTGACCTCACTACTGACCCAATTCGATTTGATTCTCTTCATCCTTTTCACAGTGGCAGTGGCGCGGGCCACAGATTTTGCTAGTTTTTTGACATCTTGCCACAGAGTATAATAAAAGAATAACATTCATTTTTTGCGCAAAGTGCTTCTTTGAACATTTTTTAGGGTATGCTTCCTTGAACCTTATTACTATGTACGTTTGAGTGCAGCGATTCGTGCCCAGACTCATCTGCTTCCGGGCAGAAAAAATATATAAAATTTTAAAAAATTGCATGGTAGATAATTTATTGCGTTAGGTCCGTTCCAATTTTTAGATTATTTGAACATCTGAATAGCTCGCAACAAAAAAGGCAAATCGGGTCAGAACAATACATGAACAACAAACTTTTTTACACGCCCCGGATTTATCTTTTTTGCCGAGAAATGCTCAGATGTCTAAATACTTTGAAAATTGAAGCGGACCTCACGCATCAAATTATGTACCATGCAAAAAAGTATAAAGAGAGTTATTTCATGGATCTTGGTCACAATAAAAAGAATCCAATAATGATCTATCAACTAAATGAGTTTGTTATATAATCCCATATCTTCAAGGTTGTTAAGATGATTTAGTAGATGTGTCGGTATTGTTTTCATCTGCCGTTGGGATTGACTGCTTTGAATTGAATTTTTTGGAATTTTTCTAGTATTTGTATTGATTTTTTTTTCTTCAGCGCAGGTGCAGATGAGCCTGGGCCGAGAAAAGGATTTTCGTGTCGGTTTCCCCTTTCATTTATCTATATTGATTTCCCTCCTACTTTTGGATTTTTCTCATCGGATTACCTCGTAAACCGTCTTAATTGTCCCACCTTTTATTAACTTACCAAATAAAATTACATTTTCTTTGTTTAGCCATTATGCTCTAGGAGATCACAAGCTAAAGCACAAGCTAAAGTATTTTCTTTGTTTGTCCTACGAGCATGATTTTATTAAAAAAATATACAACATATTAATATTAACATAGATGGGTAAATCACAAGCTAAAGCACCAAAAAAAATTATATCATGTCGCAACGCATGACCAATTATCTAGTTTCATCAGAAAACAAAAGGTTAATCGGCTTTACTAAAACAGATTTGCAATCGATGACAAAAGCAAACAACGATTCTTATTGCTATATTGATTAGCATCAATGAATGGTGGGAGGGAACATCGTGTCCCTGCCTTCACCTGAAATCATGCATTTGGTGCGCCATCTCATCCATGTCTAGGTGGGATGTCTAGACGGAGAGAAACTGCTAAGAGCAACTCTTTGTCCTTCTTCCTACTTCTCTTCTTTCACATGTGCAGTACCTCTACACCTTAGCATAAATCTCTATGTCTTTGCTTCGGTGCTCGGACTGTGGCTCAGTCAAATTCGTAAAAGTAATCTAGCAAAAACCCATAAAAACAAAATCTAATATCTTCAGTTCAGACATGACAACTTACTCTAGGCAAAGTGCATTGCATGATAAGTGCAAGTTGGTTGAAAAATCCAACCCATTGTGCATGTCGTGTGATACGTCTTCAACATATCTATAATTTTTGATTGCTCCATGTTATTATATTATCTATTTTGTATATTATTGGGCTTATTTTTACACATTTATTATATTTTTGGGACTAACCTATTAACCGGAGGCCCAGCCCAAACTGCTGTTTTTTTTGCCTATTTTAGAGTTTCGTCGAAAAAGAATATCAAACGGAGTCTAAACGGAATGAAACCTTCGGGAGCGTTATTTTTGAAACAAATATGATCCAGAAGACTTGGAGTGGACGTCAAGCAATCAACGAGGCGACCACGAGGCAGGGGGCGCGCCCACCCCCCTGGCGCGCCCTCCACCTCGTGGGCCCCTCGTTGCTCCACAGACGTACTTCTTCCTCCTATATATATCCACGTACCCCCCAAACATCCAGGAGCAGCACGAAAACCTAATTCCACCGCCGCAACCTTCTATACCCGAGAGATCCCATCTTGGGGCCTTTTCCGGAGCTCCGCCGGAGGGGGCATTGATCACGGAGGGCCTCTACATCAACTCCATGGCCTCTCCGGTGATGTGTGAGTAGTTTACTTCAGACCTTCCAGTCCATAGCTAGTAGCTAGATGGCTTCTTCTCTCTTTGGATCTCAATACAAATTTCTCCTCGATTCTCTTGGAGATCTATTCAATGTAATTTTCTTTTGTGGTGTGTTTGTCGAGATCCGATGAATTGTGGGTTTATGATCCAGTTTATCTATGAAAAATATTTGAATCTTCTCTGAATTCTTTTATGTATGATTGGTTTATCTTTGCAAGTTTCTTCGAATTATCAGTTTGGTTTGGCCTACTAGATTGATCTTTCTTGCAATGGGAGAAGTGCTTAGCTTTGAGTTCAATCTTGCGGTGCTCGATCCAAGTGACAGAAAGGGAAACGACACATATTGTATTGTTGCCATCGAGGATAAAAAGATGGGGTTTATATCATATTGCATGAGTTTATCCCTCTACATCATGTCATCTTGCTTAAGGCGTTACTCTGTTCTTATGAACTTAATACTCTAGATGCATACTGGATAGCGGTCGATGTGTGAAGTAACAGTAGTAGATACATAATCGTTTCGGTCTACTTGTTTCAGACGTGATGCCTATATACATGATCATGCCTAGATATTCTCATAATTATTCGTTTTTCTATCAATTTCTCGACAGTAATTTGTTCACCCACCGTAATACTTATGCTATCTTGAGAGAAGCCACTAGTAAAACCTATGGCCCCCGGGTCTATTTTACATCATACTAATCTTCCGTCAACAAGCTATTTTTTGCACCGTTTATTTTGCTTTATTTACTTTCAATCTATATCATAAAAATACCAAAAATATTTATCTTATTATTATCATCTCTATCAGATCTCACTCTTGCAAGTGGCTGTGAAGGGATTGACAACCCCTTTATCGTGTTGGTTGCGAGGTTGTTATTTGTTTGTGTAGGTACGAGGTGACTCGTGCGTGGTCTCCTACTGGATTGATACCTTGGTTCTCAAAAATTGAGGAAAATACTTACGCTGCTTTACTGCTCCACCCTTTCCTCTTCAAGGGAAAACCAACGCAGTGCTCAAGAGGTAGCAAGAAGGATTTCTAGCACCGTTGCCGGGGAGATCTACGCCAAGTCAAGACATACCAAGTACCCATCACAACTCTTACCCCTCACATTACATTATTTGTCATTTGCCTCTCGTTTTCCTCCCCCCCACTTCACCCTTGCCGTTTTATTCGCCCTTCTTCTGTTCGTCTTTCCATTTGCTTTGATGTCTTACTTGGCTCGTTTGCTCGTTTGGTTGTAATAGTTGTTTATTTATTGCTAAACAGAGAACCTAAGATCTATGGATCCTCATCTGCTTACTAATCTTTTTAAGAGATCCAATTATGATGAACCAATTGCTAGTGAGTTTTGTGCACTAGATTATCTTTATGAAGTTTTGCTTGAAATTCGTGAGTCTGAAAATTGTGATGAAGTACTTTATAGAGTGATTCACGATGGATCTTTGAATAGAAAGCATGATTGCGATGATGATAATATAAATTCTATTGATGTCAATTGTGCTTATAGTATGCAAAACCCTAAGCTTGGGGATGCTAGTTTTGCTATGACTACTATTTGTTGCCGCAATGATCATGATTGGGGTGATTCTTCTTATGATCTTGAAAATTTATTTAAGCTCCATGATGAATATGAGATTGATAATAATGGTTGCAATAATATTGAAATTGAGTTTGGAAGAGTGTCAACTTTAGATCCCACATATTTGGAGAATGTTCAATCTTATGAAGTTTTTGATAAAAGTGGGTTTGGAGAGGTCATGACTTTAGTTAATGTTAATCCCACTATTTCGGAAGAGTATGAACTTTGCATGCATGTGGATCATGTTGAGAATATTTTATTTGATAGATGTATTGTTGAATTTGCTTATTATCCTTCATGTAATTATTATGAGTGAGGAAAATATGGTTGTAGAAATTTTCATGTTACTAAATTACCTCTCGTTATGTTGAGGTTGCTATTGTTTCCTTCCGCTTCCTTGCATATGCTAGTTTGTGCTTGCCTTAATAATTTGTTTGCCTATAAGATGCCTATGCATAGGAAGTATGCTAGACTTAGATGTGTTTGTCACGTGTTTTATGATGCTCTCTTTGTGATTCAATTCTTGTCTTTCATGCGAGCATCATTAAAATCTTTTGCCTAGCTAAAAGGCTTTAAAGAAAAAGCGCTTGTTGTGAGACAACCCAATATTTTTCCTTGCTGTTATTCAATAAAACATTTATCTAGCCTCTGTTTTGGTTGTGTTTTTTGTGTTAAATTAGTGTTTGTGCCAAGTAGAACCGTTGGGAAGACTTGGTAAAAGTCTTTTTGATCTTGCTGTAAAAAACACAAACTTTTACGCTCACGAGAATTGCTGCCATTTTTTATTGGAGAGTTCTATTTAGTTAATTATTTTTGCAGATGATTAATAGATAAATTCCTCACGTTCAGAAATTTATTTTAGAATTTTTGGGGTTCCAGAAGTTTGCGTTAGTTACAGATTACTACACACTGTTCTGTTTTTGACAGATTCTGTTTTTCGTGTGTTGTTTGCTTATTTTGATGAATCTATGGCTAGTAAAAGAGTTTATAAACTATAGAGAAGTTGGAATACAGTAGGTTTAACACCAATATAAATAAAGAATGAGTTCATTACAGTACTGTAACACCCCGGATATGATTTACCCAATATGTAATCCAACTCTTGCCGTTTCCGGTGCTAAGTTATTTTATTTTCTCGGGTTCGGGTTTTTGTCTCCATGTGTTGTTTTTGTTGTCATGCATCTTATATCATGTCATCATGTGCATTGCATTTGCATACGTGTTCGTCTCATGCATCCGAGCATTTTCCCCGTTGTCCGTTTTGCATTCCGGCGCTCTGTTCTCCTCCGGTGGTCATTTCTACCTTCTTCTCGTGTTTGGGGATTAAACATCTCCGGATTGGACCGAGACTTGACAAGCGGCCTTGGTTTACTACCGGTAGACCGCCTGTCAAGTTTCGTACCATTTGGACTTCGTTTGATGCTCCAACGGTTAACCGAGGGACCGAAAAGGCCTCGTGTGTGTTGCAGTCCAACACCCTTCCAATTTAGCCCAAAACCCACCAAAACCCTCTCCATCTTCTAGAGCGTTCGATCACGATCGCGTGGCCGAAAACCGCACCTCATTTGGACACTCCTAGATCCCTCTATGCCTATAAATACCACCCCCATTCGAAATCCCGGTTCTTCTTCCCCTAACCCTAGTCTCCTCCCACCTCTCGCCGCCGGACGCGTCCGCTTCGGGCCGGACGTGTCCGACCCAGCCGCCGCTGCCACGTGGGGCCCTCCGGTTCGCCCGCCGCCTGCGCCCACTTCACCGGCCCGCAGGGCCCGCGGGAGGCCCTCCCGGCCCGTAGCCTCGCCCGCGCCGCTTCCTCCGCGCGTCGCCATCGTCCTCCCGCGCGGCGAGCCGCCCTCCTCGTCGCCTCGCGCCCGGCCGCCGCAGGCGCCATCGCCGGCGAACTCTGGCCGGCCGCACCTCGCCGGGCTTTGCCTCCTCGTCGCCCCGAGCCGCCGAAGACCTCCGCCGCCACTCCCCGCCGTCGCGGGCGGCTCCTCCAACCGGATCCGAGCAGGAGCCGGCCGGATCCGCCCTTTCCTCGCCGACCCCGGCCACCACCGCCTCACCGAAGTGAGTGCACCGCCGCCTCGGTTCGCGGACCCAGCAAACCCTAGATCCGGATCGGTTTCGGAGGTTGTTTTTTGTCTAAGTCCTCGTCCCTGTTCTTTCTTTTAAGCATATTTCAACGTGCCGTAACTTTGCATCCGTAGCTCAGTTTTGCGCGTGTAGCATATCAAAATGTTCGCCTCAGAGAGAACATCATTTCATCTCATTGCATCATTTTTATTTGAGTTCATCTTGATGCCCGAAATGCTGTTGGAAGAGTGCTATTTGAGTTAATTGTCAGATCTGCTGCACCAAATAGCTATTTGTCATTTTTGCCATGATTAATGTGTGCATGATATGCCCCTGAGCTCTACATGTGATTTGTTATATGCTTTGCCATCTTTCCAGAGGTGCAATCCATGTATTTTTTTGATGTGTGTGGTGACTAGCACAAGCTTGCAAAGTGGTGCATTCGTTAATGCTAATTTCAGGGACTTAGCAATTCCACTAAGTCCTTGATCTGTTTTTATCAATATGCCATATGTTCATGTTGTTTCCTAGTGATCCGTGCCTCTTTTGAGGATGATCAGTAAGGATGATTTGTTAATTTTTTAGTGCTCTATCCATCCATGTCTTTGTTTGCATTTAGGGACCACCCTAGCTTGAGTCAATCGAGCTCTACTTTTGCTATTTCGTAAATCTGGGCAGATTGTCTACTTGTTAGCGATTTTGCCGAAGATGTTGTAGTTGATCCGTGCATGCTATGTTGTTGTTATTACCATGTCTAGCTTGTATAATGTGTATTCTTGATGGGTGCATGCTTATATTGTCATGACATGCTCTGTAGTGAGTGCATCGAGGTCGTAAACATGCCTACTTGATATCTGATTTGCATGTTCCAGTTTTTCACTAAGTCTGTGATATGTTTATGTTTTTGCCATGTTCACATGCTTGTAATTGTATTTTATGATCCCTTTTGGCTCAAGGTCACTAAGGGACTTTTGTTAAGATCTTTGAGTAGCTCCATGCCATGCCTTACTTTGCCATGTTAAGTTCCTGTAGCATATAGTTTTCATGCTCCAAAGTGTGCTACCTGATCTGAAATTCCAGACAAGTGTTAATTTCACTAAGTCTGAAATCTGTTTACCAATTGCACTTTTGCCATGCTTGTTTGAACCTGTTAATGGATGAATTGGCCGTAGTTTAGTGTTCATCTTTTGTTAAGCTTCATGAATGGATCCCTGCCATGTATTTTGTTGCCATGTTTGGGTGCTGTAGCATAATTATCTTGTTGCATTTAGATGGTTACTTGCTGTATATCGCAGACCGGTGCCATATTTGAATTGCTTGCCATTTCCAAACCGAAATCACCTCATCTTTCCAGTGGCATCTTGGATTTCCAAATTAAGGCCAGGTCCATTCATTCTTTGCCAAATCTTGCATATGCATCACATATCGCATCCCGCATAGCATATCATGTTTGCATCATGTTGTTTGAGCTTCGCACGTGGTTGATTGTGTTCTTGTTGCTTGTTTGTCTTGCTTGGGTAGAGCCGGGAGATGAGTTCGCTAACGAGGAGCCCGTTGAGTTTGCTTTCGAGGATCCAGTCAACTCTGACAACTTTGCAGGCAAGATGATCATACCCTCGAAATCACTTCTATCTTTGCTTTGCTAGATGCTCGCTCTTTTGCTATGCCTATGCTACGATGTCTACCACTTGCTTATCATGCCTCCCAAATTGCCATGTCAAACCTCTAACCCACCATGTCCTAGCAAACCGTTGATTGGCTATGTTACCGCTTTGCTCAGCCCCTCTTATAGCGTTGCTAGTTGCAGGTGAAGATTGGAGACCGTTCCTTGTTGGAACATTATTTACTTGTTGGGATATCACAATATTATCCTGTTATCTTAATGCATCTATATACTTGGTAAAGGGTGGAAGGCTCGGCCTTTTTCCTAGTGTTTTGTTCCACTCTTGCCGCCCTAGTTTCCGTCATATCGGTGTTATGTTCCTGGATTTTGCGTTCCTTACGCGGTTGGGTAATAATGGGAACCCCTTGACAGTTCACCTTGAATAAAACTCCTCCAGCAATGCCCAACCTTGGTTTTACCTTTTTCTACCTAGCCTCTTTTTCCCTTGGGTTTCTGGAGCCCAAGGGTCATCTTATTTAAACCCCCCCGGGCCAGTGCTCCTCTGAGTGTTGGTCCACCTCGTCAGCCACGGGTGGACACCAGGGGCAACTCTGGGCTGGCCTACCGAAAGTTTAGACAATCTGAATGTGCCCTGAGAATGCGATATGTGCAGCTCCTATCGGGATTTGTCAGCACATTCGGGCGGTGTTGCTGGATTTGTTTTAACTTGTCGAAGTGTCTTGTAGAACCGGGATGCCGAGTCTGATTGGAATGTCTCGGGAGAAGGTATATCCTTCGTTGACCGTGAGAGCTTGTCATGGGCTAAGTTGGGACTCCCCTGCAGGGATTTGAACTTTCGAAAGCCGTGCCCGCGGTTATGGGCAGATGGGAATTTGTTAATGTCCGGTTGTAGATAACTTGAACCTTAACTTAATTAAAATGAATCAACTGTGTGAGTTGCCGTGATGGTCTCTTCTCGGCGGAGTCCAGGAAGTGAACACGGTGTTGGAGTAATGCTTGCGCAGGTTGTTCTCTAGTTATTCGTTCGTGCTTTGTCTTCTCTTCTCGCTCTCTTTTGCGAACAGGTTAGCCACCATATATGCTAGTCGCTTGCTGCAGCTCCACATATTACCTTGCCTTACCTATAAGCTTAAATAGTCTTGATCGCGAGGGTACGAGATTGCTGAGTCCCTGTGGCTCACAGATTACTTCCAAACCAGATGCAGGGCCAGACGACTCCATTCCAGATGACGCGCTTGAGCTCAAGTGGGAGTTCGACGAGGACTCACGCCGTTACTATGTGTCTTTCCCTGATGATCAGTAGTGGTGCCCAGTTGGGGCGATCGGGACCGTGTCGCATGTTGGGTTGATCTTTTATCTTGCCACCGTAGTCGGGACATGAGTGATTGGATGATGTAATGCTATTTATGTACTTTGTTTGACGTGGCGAGTGTAAGCCAACTGTGTACCTTCCCCTTTTTTTATCTATATTACATGGGATGTTGTGAAGATTGCCTTACTTGCGACATTGCTTTCAATGCGGTTATGCCTCTAAGTCGTGCTTCGACACGTAGGAGATATAGCCGCATCGAGGGCGTTACAAGTTGGTAATCAGAGCCTTCCCCGACCTTAGGAGCCCCCACTGCTTGATCGTTTTTAGCAGCCGTTGTTGAGTCTAGAAAAATGTTTTGAGTCATTTAGGAATTATATATCAGAGAGTTTAGGAATTCTTTTTACTCCCCAGTATCTTCATCGCTCTGGTAAGGCATCCTGGCGTAGAGTTTTGACTCTTCTCTACTCAAATTTCACAAAAAAAAATTTAGGATCATGCGGGTATCTTGGAACCGTTCCGATGGTTTGTGACGAGAACATTGTTCTTGGTGCCTCCTGTCATTTAGGGGTTGTGGCAGTGTCCCGGGGAGTTGAGCTCCGAGGTGTTGTCGTCACAATTTTATCGTTGCAGTTCTGGAATACCTGAGTTTAGTACGCCAATATCAAAAATCTCTTTTATGCAGTTGTTGGTGAGATAAACTCGACGCCACGCAGTACTGGGGCGGGAGTTCGGGAGTATTGCCGTAACTTGTATAACGGATGCTTTTCGAAGGTTGAGGTAGATGGTTTCCGAAGTTTTTCTTGGTTATGTGTTGAAGGATGGATACAACTGGATGTAGGATTTGCTAGATTTGGGTGAGATATTATGCTTCCCCTGTATCCCCAACACCTGATTGCATAACCGGAAAGGTTCTGGAGTTTCATAGGTGGGAATCCTTGTAGCTCTAGTTCTTCTTCCACGTATATTTGGTTTGAGATCGGGATTTCTTACCGAGTATTCGTTCTTG
This sequence comes from Triticum urartu, assembly GCF_003073215.2. NCBI lineage: Eukaryota > Viridiplantae > Streptophyta > Magnoliopsida > Poales > Poaceae > Triticum > Triticum urartu. The sequence goes on along the minus strand of NC_053022.1, from coordinate 443,053,804 downwards.
ATCCGTACCTTGTTGATTTATTCCTCTACCTAAATTCTAAGTGGCTTCTCAATTTATAGATATGTGACCATTTCAAGTGGAATGCATTCGTTCTTATGTTCGGATGTGAAGACTATATGTTGCAATTTCAACCCGCTTGATTCAGCTTCAATTTTATCTGTCGATGTGCTAACGGATGTCACCCTCTTCAGGATGGCTCCCGCTAAGAGCAACAATCAGAATCAGAATCAGGATCCGCCACCACCTCCCCCTCCTCCGGAGGCATGGCAAGCTGTGATGGCCGCTACCAATGCAAACACGCAGTTGATCATGCAAATTCTTCAAGAGCGCAACCAAGGCAACCAAGGCAACCAGGGCAACAATCAGAATCACTTTGCTACACTCAACCAGTTCCTTGCTAACCAGCCAAAGACCTTCAACAATTGTGTTGAGGCAACTGATGCTGACGATTGGCTCGTGGACTTGTGCAAGCATTTTGAGTGCAGTAACGTCAGGCCTGAGGACTTTGTCAAGTTCGCTTCCTTCCAACTCAAAGACCAAGCTGCAGAATGGTTCCAGCAGTACAAAGATTCTAGAGGAGGCCGTGTGATTACCTGGGATGAATTCCGTCAAGACATCAAAGCTCATCAAATTCCTCGGAGCGTGGTTGAAAGCAAGCATGAGGAATTCTGCAACCTGAAGCAAGGCTCTTTGTCTGTCTATGACTACAAAAAGTTGTTTCAGAAGCTCGCCCGCTTTGCTAAGCAGGACGTCCCTGACGAGAAGAGCATGATATACCAGTTCAGGGGTGGTCTCAGAGAAGAAATCCAGCTGGCTCTTGTTCTCTTTGAGCCCTTGAGGTACGATGAGTTCTACAACATGGCATTGAAGCAAGAGGCTGCTCAACTGAAGTGTGATGCTTCCAAGAAGCGAGTCAGAGATGCTACTCCTTCTTCCTCTACTCAAGTGGCCAAGCAACAGAAGTATTGGCTTCCTCCTCCTCCGTTCCGTCAGCCGTATCAGAAGAGCAAAGGTGGCAATGGATCTTCCCACCCACCCAACCCTGGCTTTCAGAACAAGACTTCATCTCAAGCTCCAAGATCGAGTGCTCCGTATCACCATCCGCTTTCAGAGGTCACGTGCAATAACTGCCAACAGAAGGGTCACTATGCCAACAAGTGCTTCAATCAGAGGCGTCTCCCTCCTCCTTCTCCTGTGAGATCGGCAAGTACAGCCGTGGTCAAGCATAACGCCAAGTACGCCAAGGTCAACATGGTGAATGCAGCTCAGGATGAGGACTCGTCAGATGTCATCATGGGTAACCTTCCTGTTAACGATGTTCCTGCAAAAGTACTTTTTGACACTGGTGCATCGCATTGTTTCATCTCGAGACCTTTTGCATCTAAGCATGGGTGGTATGCTCAAGTTATGCATAAACCGTTAGCAGTTGTCTCTCCGGGTAGATGTTTGCTCGCTAACTACGAGATTCCGGATATTTCTATCTCGATGGGTGATTTCAAGTTTCTGGCTTCTCCAATGGTCCTTGGTAACTCGGATATTGATCTTATTCTCGGGATGGATTGGCTTTCTAAGCACAAGGCGCAGCTTGATTGTGCAGCCAGGCAGATTCAATTGACTCATTTGTTTGAGGATGTAATTGTCCTTGCTGCTCGGGATAATTCAATCCGTCTGTATTCTCTCAATGAGAAGGGTGAACTGGATGCCATCTCGCAAATTCCAGTCGTTTGCGAATATCAAGACGTCTTTCTAGAAGAGCTTCCAGGAATGCCTCCGCACCGGCCAGTTGAATTCGTCATCGATCTTGATCCTGGCACGGAACCGGTGTGCAAACGTCCTTACAAGTTCGGACCTGAAGAGTTGAAGGAGCCGAGGAAGCAACTCGATATTCAAGAGCGAATGGGTCTCATCCGACCTAGTTCCTCTCCGTGGGGTTGTGGTGTTCTTTTTGTGAAGAAGAAGGATGGAACGGACCGACTTTGTGTTGACTACCGTCCATTAAACAAGAAGACTATTAAGAACAAGTACCCACTTCCCAACATCAATGAGCTGTTCGAACAACTCAAAGGTGCCCAAGTATTCTCCAAGCTTGATCTCCGTATGGATTATTGTTGGGGAACGTTGCAGAAAACAAAAAAATTTCCTACGTTTTCACCAAGATCCATCTATGAGTTCATCTAGCAACGAGTGATCGGAGAGTGCATCTACATACCCTTGTAGATCGCTAAGCGGAAGCGTTCAAGTGAACGGGGCTGATGGATTCGTACTCGTCGTGATTCAAATCACCGATGGTCCTAGTGCCGAACGGACGGCACCTCCGTGTTCAACATACAACCCAGTGACGTCTCCTACGCCTTGATCCAGCAGGGGGAGAAGGAGAGGTTGGGGAAGACTCCATCCAGCAGCAGCACGACGGCGTGGTGGTGGTGGAGGAGCGTGGTACTCTAGCAGGGCTTCGCCAAGCACCGCAAGAGACGAGGAGGGAGAGGGGTAGGGCTGCGCCAAGAAGGAGATTGAATCGTTTCTATGGCAGCCCAAAACCTCAAGTATATATAGGGGGAGGGGAGGGGCTGCGCCCCCACCTAGGTTTCCACCCCTAGGGGTGGCGGACAGCCCTAGATCCCATCTAGGGGGGCGGCCAAGGGGGGAGAGAGGGGGGCGCACCACTAGGTGGGCCTTAGGCCCATCTGAGCCTAGGGTTTGCCCCCTTCCACTCTCCCTGCGCCTTGGGCCTTGGTGGGGGGGCGCACCAGCCCACCTGGGGCTGGTCCCCTCCCACACTTGGCCCATGCAGCCCTCCGAGGCTGGTGGCCCCACTTGGTGGACCCCCGGACCCCTCCGGTGGTCCCGGTACATTACCGATAAACCCGAAACTTTTCCGGTGACCAAAACAGGACTTCCCATATATAAATCTTTACCTCCAGACCATTCCGGAACTCCTCGTGACGTCCGGGATCTCATCCGGGACTCCGAACAACATTCGGTAACCACGTATATCTATTCCCTATAACCCTAGCGTCATCGAACCTTAAGTGTGTAGACCCTACGGGTTCGGGAACCATGCAGACATGACCGAGACGTTCTCCGGTCAATAACCAACAACGGGATCTGGATACCCATGTTGGCTCCCACATGCTCCACGATGATCTTATCGGATGAACCACGATGTCAAGGACTTAATCAATCCCGTATACAATTCCCTTTGTCTATCGGTACGATACTTGCCCGAGATTCGATCGTCAGTATCCCGATACCTTGTTCAATCTCGTTACGGGCAAGTCTCTTTACTCGTTATGTAACACATCATCCCATGATCAACTCCTTGATCACATTGTGCACATTATGATGATGTCCTACCGAGTGGGCCCAGAGATACCTCTCCGTTTACACGGAGTGACAAATCCCAGTCTCGATTCATGCCAACCCAACAGACACTTTCGGAGATACCTGTAGTGTACCTTTATAGCCACCCAGTTACGTTGTGACGTTTGGCACACCCAAAGCACTCCTAGGATATCCGGGAGTTGCACAACCTCATGGTCTAAGGAAATGATACTTGACATTAGAAAAGCTTTTAGCATACGAACTACATGATCTTGTGCTAGGCTTAGGATTGGGTCTTGTCCATCACATCATTCTCCTAATGATGTGATCCCGTTATCAACGACATCCAATGTCCATGGTCAGGAAACCGTAACCATCTATTGATTAGCGAGCTAGTCAACTAGAGGCTTACTAGGGACATGGTGTTGTCTATGTATCCATACATGTATCTGAGTTTCCTATCAATACAATTCTAGCATGGATAATAAACGATTATCATGAACAAGGAAATATAATAATAACCAATTTATTATTGCCTCTAGGGCATATCTCCAACAGTCTCCCACTTGCACTAGAGTCAATAATCCAGTTCACATCGATATGTGATTAACACTCAAGGTCACATCCCCATGTGACTAACACCCAAAGAGTTCTAGGTTTGATCATGTTATGCTTGTGAGAGAGGTTTCAGTCAACGGGTCTGCAGCATTCAGATTCGTATGTACTTCGCAAATTTCTATGTCATCTTGTAGATGCAACTACTACGCTACATTTGGTGCCATTTCAAATAACTGTTCTACTTGGAGCTATTCTAAATTGTTGCTCCATTATACGTATCCGGTATCTCTACTCAGAGCTATCCGGATAGGTGTTAAGCTTGCATCGACGTAACTCTTTACGTCGAACTCTTTATCACCTCCATAACTGAGAAACATATCCTTATTCCTCTAAGGATAATTTAGACCACTATCTGGTGATCTACTCCTAGATCACCTTTGTACCCTCTTGCCAAATATGTGGCAAGGCACACATCAGGTGTGGTACTCAGCATGGCATACCATATGGAGCCTATGACAAAAGCATAGGGGACGACCTTCGTCCTTCCTCTTTCTTCTGCCGTGGTCGAGCTTTAAGTCTTAACTTAATACCTTACAACTCAGGCAAGAACTCCTTCTTTGACTGATCCATCTTGAACACCTTCAAGATCATGTCAAGGTATTTGCTCATTTGAAAGTACCATTAAGAGTTTTTATCTATCCTTATAGATCTTGATGCTCAATGTTCAAGTAGCTTAATCCAGGCTTTCCATTGAAAAACACTTTCCAAATAACCCTATATGCTTTCCAGAAATTCTACGTCATTTCTGATCAACAATATGTCAACAACATATATTCATCAAAATTCTATAGTGCTCCCACTCACTTCTTTGGAAATACAAGTTTCTCATAAACTTTGTATACTCCCAAAATCTTTGATCATCTCATCAAAGCATACATTCCAACTCCGAGATGCTTACTCCAGTCCTTAGAAGGATTGCTGGAGCTTTGCATACTTGTTAGCATCTTTCAGGATTGACAAAACCTTCCGGTTGTATCACATACAACCTTTCCTCAAGAAGATCGTCGAGGAAACAATGTTTTTGACATCCTATCTGCAAGATTGCAGTAATCGCTAATATAATTCCAACAGACTCTTAGCATCACTACGAGTGAGAAAGTCTCATCGTAGTCAACTCCTTGAACTTGTCGGAAAACATCTTAACGACAAGTCGAGCTTTCTTAATGGTGATACTTACCATCATTGTCCGTCTTCCTTTTAAAATCCATATGTACCTAACAGCCTTACGACCATCAAGTAGTTCTTCCAAAGTCTACACTTTGTTTTCATATATGGATCCTCTCTCGGATTATAGGGCCTCGAGCCATTTTGGAATCCAGGCCCACCATCGCTTCTCCATAGCTCGTAGGTTCATTGTTGTCTAGCAACATGACTTCCAAGACAGGATTACGTACCACTCTGAAGTAGTATGCATCCTTGTCATCCCACGATGTTTGGTATTGACTTGATCTGAAGTTTCATGATCACTATCATAAGCTTCCACTTCAATTGGTGTAGGTGCCACAGGAACAACTCCCTGTGCCCTGCCACACACTAGTTGAAGAGACGGTTCAATAACCTCATCAAGTCTCCACCATCCTCCCACTCAATTCTTTCGAGAGAAACTTTTCCTCGAGAAAGGACCCGATTCTAGAAACAATCCCTCATTGCTTTCGGATCTGAGACAGGAGGTATACCCAACTGTTTTGGGTGTCCTATGAAGATGCATTTGTCCGCTTTGGGTTCGAGCTTATCAGCCTGAAACTTTTTCACATAAGCGTCGCAGGCCCAAACTTTTAAGAAATGACAGCTTAGGTTTCTCTAAACCATAGTTCATACGGTGTCATCTCATCGGAATTACGTGGTGCCCTATTTAAAGTGAATGTGGTTGTCTCTAATGCCTAAACCATAAACTATCGTGGTAATTCGATAAGAGACATCATGGTATGCATCATATCCAATAGGGTGCAGTTATGATGTTCGGACACACCATCACACTATGGTGTTCCAGGCTGTATTAGTTGTGAAACAATTTCCACAATGTCTTAATTCTGTGCCAAACTCGTAATTCAGATATTCATCTCTATGATCATATCATAGATATTTTATCCTCTTGTCACGACGATCTTTCAACTTCACCCTGAAATTACTTGAACCTTTCAATAATTCAGACTCGTGATTCATCAAGTAAATATACTCAACATCTACTCAAATCATCTGTGAAGTAAGAACATAACGATATCCACTACACGCCTCAGCACTCATTGGACTGCACACATCAAAATGTATTACTTCCAACAAGTTGATTTCTAGTTCCATTTTAGTGAAAACGAGGCTTTCAGTCATCTTGCCCATGTGGTATGATTTGCATGTCTCAAGTGATTCAAAATCAAGTGAGTCCAAACGGTCCATTTGCATGGAGTTTCTTCATGCATATACACCAATAGACATGGTTCGCATGTCTCAATTTTTTCAAAAATGAGTGAGCCCAAAGATCCATCAACATGGAGCTTCTTCATGCGTTTTATACCGATATGACTTACGTGGCAGTGCCACAAGTAGGTGGTACTATCATCACTATCTTATATCTTTTGGCATGAACATGTGTATCACTACGATCGAGATTCAATAAACCATTCATTTTAGGTGCAAGACCATTGAAGGTATTATTCAAATAAACAGAGTAACCATTATTCTCCTTAAATGAATAACCGTATTGCGATAGACATAATCCAATCATGTATACGCTCAACGCAAACACCAATCTCGATGGTAGAGGGAGCGTGCGATGATTGATCACATCAAGCTTGGAAAAAACTTCCAACACATATTGCCAGCTCACCTTTAGCTAGTCTCCGTTTACTCCGCAGCCTTTTATTTCGAGTTTACTAACATTTAGCAACCGAACCGGTATCTAATACCATGGTGCTACTAGGAGTACTAGTAAAGTACACATTAACAAAATGTATATCCAATATACTTCTATTGACCTTGCCAGCCTTCTCATCTACCAAGTATCTAGGGTAATTCTGCTCCAGTGGCTGTTCCGCTTATTACAGAAGCACTTAGTCTCGGGTTTGGGTTCAACCTTGGGTTTCTTCACTAGAGCAGCAACTGATTTGTCGTTTCATGAAGTATCCCTTTTTGCCCTTGCCCTTCTTGAAACTAGTGGTTTCACCAACCATCAACAATTGATGCTCCTTCTTGATTTCTACTTTTGTGGTGTCAAACATCGCGAATATCTCAAGGACCATCATATATGTCCCTGATATATTATAGTTCATCACGAAGCTCTAGCAGCTTGGTGGTAATGACTTCGGAGAAACATCACTATCTCATCTGGAAGATCAAGTCCCACTCGATTCAAATGATTGTTGTACTCAGACAATCTGAGCACAAGCTCAACAATTGAGCTTTTCTCCCTTAGTTTGCAGGCTAAGAAAATCGTCGGAGGTCTTATACCTCTTGACGTGGGCACGAGCCTGAAATCCCAATTTCATCCCTCGAAACATCTCATATGTTTCGCGACATTTCAAAACGTCTTCGGTACCTCAACTCTAAACCGTTTAACTGAACTATCACGTAGTTATCGAAATGTGTATGTCAGATGTTCGCAACATCCACAGACGACGTTCGAGGTTCAGCACACTGAGCGGTGCATTAAGGACATAAGCCTTCTATGAAGCAATGAGGACAATCCTCAGTTTACGGACCTAGTCCGCATAATTGCTACTACCATCTTTCAACTAAATTTTCTCTAGGAACATATCTAAACAGTAGAACTGAAGCGCGAGCTATGACATAATTTGCGAAGACCTTTTGACTATGTTCAGGATAATTAAGTTCATCTTATGAACTCCCACTCAGATAGACATCCCTCTAGTCATCTAAGTGATTACATGATCCGAGTCAACTAGGCCGTGTCCGATCATCACGTGAGACGGACTAGTCATCATCGGTGAACATCTTCATGTTGATCGCCTCTACCATACGACTCATGCTCGACCTTTCGGTCTCTTGTGTTCCGAGGCCATGTCTGTACATGCTAGGCTCGTCAAGTCAACCTAAGTGTTTTGCATGTGTAAATCTGGCTTACACCCATTGTATGTGAACGTAAGAATCTATCACACCCGATCATCACGTGGTGCTTCGAAACGACGAACTTTTGCAACGGCGCATAGTTAGGGGGAACACTTTCTTGAAATTTTAATGAGGGATCATCTTATTTACTACCGTCGTTCTAAGCAAATAAGATGTATAAACATGATAAACATCACATGCAATCAAATAGTGACATGATATGGCCAATATCATATTGCTCCTTTTGATCTCCATCTTCAGGGCTCCATGATCATCATTGTCGTTGGCATGACACCATGATCTCCATCATCATGATCCCCATCATTGTGTCTCCATGAAGTTGTCTCGCCAACTTATTACTTCTACTACTATGGCTACCGGTTAGCAATAAAGTAAAGTAATTACATGGAGTTGTACAATGACACGCAGGTCATACAATAAATAAAGACAACTCCTATGGCTCCTGCCGGTTGTCATACTCATCGACATGCAAGTCGTGATTCCTATTACAAGAACATGATCAATCTCATACATCACATATCATTCATCACATTCTTCTTGGCCATATCACATCACATAGCATACCCTGCAAAAACAAGTTAGACGTCCTCTAATTGTTGTTTGCATGTTTTACGTGGCTGCTATGGGTTTCTAGCAAGAACGTTTCTTACCTACGCAAAAACCACAACGTGATATGCCAATTGCTATTTACCCTTCATAAGGACCCTTTTCATCGAATCCGATCCGACTAAAGTGGGAGAGACAGACACCCGCCAGCCACCTTATGCAACTAGTGCATGTCAGTCGGTGGAACCGGTCTCACGTAAGCGTACGTGTAAGGTTGGTCCGGGCCGCTTCATCCCACAATGCCGCCGAATCAAGATTGACTAGTAATGGTAAGCATATTGAACAAAATCAACACCCACAACTACTTTGTGTTCTACTCGTGCATAGAAACTACGCATAGACCTAGCTCATGATGCCACTGTTGGGGAACGTTGCGGAAAACAAAAAAATTTCCTACGTTTTCACCAAGATCCATCTATGAGTTCATCTAGCAACGAGTGATCGGAGAGTGCATCTACATACCCTTGTAGATCGCTAAGCGGAAGCGTTCAAGTGAACGGGGTTGATGGAGTCGTACTCGTCGTGATTCAAATCATCGATGATCCTAGTGCCGAACGGACGGCACCTCCGTGTTCAACACACGTACAGCCCGGTGACGTCTCCTATGCCTTGATCCAGCAGGGGGAGAAGGAGAGGTTGGGGAAGACTCCATCCAGGAGCAGCACGATGGCGTGGTGGTGGTGGAGGAGCGTGGTACTCCAGCAGGGCTTCGCCAAGCACCGCAAGAGACGAGGCGGGAGAGGGGTAGGGCTGCGCCAAGAAGGAGATTGAATCGTTTCTATGGCAGCCCCAAACCTCAAGTATATATAGGGGGAGGGGAGGGGCTGCGCCCCCACCTAGGTTTCCACCCCTAGGGGTGGCGGCCAGCCCTAGATCCCATCTAGGGGGGCGGCCAAGGGGGGAGAGAGGGGGGCGCACCACTAGGTGGGCCTTAGGCCCATCTGAGCCTAGGGTTTGCCCCTTTCCACTCTCCCTGCGCCTTGGGCCTTGGTGGGGGGGCGCACCAGCCCACCTGGGGCTGGTCCCCTCCCACACTTGGCCCATGCAGCCCTCCGAGGCTGGTGGCCCCACTTGGTGGACCCCCGGACCCCTCCGGTGGTCCCGGTACATTACCGATAAACCCGAAACTTTTCCGGTGACCAAAACAGGACTTCCCATATATAAATCTTTACCTCCAGACCATTCCGGAACTCCTCGTGACGTCCGGGATCTCATACGGGACTCCGAACAACATTCGGTAACCATGTATATCTATTCCCTATAACCCTAGCATCATCGAACCTTAAGTGTGTAGACCCTACGGGTTCGGGAACCATGCAGACATGACCGAGACGTTCTCTGGTCAATAACCAACAACGGGATCTGGATACCCATGTTAGCTCCCACATGCTCCACGATGATCTTATCGGATGAACCACGATGTCAAGGACTTAATCAATCCCGTATACAATTCCCTTTGTCCATCGGTACGATACTTGCCCGAGATTCGATCGTCGGTATCCCGATACCTTGTTCAATCTCGTTACCGGCAAGTCTCTTTACTCGTTCCATAACACATCATCCCATGATCAACTCCTTGATCACATTGTGCACATTATGATGATGTCCTACCGAGTGGGCCCAGAGATACCTCTCCGTTTACACGGAGTGACAAATCCCAGTCTCGATTCGTGCCAACCCAATAGACACTTTCGAGATACCTGTAGTGTACCTTTATAGCCACCCAGTTACGTTGTGACGTTTGGCACACCCAAAGCACTCCTACGGTATCCGGGAGTTGCACAACCTCATGGTCTAAGGAAATGATACTTGACATTAGAAAAGCTTTTAGCATACGAACTACATGATCTTGTGCTAGGCTTAGGATTGGGTCTTGTCCATCACATCATTCTCCTAATGATGTGATCCCGTTATCAACGACATCCAATGTCCATGGTCAGGAAACCGTAACCATCTATTGATTAACGAGCTAGTCAACTAGAGGCTTACTAGGGACATGGTGTTGTCTATGTATCCATACATGTATCTGAGTTTCCTATCAATACAATTCTAGCATGGATAATAAACGATTATCATGAACAAGGAAATATAATAATAACCAATTTATTATTGCCTCTAGGGCATATCTCCAACAGCTATCACCAGATTTGAATCCGTGAGCAAGATATTCCCAAGACGGCTTTCAGGACAAGCTATGGTTCATATGAATACACTGTCATGTCTTTTGGCCTCGTCAACGCTCCTTCGACTTTCTCTCGCATGATGAACTTCATCTTCAACGCCTACACCAATGAATTTGTTTTGGTCTATCTCGACGACATTCTGGTCTTTTCGAAGAACAAGGAAGATCATGCCAAGCACTTGCGTTTGGTACTCGATAAGCTCAGGGAATACCAGTTCTATGCCAAGTTCTCAAAGTGCGAATTTTGGCTCGATGAGGTTCTATATCTTGGGCATATCATCTCCGCCAAGGGCATTGCGGTGAATCCTGAGAAGGTGTCTACAATTGTGAATTGGGAACCACCTCAGAACGTGAAGCAACTCCGTAGCTTCCTCGGTCTCGCAAGCTACTATCGAAGCTTCATTGAGAACTTTTCAAAGATCGCAAAGCCTCTTTCAAACCTTCTCCAGAAGCACGCCAAGTACATTTGGTCTCCGGAATGTGACATCGCTTTCAACACTTTGAAAGAGAAATTGGTCACTACTCCAGTTCTGACTCCTCCTGATGAATCCAAACCGTTCGAGGTCTTCTGCGATGCCTCTCTTCAAGGTCTTGGTACAGTGTTGATGCAAGAGAAGAAAGTTGTGGCTTATACCTCTCGCCAGTTGAAGCCCAACGAGAAGAACTACCCCACTCATGACCTCGAGTTGGCGGCAGTTGTGCATGCTCTTTTGACTTGGAGACATCTCTTATTGGGAAGAAAAGTGGACATTTTCACTGACCACAACAGTCTCAAGTACATCTTCACTCAGCCTAATCTCAACCTCAGGCAGAATCGATGGGTCAAAATGATTCAAGAGTACAATCTGAGTATCGAGTATACTCTAGGCAAGGCCAATGTGATTGCTGGCGCTTTGAGCAGGAAGGCTTACTGCAACAGTCTGATTCTCAAGCCTTATCAACCCGAGCTTTGTGAAGCTTTCCGCAAACTCAATCTGCAAGTTGTTCCTCAAGGTTTCCTCGCAAACCTTCAAGTCTCTCCTACCTTGGAAGACCAGATTCGCCAAGCTCATCTTCTTGATGCTATGGTGAAGAAGGTGAAGATTGGGATTGCCAAGAGTCAACCCAAGTACAAGTGCTACCGCCTTGATGACAAGGATACTCTCTTCTTCGAGGATCGTATTGTTGTGCCCAAAGGTGATCTTCGTAAGGTTATCATGAACGAGGCTCACAATTCTCTCCTCTCCATCCACCATGGTAGCACGAAGATGTATCAGGACCTCAAGCAGGCTTATTGGTGGACTCGAATGAAGCGCGAGATTGCTCAGTTCGTGAATGAGTGTGATGTCTGCAGAAGAGTGAAGGCAGAACACCAAAGGCCAGCTGGTCTCCTCCAACCTCTGGCCATTCCAGAATGGAAGTTTTACCACATTGAGATGGACTTCGTGACTGGGTTTCCAAAGTCCAAGCATGACAATGATGCTATATTCATTGTCATCGACAAACTCACTAAAGTGGCTCACTTTCTGCCTATCAAAGAGTCTATCACTGCAGCTCAATTGGCGGAGCTGTATACCTCTTGGATTGTCTCTCTGCACGGTATTCCACAGGTGATCTCTTCAGACCGTGGCAGCATCTTTACCTCCAAGTTTTGGGATTCTTTTCAGAAGTCCATGGGCACCAACATCCGCTTCAGCACAGCTTTCCATCCTCAAACTAGCGGTCAAGTCGAGCATGTCAACCAGATTCTTGAAGATATGCTCGGGGCTTGTGTGATCTCCTTTGGCATGAAGTGGGAGGATTGTCTTCCATATGCTGAATTCTCCTACAACAACAGTTTTCAAGCAAGTTCGGGCAAGGCCCCATTCGAAATTCTGTATGGCAGGAAGTGTCGTACCCCTCTCAACTGGTCTGAAACCGGTGAACGTCAACTTCTGGGAAATGACTTAATCACAGAGGCAGAGGAAATGTGCAAAGTCATTCGAGATAACCTCAAAGCAGCGCAATCGCGCTAGAAGAGCTACTATGATAGTAAGCATCGTGATTTGGCTTTCGAGATCGGAGATCATGTTTACCTCCGCGTCTCTCCAATGAAAGGTACTCGTCGCTTCGGTATCAAAGGGAAGCTTGCCCCTAGATACGTGGGACCTTTCAAGATCGTCAGCAAGAGAGGCGATCTCGCCTATCAACTCGAGCTTCCTTCAAACTTAGCAAATGTGCACGACGTGTTCCATGTCTCTCAGCTCCGCAAGTGCTTCAAGACTCCTGATCGCACCGTCAACTTCGAAGACATTGATCTCCAAGAAGATCTCTCTTATCGTGAGCACCCCGTTGCTATTCTTGAAGAGACTGAACGCAAGACTCGCAATAAGTCAATCAAATTCCTCAAAGTCAAGTGGTCACGCCATTCCGACCGTGAAGCCACCTGGGAACGCGAGGATCACCTCCGTTCTGAGTACCCGGCGTTATTCCAGTCCTAGATCTCGGGACGAGATCCTTTCGTAGTGGTGGAGTGTTGTAACACCCCGGATATGATTTACCCAATATGTAATCCAACTCTTGCCGTTTCCGGCCCTAAGTTATTTTATTTTCTCGGGTTCGGGTTTTTGTCTCCGTGTGTTGTTGTTGTTGTTGTTGTTGTTATCATGCATCTCATATCATGTCATCATGTGCATTGCATTTGCATACGTGTTCGTATCATGCATCCGAGCATTTTCCCCGTTGTCCGTTTTGCATTCCGGTGGTCATTTCTACCTTCTTCTCGTGTTTGGGGATTAAACATCTCCGGATTGGACTGAGACTTGCCAAGCGGCCTTGGTTTACTACCGGTAGACCATCTGTCAAGTTTCGTACCATTTGGACTTCGTTTGATGCTCCAACGGTTAACCGAGGGACCGAAAAGGCCTCGTGTGTGTTGCAGCCCAACACCCTTCCAATTTGCCCCAAAACCCACCAAAACCCTCCACATCTTCTAGATTGTTCGATCATGATCGCGTGGCCGAAAACCGCACCTCATTTGGACATTCCTACCTCCCTCTATGCCTATAAATACCACCCCCATTCGAAATCCGGGTTCTTCTTCCCCTAACCCTAGTCTCCTCCCACCTCTCACCGCCGGACGCGTCCGCTTCGGGCCGGATGTGTCCGACCCAGCCGCCGCCGCCACGTGGCGCCCTCCGGTTCGCCCGCCGCCCGCGCCCACTTCGCCCGCCGCCCGCGCCCACTTCGCCGGCCCGCAGGGCCCGCGGGAGGCCCTCCCGGCCCGCAGCCTCGCCCGCGCCGCTTCCTCCGCGCGCCGCCATCGTCCTCCCGCGTGGCGAGTCGCCCTCCTCGTCGCCTCGCGCCCGGCCGCCGCAGGCGCCATCGCCGGCGAACTCCGGCCGCCCGCACCTCGCCGGGCTTTGCCTCCTCGTCGCCTCGAGCCGTCGAAGACCTCCGCCGCCACTCCCCGCCGTCGCCGGCGGCTCCTCCAACCGGATCCGGGCAGGAGCCGGCCGGATCCGCCCTTTCCTCGCCGACCCCGGCCACCACCACCTCATCGGAGTGCGTGCGCCACCGCCTCGGTTCACGGACCCAGCAAACCTTAGATCCGGATCGGTTTCGGAGGTTGTTTTTTGTCTAAGTCCTCGTCCGTGTTCTTTCTTTTAAGCATATTTCAATGTGCCGTAACTTTGCATCTCTAGCTCCGTTTTGCGTGTGTAGCATATCAAAATGTTCGTCTCAGAGAGCACATCATTTCATCTCATTGCATCATTTTCATTTGAGTTCATCTTGATGCCCGAAATACTGTTGGAAGAGTGCTATTTGAGTTAATTGTCGGATCTCCTGCACCAAATAGCTATTTGTCATTTTTGCCATGATTAATGTGTGCACGATATGCCCCTGAGCTCTACATGTGATTTGTTATATGCTTTGCCATCTTTCCAGAGGTGCAATCCATGTATTTTTGTGATGTGTGTGGTGACTAGCACAACCTTGCAAAGTGGTGCATTCGTTAATGCTGATTTCAGGGACTTAGCAATTCCACTAAGTCCTTTATCTGTTTATATCAATATGCCATATGTTCATGTTGTTTCCTAGTGATCCGTGCCTCTTTTGAGGACAATCAGTAAGGATGATTTGTTAATCTTTTAGTTCTCTATCCATCCATGTCTTTGTTTGCATTTATGGAGCACCCTAGCTTGAGTCAATCGAGCTCTACTTTTGCTATTTCGTGAATCTGGGCAGATTATCTACTTGTTAGCGATTTTGCCGAAGCTATTGTAGTTGATCCGTGCATGCTATGTTGTTGTTATTGCCATGTCTAGCTTGTATAATGTGTATTCTTCATGGGTGTATGCTTAGATTGTCATGACATGCTCTGTAGTGAGTGCATCGAGGTCGTAAACATGCCTACTTGATATCTGATTTGCATGTTCCAGTTTTTCACTAAGTCTGTGATCTGTTTATGTTTTTTCCATGTTCACATGCTTGCAATTGTATTTTCTGATCCCTTTTGGCTCAAGGTCACTAAGGAACTTTTGTTAAGCTCTTTGAGTAGCTCCATGCCATGCCTTACTTTGCCATGTTAAATTCCTGTAGCATATAGTTTTCATGCTCCAAAGTGTGCTGCCTGATCTGAAATTCCAGACAAGTGTTAATTTCACTAAGTCTGAAATCTGTTTACCAATTGCACTTTTGCCATGCTTGTTTGAACCTGTTAATGGATGAATTGGCCGTAGTTCAGTGTTCATCTTTTGTTAAGCTTCATGAATGGATCCTTGCCATGTATTTTGTTGCCATGTTTGAGTGCTGTAGCATAATTATCTTGTTGCATTTAGATGGTTACTTGCTGTATATCGCAGACCGGTGCCATATTTGAATTGGTTGCCATTTCCAAACCGTCCATCCGATTCCGGTGCTCTTTATATTGATTTCAATCGAAATCACCTCATCTTTCCAGTGGCACTCTTGGATTTCCAAATTAAGTCCAGGTCCATTCATTCTTTGCCAAATCTTGCATATGCATCACATATCACATCCCGCATAGCATACCATATTTGCATCATGTTGTTTGAGCTTCGCACGTGGTTGATTGTGTTCTTTTTGCTTGTTTTTCTTGCTTGGGTAGAGCCGGGAGACGAGTTCGCTAACGAGGAGCCCGTTGAGTTTGCTTTCGAGGATCCAGTCAACTCTGACAACTTTGCAGGCAAGATGATCATACCCTCGAAATCACTTCTATCTTTGCTTTGCTAGATGCTCGCTCTTTTGCTATGCCTATGCTACGATGTCTACCACTTTATTATCATGCCTCCCAAATTGCCATGTCAAACCTCTAACCCACCATGTCCTAGCTAACCGTTGATTGGCTATGTTACCGCTTTGCTCAGCCCCTCTTATAGCGTTGCTAGTTGCAGGTGAAGATTGGAGACCGTTCCTTGTTGGAACATTATTTACGTGTTGGGATATCACAATATTATCTTGTTATCTTAATGCATCTATATACTTGGTAAAGGGTGGAAGGCTCGGCCTTTTGCCTAGTGTTTTGTTCCACTCTTGCCGCACTAGTTTCCGTCATATCGGTGTTATGTTCTCGGATTTTGCGTTCCTTACGCGGTTGGGTAATAATGGGAACCCCTTGACAGTTCGCCTTGAATAAAACTCCTCCAGCAATGTCCAACCTTGGTTTTACCTTTTGCCACCTAGCCTCTTTTTCTCTTGGGTTTCCGGAGCCCAAGGGTCATCTTATTTAAACCCCCCCGGGCCAGTGCTCCTCTGAGTGTTGGTCCACCTCGTCAGCCGCCGATGGCCACCAGGGGCAACTCTGGGCTGGCCTACCGGAAGTTTAGACAATCTGAATGTGCCCTGAGAACGAGACATGTGCAGCTCCTATCAGGATTTGTCGGCACATTCGGGCGGTGTTGCTGGATTTGTTTTAACTTGTCGAAGTGTCTTGTAGAACCGGGATGCCGAGTCTGATCGGAATGTCTCGGGAGAAGGTATATCCTTCGTTGACCGTGAGAGCTTGTCATGGGCTAAGTTGGGACTCCCCTGCAGGGATTTGAACTTTCGAAAGTCGTGCCCGCGGTTATGGGCAGATGGGAATTTGTTAATGTCCGGTTGTAGATAACTTGAACCTTAACTTAATTAAAATGAATCAACTGTGTGAGTTGCCGTGATGGTCTCTTCTCGGCGGAGTCCAGGAAGTGAACACGGTGTTGGAGTAATGCTTGCGCAGGTTGTTCTCTAGTTATTCGTTCGTGCTTTGTCTTCTCTTCTCGCTCTCTTTTGCGAACAGGTTAGCCACCATATATGCTAGTCGCTTGCTGCAGCTCCACATATTACCTTGCCTTACCTATAAGCTTAAATAGTCTTGATTGCGAGTGTGCGAGATTGCTGAGTCCCTGTGGCTCACAGATTACTTTCAAACCAGATGCAGGGCCAGACGACTCCGTTCCAGATGACGCGCTTGAGCTCAAGTGGGAGTTCGACGAGGACTCACGCCGTTACTATGTGTCTTTCCTTGATGATCAGTAGTGGTGCCCTGTTGGGGCGATCGGGACCGTGTCGCATGTTGGGTTGATCTTTTATTTTGGCACCGTAGTCGGGCCATGAGTGATTGGATGATGTAATGCTATTTATGTACTTTGTTTGACGTGGCGAGTGTAAGCCAACTATGTACCTTCCCCTTTTTTATCTATATTACATGGGATGTTGTGAAGATTGCCTTACTTGCGACATTGCTTTCAATGCGGTTATGCCTCTAAGTCGTGCTTTGACACGTAGGATATATAGCCGCATCGAGGGCGTTACAAGTTGGTAATCAGAGCCTTCCCCGACCTTAGGAGCCCCCACTGCTTGATCGTTTTTAACAGCCGTTGTTGAGTCTAGAAAAATGTTTTGAGTCATTTAGGAATTATATATCGGAGAGTTTAGGAATTATTTTTACTCCCCAGTCTCTTCATCGCTCTGGTAAGGCATCCTGACGTAGAGTTTTGACTCTTCTCTACTCAAATTTCACAAAAAAATTAGGATCACGCAGGTATCTTGGAATCGTTCCGATGGTTTTTTGACGAGAAGATTGTTCTTGGTGCCTCCTGTCATTTAGGGGTTGTGGTAGTGTCCCGGGGAGTTGAGCTCCGAGGTGTTGTCGTCACAATTTTATCATTGCAGTTCTGGAATACCTGAGTTTAGTACGCCGACATCGAAAATCTCTTTTATGCAGTTGTTGGTGAGATAACCTCGACGCCACCCAGTACTGGGGCGGGAGTTCGGGAGTACTTGCGACATTGCTTTCAATGCAGTTATGCCTCTAAGTCGTGCTTCAACACGTAGGAGATATAGCCGCATCGAGGGCGTTACAAGTACCTTGAAGTGGTATTTTGTTTTATTTTGCTAACGGAGCTCACGAGATTTTGTTGTTAAGTTTTGTGTTGTGAAGTTTTCAAGTTTTGGGTAAGCATTCGATGGATTACGGAACAAGGAGTGGAAAGAGCCTAAGCTTGGGGATGCCCATGGCACCCCAAGGTAAAATACAAGGACACCAAAAATCCTAAGCTTGGGGATGCCCCGGAAGGCATCCCCTCTTCTGTCTTCGTTCATCGGTAACTTTACTTGGAGCTATATTTTTATTCGCCACCTGATATGTGTTTTGCTTGGAGCGTATTGTATGATTTGAGTCTTTGCATTTTAGTTTACCACAATCATGCTTGCTGTACACACCTTTTGAGAGAGACACACATGAATTGGAATTTATTAGAATACACTATGTGCTTCACTTATATCTTTTGAGTTATATAGTTTTTGCTCTAGTGCTTCGCTTATATCTTTTAGAGCACGGCGGAGGTTCTATTTTATAGAAATAATTGATCTCTCATGCTTCACTTATATTATTTTGAGAGTCCCTTAGAACAACGTGGCAATAATAAAAACTTTCATGTAAGTGCATTGAATACTCAGAGAAGTTTGATACTTGATGATTGTTTTGAGATATGGAGATGGTGATATTAGAGTCATGCTAGTTGAGTAGTTGTGAATTTGAGAAATACTTGTGTTGAAGTTTTTGATTCCCGTAGCATGCACGTATGGTGAACCGTTATGTGATGAAGCCGGAGCATGATTTATTTATTGATTGCCTTCCTTATGAGTGGTGGTCGGGGACGAGCGATGATCTTTTCCTACCAACCTATCCCCCTAGGAGCATGCGCGTAGTACTTTATTTCGATAACTAATTGATTTTTACAATAAGTATGTGAGTTATTTATGACTAATGTTGAGTCCATGGATTATACGCACCCTCACCCTTCCACATTTGTTAGCCTCTCTAGTACCGCACAACTTTCGTCGGTACCATAAACCCACCATATATCTTCCTCAAAACAGCTACCATACCAACCTATCATGGCCTTTCCATAGCCATTCCGAGATATATTGCCATGCAACTTTCCACCATTCCGTTTGTTATGACACGCTTCATCATTGTCATATTGCTTTGCATGATCATGTAGTTGACATCATATTTGTGGCAAAGCCACCGTTATAATTCTTTCATACATGTCACTCTTGATTCATTGCATATCCCGGTACACCACCGGAGGCATTAACATAGAGTCATATTTTGTTCTAAGTATTGAGTTGTAATTCTTGAGTTGTAAGTAAAAAGAAGTGTGGTGATCATCATTATTAGAGCATTGTCTCAGTGAGGAAAGGATGATGGAGACTATGATTCCCCCACAAGTCGGGATGAGACTCCAGATGAGAAATAAAAAAAAGAAAGAAAAGAGGCCAAAAAAGAAAAAAAGAAAAAGAAGGCCCAAATAAAAAAATGAGAGAAAAAAAGAGAAGGGACAATGTTACTATCCTTTTTCCACACTTGTGCTTCAAAGTATGATACGTCTCCAACGTATCTATAATTTTTTATTGTTCCATGCTATATTATATTCTATTTTGGACATTATTGGGCTTTATTATACACTTCTATATTATTTTTGGGACTAACCTATTAACCGGAGGCCCAACCCAGAATTGTTATTTTTTTGCGTATTTTAGGGTTTCACAGAAAAAGAATATCAAACGGAGTCCAAACGGAATGAAACCTCCGGGAACGTGATTTTCGGAACGAACATGATCCAGAGGACTTGGACCCTACGTCAAGACATCAACCAGGAAGCCACGAGGTAGGGGGGCGCGCCTACCCCCTGGGCGCACCCTCCACCGTCGTGGGCCCCCTATTGCTCCACCGACGTACTCCTTCCTCCTATATATACCTACGTACCCCCAAACTACTAGATACGGAGCCAAAACCCTAATTCCACCGTCCTAACTTTCTGTATCCACGAGATCCCATCTTGGGGCCTTTTCCGGAGCTCCGCCGGAGGGGGAATCGATCATGGAGGGCTTCTAGATCAACACCATAGCCCCTCCGATGAAGTGTGAGTAGTTTACTTCAGACCTACGAGTCCATAGTTATTAGCTAGATGGCTTCTTCTCTCTTTTTGGATCTCAATACAAAGTTCTCCCCCTCTCTTGTGGAGATCTATTCGATGTAATCTTCTTTTGCGGTGTGTTTGTTGAGACCGATGAATTGTGGGTTTATGATCAAGTTTATCTATGAACAATATTTGAATCTTCTCTGAATTCTTTTATGTATGATTGGTTATCTTTGCAAGTCTCTTTGAATTATCAGTTTGGTTTGGCCTACTAGATTGATCTTTCTTGCAATGGGAGAAGTGCTTCGCTTTGGGTTCAATCTTGCGGTGTCCTTTCCCAGTGACAGCAGGGGCAGCAAGGCACGTATTGTATTGTTGTCATCAAGGATAACAAGATGGGGTTTATATCATATTCCATGAGTTTATCCCTCTACATCATGTTGATACGTCTCCGTCGTATCTACTTTTCCAAACAATTTTGCCCTTGTTTTGGACTCTAACTTGTATGATTTGAATGGAACTAACCCGGACTGACGCTGTTTTCAGCAGAATTACCATGATGTTGTTTTATTTGCAGAAAACAAATATTCTCGGAATGACCTGAAACTCCATGGAACATCTTAGAAAAAACAATAAAAAATCCTCGCCAAAGATGAAGACCAGGGGGGCCACACCCTTCTCACGAGGGTGCCCCCGCTAGGGCGCGCCCCCTACCTCGTGGGCCCCCTGTTGCGTCTCCGACTCCAACTCCACCTCCATATATTGAGTTTCGATGAGAAAAAAATCAGAGAGAAGAAATCATCGCGTTTTACGATACGGAGCCGCCGCCAAGCCCTAAAACCTCTCGGGAGGGCTGATCTGGAGTCCGTTCGGGGCTCCGGAGAGGGGGATTCGTCGCCGTCGTCATCATCAACCATCCTCCATCACCAATTTCATGATGCTCACCGCCGTGCGTGAGTAATTGCATCGTAGGCTTGCTGGACGGTGATGGGTTGGATGAGATTTATCATGTAATCGAGTTAGTTTTGTTAGGGTTTGATCCCTAGTATCCATTATGTTCTAAGATTGATGTTGCTATGACTTTGCTATGCTTAATGCTTGTCACTAGGGCCCGGGTGCCATGATTTCAGATCTGAACCTATTATGTTTTCATGAATATATGTGAGTTCTTGATCCCATCTTGCAAGTCTATAGTCACCTACTATGTGTTATGATCCGTCAACCCCGAAGTGACAATAATCGGGACCACTCCCGGTGATGACCATAGTTTGAGGAGTTCATGTATTCACTGTGTGCTAATGCTTTGTTCCGGTTCTCTATTAAAAGGAGGCCTTAATATCCCTTAGTTTCCAATAGGACCCCGCTGCCATGGGAGGGTAGGACAAAAGATGTCATGCAAGTTCTTTTCCATAAGCACATATGACTATATACGGAATACATGCCTACATTACATTGATGAATTGGAGCTAGTTCTATGTCACCCTATGTAATGACTGTTACATGATGAACCGCATCCGGCATAATTATCCATCACTGATCCGGTGCCTACGAGTTTTCCATATACTGGTTTACGCTTATTTACTTTCCCGCTACTACTGTTACAATCACTACAAAATACCAAAAACATTACTTTTGTTGTCTTTACTTTTGTTGCTGTTACCACCACTATCATATTACTTTGCTACTAAACACTTTGCTGCAGATACTAAGTTTCCAGGTGTGGTTGAATTGACAACTCAGCTGCTAATACTTGAGAATATTCTTTGACTCCCCTTGTGTCGAATCAATAAATTTGGGTTGAATACTCTACCCTCGAAAGCTGTTGCGATCCCCTATACTTGTGGGTTATCAAGACCAATTTCTGGCGCCGTTGCCGGGGAGCATAGCTCTATTCTTTGAGTCACTTGGGATTTATATCTACTGGACACTATGAAGAACTTGAGAGATCCAAAAACCAAGATCTATCCCTCAACTACGAGGAGAGGTAAGGAACTGCCATCTAGCTCTGCACTTGATTCACCTTCTGTTATGAGTAAGTTTGCGACACCTACACCTTCTTCTGCTATTCGTTCTGATATGTCGCATGTTATTGATGATGCCACTTCTGCTATGCATGATACTTATGATGAAACTGCTTCTATGCCTGATACTACTGTGCCCCTTGGTGAATTTCTTGATGAACAAATTGCTAGGGCTAGAGAAAAAGAAATTATTGAATCTGAATACGATGATGATAGTGATGATGAAAATATGTCTGTTATTCCCGAGGGTTATCTTTTTGATATGGAATCTTCTACCGCTATTTTTGCTTGCAAAGATAGATATGAGCTTAAGAGGTTATTAATTAAATGGAACAAAGAATCACTTAGAGATAAAATGAGACCAGACCCTGCTTTTGCTACTTCACCTATATGTGTTCCTGATAAAGATTATGAATTCTCTGTTGATCCTGATATATTTACTTTGGTTGAATCTGATCTGTTTTATGGCTATGAACCTGAAACTGTTGTGGCACATCTTACTAAGTTAAATGATATAGCTGCCCTGTTCACTAATGATGAGAGATCGCATTACTTCTATATACTCAAAATATTTCCGTTCTCATTAAAGGGTGATGCTAAGATATGGTTTAATTCTCTTGATCCTGGTTGTGTGCGTAGTCCCCAGGATATGATTTATTACTTCTCTGCTAAATATTTCCTTGCTCATAAGAAACAACCTACTTTGAGGGAAATATACAACTTCGTGCAAATTAAAGAAGAGAGTCTCCCACAAGCTTGGGGGAGGCTTCTCAAGCTACTTAATGCTTTGCCTGATCATCCTCTTAAGAAACTTGAAATACTTGATATCTTTTATAATGGACTAACCGATGCTTCCAGAGATTACCTTGATAGTTGTGTTGGTTCTCTTTTCAGGGAAAGAACACCGGATGAAGCTGAAATTCTATTGAATAATATGTTGACAAATGAAAATAATTGGGCACCTCCTGAGCCAACTCCTGAGCCATCTCCTGCTCCAATTACTGAGCCCATTCTTAAACCAACTCCGAAGAAGAGAGGTGTTTTATTTCTCAGTCCCGAAGATATGCAAGAGGCAAAGAAATCTATGAAAGAAAAATGTATTAAAGCGGAAGACGTTAAGAATTTACCTCCTATTGAAGAAATACATGGTCTTAATTCACCGCCTGTTGAAGAAACATATGATCTTAATTATTTATTTACTGAAGAACCTCCTGATCCCGATATCCCGACACAGGTAGTAAAGGTAAATTCCCTCTATAGATATGATAAAGCTGAAGTCCCTCCTACTAAAATTGCTAGTCAGTTGTAGCGACCAGACCTCAAACAGTCTGATCTCTGTGCTCCGGTGTCATCCCTGGATCAGTAATGCTGGCACCACACAGTACTCGGAGGATTTATAGCAGAGTAGCAATCACACACTTATTACATCGAGTGTCTCAAAAGTGAACTTATTACAATAAATATGGCTTAAGGCCATCTAATTACGATAACAGCGGAAGGCTTGGAAGATAAGTGAGTCCATCAACTCCAACGGCATCACTGAGTATAGAACCACGACCTAACACTCCTTAATCGTCGTCTGAAAAGTCTGCAACATTAACGTTGCAGCCCAAAATGGGTCAGCACATGGAATATGCTGGCAAGGTAACACATAGAGAGTAATGGAATGCAACAGCTATACTATATGCATATTTGGCTGGTGGAAAGCTCTATGGTTACAGTTTTGCATAAAGCCAATTTTCCCTACTTCAAAAGGAATAAATTTAATTACTATCATGGTGGTTGTTAAACATTGAGAATGGTTGACAGCATTCTCAATCCCAATTAAGCATCATCATTAACATAACCCAAACAAAATTAATTTTAGAGTAACATGTTGAGATTCACATGATAATCCAGATACTAGATACTCAAGATGTCCATAACCGAGGACACGGCTAATCATGATTAGTTTGTTACACTCTGCAGAGGTTTGCGCACTTTTCCCCACAAGACTCGATCGCCTCCGTTGGATTTCTCGCACTACATGGTGTTTGAGAAACGGATGACCGAGACACAGTATTTCAGAAGTGCTAGCACCTTACGATGGATAGACCGATACACCTACTTTCCCCTACATCTGCTAGTCTACCCTGTAAGAGTTCGCACGACTTAATCAACTATGCCAGAGCCCATAATGGCTTGTGGCTGCACACGGAAGTTTCTAGTTTGAAAAAATCTCAGGATCCCTTTGAGCCTGGGTGGCGGTCCAAAAGAAAACAGGCATGTCCTGGAATACCCAGGTGCCTCAATCCACCCAGATGTGTATTTAAGTTGCCACCTTAGATAAACCATTAATTATCAATCTCACATCTGTCATGGATTTCACTCACCCAATCCATGTCTACTAGCATAGCATGGCATAATAAGCAAACGTAGAAGTAACTCCCAAAGGTTTGATAATAAACAGGTAATAGGTACTACCTCATCTACTTCCCATCCCACAGCTTAATTAGATCCTAATCATGCAATGTGTGAAGATTGATCTAATGCAAAAAAAACTAGGTTGTAGAAAAGGTATGATCAAAGTGTTACTTGCCTTGTTGATGATCCGTGAAACCTAACGATTCGAAGTAACAGGCGGCGCACTCCGGGTACTCTATCGCAGGCAAACAAACAAGCATACAATAAGTACTCATCTAATGCACAGGTAAAACTCAAATAAGAGATCTAACCAGAAGGTTCAACTTAAGAACTCCGGTTGGCAAAAAGAATCAAATCGAACGAAGCAAAGAAAGTCAAACGGCAAAAGAAAACAACTTCGTTCTAGTAATCTGAACCTAAGTCAAATTTTACAGTAGCAAAAACTTGTTTAAGTTGATTATTCGGATAGAGGGTTTCGAGACGAAACTCCAGGCGCTTGAATCGCCTGATTCCGATAAACGAGCGAAAAGAAAAACTAAAACGAAAATCGGATCAGAAATTGCGATCAGAAAATAACCACGAAAAATCCGACGAAAAAGAAAAATGACGAACGGGAATTTTTTTTAAAATGGCACGGAAAACGAGGCGGCGGTGAACCTCGGGCGGCGGGTCGCGACGGCGGCGGCGGCGCAGCGCGGCGGCGGCGGGGCTGGGGCTGGGCGCGGCTAGGGTTTCGGGGCGGCTGGGCCTTCGTGCTGGCTTGCCCCGGCTTATAAAGGCCCCGGCCAGGCAGAGTCCTGGCCGAGTATGGCCCATAGTCGGTTCCGTTTTTTTTAAATAATTACGCTCGGAAAAAAATAAAAAGAAATACTAAACGGACTCCAAAAATCCCGAAATAAATTTTCCCGGGCTTCTAAAATCAAGCCCGACAAAGTGAACATTTATTTGGGCCCTACGTGCAATTTTGAAAAATGCGCATTTTTCCTAATTCAAATAAAAACAACAAAAAAACTCCGAAATAAAACTATTTGATTTTTTATTAAATCCTCAATATTTCTATATTTTGGGAAAGTCATTTTATTCCCTCTCTCATATTTTTGTAATAGAAATACTTGATGATAAAATAAATAAAATCAAATGATCCTATTCTCAAAATTTGAGAAAAACTCAAATATGAAAATAACGAAATCCCCAACTCTCTCTGTGGGTCCTTGAGTTGCTTAGAATTTTCTAGGATCAAAACCCAAAGAAAATAAAATATGATATGCATGATGATCTAATGTATAACATTCCAAATTGAAAATTTGGGATGTTACAAACCTACCCCCCTTAAGATGAATCTCGCCCTCGAGATTCGGGTTGGCTAGAAAATAGGTGAGGGTGGTCTTTGAGCAAATCTTCCTCTCATTCCGAGGTGGCTTCATCCTCGTGTGGTGGCTCCACTGAACCTTGCAAAACTTGATAACTTTGCTGCGAGTAACTCGGCTGGCAAACTCGAGGATCTTAACTGGTTTCTCCTCGTAGGTCAAATCATTATCCAACTGAATAGTTTCCAAAGGCACTGTGTCTCTCAATGGTATGTCAGCCATCTCCGCGTGACACTTCTTTAACTGAGAAACGTGGAACACATCATGAATTCCTGACAATCCGTTGGGCAATTTCAACTTGTAGGCCACTTCTCCCATACGCTCGAAAATTCGATATGGTCCTACAAATCGTGGCGCTAACTTCCCTTTAACTCCAAAACGCTTTGTTCCCCGAAGTGGAGATACTCGAAGATAAGCTCTGTCTCCAACTTCGTAAACTATCTCCTTGCGTTTAGAATCTGCATAACTCTTCTGTCTGGACTGGGCTACCTTGAGCCTATCGCGAATCAACTTCACTTTCTGTTCAGACTCCTTAATCAAGTCAGGTCCAAACAACTGATGGTCTCCAACTTCGTCCCACGACAACGGTGTCCTGCACCTCCTTCCGTACAAAGCTTCGAAAGGGGCCATCTTCAAACTGGTTTGGTAACTATTGTTGTAAGAGAACTCTGCATATGGCAAATTATCGTCCCAACTAGATCCATAATCTAGCGCACAAGCTCTCAGCATATCCTCCAAAATCTGATTGACTCTCTCGGTCTGTCCATCTGTCTGCGGATGAAAAGCTGTACTGAATTCTAGCCTGGTTCCCAAAGTTTCGTGCAACTGCTTCCAGAACTTTGAGGTAAACTGGGTTCCTCTATCTGATACGATACTCCTCGGAACTCCATGTAGACATACTATTCTGGTCATGTATATTTTTGCCAACTTAGCACTGGTATAAGTGGTCTTTACTGGGATGAAATGAGCTACTTTCGTCAATCGATCGACTACAACCCAAATCGAGTCATAGCCTGAACGAGTCCTGGGCAATCCCGTGATAAAATCCGTGCCTAACTTATCTCACTTCCATTCGGGTATCGGCAATGGTTGTAACAATCCTGCTGGCTTCTGATGCTCTACCTTTACTCTCTGGCATACATCACAAACTGCTACATACTCTGCTATTTCTTTCTTCATTCCGGTCCACCAGAAATATCCTTCAAATCCAGACACATCTTGGTATTCCCTGGGTGAGTCGAATAGGGTGAATCATGGGCCTCTTGCAGAATTAACTTCCTGATCTCCGGGTCATTGGGCACATAGACACGGTCTTCAAACCATAGGGTATCGTGCTCATCCTCACGAAATCCTTTAGCTTTTCCTTCTTTCATTTTCTCCTTGTCAGTCTTCTGAGCTTCCCTGATTCTGTCCATCAAAGTTGACTGAATTTCCAACGTTGCTACATAGCCTCTCGGAACTATTTCCAAACATAGTTCACGAAGATTTTCTGCTAACTCCTTGGGTATTTCTCCCTTCATTAACGTATTGACATGGCTCTTGCGGCTTAATGCATCAGCTACTACATTAGCCTTCCCGGGATGATAATGCAATTTCATATCATAATCCTTGATGAGCTCCAACCATCTCCTTTGTCTGAGGTTCAACTCCTTCTGTGTGAAAATGTAATTCAAACTCTTATGATCCGTGTACACCTCACAATGATTTCTGATGAGGAAATGTCTCCATGTCTTCAAGGCATGCACTACGGCTGCTAACTCCAAATCATGCATAGCGTAATTCAACTCATGGGGCTTCAGTTGTCTTGAGGCATATGAAACAAATCTCCCTTCCTGCATAAGCACTGCTCCAAGTCCTCGACGTGAAGCGTCGCAATACACCTCATAATCCTTGGTCTGATCTGGCAAAATCAACACTGGTGAGGTAACCAAGCATTTCTTCAACTCCTGGAAACTAGCCTCACACTGCTCAGTCCATTTGAACTTGGTATCTTTCTTCAACAACTCCATCATAGGCTTCGAAATCTTTGAAGAAATTTCAATAAACCTCCGGTAGTATCCTACGAGTCCAAGAAAACTCCGGATCTCTCCAACTGTTGTTGGGGCTTCCCACTTGGTCACGGTATCAACTTTAGTGGGATCAACAGCTATACCTTCTCCAGATATAACGTGTCCGAGGAATCCTACTTCCTTCAACCAAAACTCACATTTGCTGAACTTGGCATATAATTGATGTTCTCTGAGCTTTCCAAGTACCAAACGCAAATGCTCCTTATGCTCCTTTTCATTCTTTGAATAAACCAGGATATCATCAATGAACACTACGACGAACTTATCCAAAAACTCCATAAACACTTTGTTCATCATGTTCATAAAATAGGCAGGCGCGTTAGTCAGACCAAATGACATAACGGTATACTCATACAGCCCATACCTGGTGGTAAAAGCTGTCTTCGGAATATCCTGTTCTCGAATCTTCAACTGGTGGTACCCTGATCGCAAATCGATCTTGGAAAATACTTTAGCTCCTTGCAATCGATCAAACAGATCATTGATCATTGGTAGCGGGTACTTGTTCTTGATTGTTACTTCATTCAATCCTCGATAATCAACAACCATCCTTAATGATCCATCCTTCTTCTCTACTAATAGTACTGGTGATCCCCATGGTGAAGAACTTGGGCGAATGTAACCTTTATCCAGTAATTCCTTAATCTGTTTCTTAATTTCCACCAAATCCTTTGCTGGCATCCTATATGGTCTCTTTGATATTGGCCCTGTGCCTGGCAATAGCTCAATCAAGAACTCAATATCTCTATCCGGTGGCATGCCTGGCAACTCCTCTGGAAATACATCAGGGAATTCCCTTACCACTGGTACTTCCTCCTGCACAACTCCTATTAATGAATTTACTTGTGTCTTGTCTGGTGCATGCCGGGATACATACTTGATCCTTCTCCCTTCTGGGGTGGTAAGAAAAATTGACTTACTAGCACAGTCGATGTTTCCTCCATACATCGATAGCCAATACATACCAAGAATCACATCCAGACCTTGAGATTCCAGAATAATTAAATCTGTTGGGAAAACATGCCGTCCTATACTTAATGGCACTTGAAAACATCCTTGACTGGCCATGTACTCTACTCCTGGTGAGCTTGCTAGCATAGGTGTTTTGAGAACCCTAGTGGGTAGGCTATACTTTTCCATAAATCCCCTTGATATGTATGAATGCGATGCACCAGTATCAAAAAGAATGAGTGCAGTAAATGACTTAACCAAAAACTTACCTATTACTGCATCAGGCTGAGCTTCAACCTCCTCCACATTAACGTGGTTCACCTGTCCCCTGTTGAAAGGGTTCGGGTTCTTTCCAGAGCTTCCATTGCCGTTTTGGCCTTCAGGACATTCATTGGCATAATGTCCGGTCTTGGAACACTTGAAACAGGTGACTTGACTCAGATCTCTCTTGGCTGGGGTTGATGGGGTGCTGCGGTTCTGGCCATTGCTTCCTCCATTCCCATTACCATACTTGGTGCCATTGTGATTGTGTGAGCTACCTACTCCATGGGTATGCTGAAAATGTCCTCCCAGTCTAGGGGTAAAACGTGGCTTCTGCTGAGCTCCTGAATTATACTTTCCTTGTCCATACTTCCTCTTGTGGTTCTCAATTTGCTGCTGCTTCCCTTCAATCATAAGAGCACGGTCTACCAACTCCTGGTAGTTGTTGAAGGTGGCTACCATCAACTGCATACTCAACTCATCATTCAGTCCTTCCAGAAACTTCTCCTGCTTAGCTGCATCCGTAGCAACGTCGTCTCGGGCATAACGTGCTAGCTTACTAAACTCCTCCACATACTAGCCAACTGTCCGTCCTCCTTGGCGCAAGTTACGAAACTCACGCTTCTTCATGGCCATTGCTCCTGCTGAAACATGGGCAGTACGGAAAGCCTGCTGAAACTGGTCCCATGTGACAGTGTCGACTGGGAAAGTGGCTGTAAAATTCTCCCACCATGATGCTGCGGGTCCTTCTAACTGATGTGCGGCAAACTTCACCTTCTCTGCATCTGTGCATCCTGCTGTGGTCAACTCCCTAGCTGTCTTGCGGAGCCAATCATCTGCTACTATCGGCTCGGTGCTACTGGAAAACACCGGCGGATTCAGCCTAAGAAAACGGGCTAAGTGGTCAACAGGTGGTGGTTGTGGTGGTGGGTTGTTGTTGTTGTTCCCCTGATTCTGATTCTGGACTAGCAACTGCATCAAGGTGTTTTGCTGCTGGATCAACTGGGTGAGCTCCGGCGGAAAGGCAAATCCGGGGTCACGTCTCGGAGGCATATGAGGGTTTAGAAAAGATGAGATATAAGAATAGAGGGGGTCTAAAGAGAAAACACTACCCATATGCACATGAGGCAAAAGCAAACAATTCACTTCATTCAAACAAACAAAGGC
Organism: Triticum urartu; assembly: GCF_003073215.2. Classification (NCBI taxonomy): domain Eukaryota; kingdom Viridiplantae; phylum Streptophyta; class Magnoliopsida; order Poales; family Poaceae; genus Triticum; species Triticum urartu. Next base: position 443,023,372 of record NC_053022.1, on the reverse strand, counting down.
ATACAATCGATCTAACTATCGCAAAGTGCTCGGACTACTATATTTACATGGTAGACTACTACTATTGATGAGGTGGTCTACTAGAAATATTCTACGGTTGTAGACTCCATGATATCTGCTCCTGCTTCATCAACATAGTCATCATCGCTACTATCTGCTTCCGAGTCGGTGTCGTCGATGATGATGTAGTCTTCCAGGCTAATCTCCTTGGGTTCTTCGTCTTCATCTACTGGTGTCGGGCCTCCCATAAATACTGCTAGCTTCATAGTTAGGTCGGCATTCTTATCCACCAATACTTCAATTTCTTCTTCATAATCTTCGCGTGTAGCCTTGAGTTCTTCCTCCAGTTCCTTGATTCTAGTCTTAGTCTTCTTCAGGTCTATCATGTCGGCGCACATCTGATTCTCCTGTCGTCGAATGTGCTGGTTTAACTCCTGGATAAAAGTTGCGATTGATCTATCTTTCCTGGTGTTAATCATCTCCCAGCGTTCATCTCGGCGCCCGCAAATCTGGTAGACAGTATCCTTGAGATCCTTGTGGTAGACTTCTCCAATGCGTCCCATGGCGATGTGAGCTGCCATGCTCTTTCCTAGACTCCAAGTTGGTGCATCAAAAGAAAACTCTATGGGCTCAGTGACTGGCATGAACGTCCTTCCTGGGATTTGAACTTGAATCATCCAGCGATCTTCTTCAGGTAAAGTGGCGTTGTAGGTTCCCGTGAAGCTTGGTACTCCTATGTTCAGGTATCTAGTGACTTCCTTCAAGTGGCGTCCAAAGGGTGTATCTTCATCCGGTTGGGTGAACTTGTTCCTTACATCTGCCATCCTAAAGAGTAGAAAAGATGAGAGGTCAGAAGATAAGAGAGTGAGTAGTGATCTAGGTCTTTAGCTTAGTGGTCGTGTCCTACAGTCAGCGTGTGCTCTGATACCATCTCTGCAGCGACCAGACCTCAAACAGTCTGATCTCTGTGCTCCGGTGTCATCCCTGGATCAGTAATGCTGGCACCACACAGTACTCGGAGGATTTATAGCAGAGTAGCAATCACACACTTATTACATCGAGTGTCTCAAAAGTGAACTTATTACAATAAATATGGCTTAAGGCCATCTAATTACGATAACAGCGGAAGGCTTGGAAGATAAGTGAGTCCATCAACTCCAACGGCATCACTGAGTATAGAACCACGACCTAACACTCCTTAATCGTCGTCTGAAAAGTCTGCAACATTAATGTTGCAGCCCGAAAATGGGTCAGCACATGGAATATGCTGGCAAGGTAACACATAGAGAGTAATGGAATGCAACAGCTATACTATATGCATATTTGGCTGGTGGAAAGCTCTATGGTTACAGTTTTGCATAAAGCCAATTTTTCCCTACTTCAAAAGGAATAAATTTAATTACTATCATGGTGGTTGTTAAACATTGAGAATGGTTGACAGCATTCTCAATCCCAATTAAGCATCATCATTAACATAACCCAAACAAAATTAATTTTAGAGTAACATGTTGAGATTCACATGATAATCCAGATACTAGATACTCAAGATGTCCATAACCGGGGACACGGCTAATCATGATTAGTTTGTTACACTCTGTAGAGGTTTGCGCACTTTTCCCCACAAGACTCGATCGCCTCCGTTGGATTTCTCGCACTACATGGTGTTTGAGAAACGGATGACCGAGACACAGTCTTTCAGAAGCGCTAGCACCTTACGATGGATAGACCGGTACACCTACTTTCCCCTACATCTGCTAGTCTACCCTGTAAGAGTTCGAACGACTTAATCAACTATGCCAGAGCCCATAATGGCTTGTGGCTGCACACGAAAGTTTCTAGTTTGAAAAAATCTCATGATCCCTTTGAGCCTGGGTGGCGGTCCAAAAGAAAATAGGCATGTCCTGGAATACCCAGGTGCCTCAATCCACCTAGATGTGTATTTAAGTTGCCACCTTAGATAAACCATTAATTATCAATCTCACATCTGTCATGGATTTCACTCACCCAATCCACATCTACTAGCATAGCATGGCATAATAAGCAAACATAGAAGTAACTCCCAAAGGTTTGATAATAAACAGGTAATAGGTACTACCTCATCTACTTCCCATCCCACAGTTTAATTAGATCCTAATCATGCAATGTGTGAAGATTGATCTAATGCAAAAAAACTGGGTTGTAGAAAAGGTATGATCAAAGTGTTACTTGCCTTGCTGATGATCCGTGAAACCTAACGATTCGAAGTAACAGGCGGCGCACTCCGGGTACTCTATCGCAGGCAAACAAACAAGCATACAATAAGTACTCATCTAATGCACAGGTAAAACTCAAATAAGAGATCTAACCAGAAGGTTCAACTTAAGAACTCCGGTTGGCAAAAAGAATCAAATCGAATGAAGCAAAGAAAGTCAAACGGCGAAAGAAAACAACTTCGTTCTAGTAATCTGAACCTAAGTCAAATTTTACAGTAGCAAAAACTTGTTTAAGTTGATTATTCGGATAGAGGGTTTCGAGACGAAACTCCAGGCGCTTGAATCGCCTGATTCCGATAAACGAGCGAAAAGAAAAACTAAAACGAAAATCGGATCAGAAATCACGATCAGAAAATAACCGCGGAAAATCTGACGAAAAAGAAAAACGACGAACGGGAAAAAAATTAAAACGGCACGGAAAACGAGGCGGCGGTGAACCTCGGGTGGCGGGTCGCGACGGCGGCGGCGGCTGCGGGGCTGGGGCTGGGCGCGGCTAGGGTTTCGGGGTGGCTGGGCCTTCGGGCTGGCTTGCCCCGGCTTATAAAGGCCCCGGCCAGGCGGAGTCCTGGCCGAGTACGGCCCATAGTCGGTTCCATTTTTTTTAAAATAATTACGCTCGGAAGAAAAAAATAAAAAGAAATACTAAACGGACTCCAAAAATCTCGAAATAAATTTTCCCGAGCTTCTAAAATCAAGCCCGACAAAGTGAACATTTATTTGGGCCCTAAATGCAATTTTGAAAAACGTGCATTTTTCCTAATTCAAATAAAAACAAAAAAAAACTCCGAAATAAAACTATTTGATTTTTTTATTAAATCCTCAATATTTCTATATTTTGGGAAAGTCATTTTATTCCCTCTCTCATATTTTTGTAATAGAAATAATTGATGATAAAATAAATCAAATCAAATGATCCTATTCTCAAAATTTGAGAAAAACTCAAATATGAAAATAACGAAATCCCCAACTCTCTCCGTGGGTCCTTGAGTTGCTTAGAATTTTCTAGGATCAAAACCCAAAGCAAATAAAATATGATATGCATGATGATCTAATGTATAACATTCCAAATTGAAAATTTGGGATGTTACATCAGTGCTTGGATGAGTTTGATAACTTTATGTTTAAGCAAGACGACTTCAATGCTTATTTTGGTAGACAATTAAAAGAAAATGCTTATATGGTTAGACGCTTGGGTGATTATATGGCTAATATTAAAGGTGAACTTAAACTTGTTAGCAAACATGCTTCTATGGTTACCACTCAAGTAGAACAAGTACTTAAGGCTCAAAAGGAAGTGCTTGATGAAATGAATAGTAAGAAAAATGATTATGCTATTAGAGTGGCTACTAGAACCGGTAGAATGACTCAGGAACCTTTGTATCCTGAAGGCCACCCTAAGAGAATCGATCAAGATTCTCAAAGAAATAATATTGATGTTCCTAGTTCTTCTAAAAAGAAGAAGAAGAAAAATGATAGAACTGTGCAAACTTCTAGTGAACCTATTGCTGAACCACCTGATAATCCAAATGATATTTCTATGTCTGATGTTGAAACAAAATCTGGTAATGAACATGAACCTAGTAAAAATATTAATGATGATGTTCATGATGATGCTCAACCTAGTAATGACAATGATGTAGAAACTAAACCTGCTGTTGATCTTGATAACCCACAATCAAAGAATCAATGTTATGATAAAAGAGACTTTGTTGCTAGGAAACATGGTAAAGAAAGGGAACCTTGGGTTCAGAAACCCATGCCTTTTCCTCCGAAACCATCCAAGAAAAAGGATGATGAGGATTTTGAGCATTTTGCTGAAATGATTAGGCCTATCTTTTTGCGTATGAGATTAACTGATGTGCTCAAAACAAATCCTTATGCTAAATATATGAAGGATATCATTACTAATAAAAGAAAGATACCGGAAGCTGAGATTTCCACCATGCTTGCTAATTATTCTTTTATGGGTGGAATACCAAAGAAACTTGGAGACCCCGGAGTACCTACTATACCTTGCTCCATTAAAAGAAATTATATTAAAACTGCTTTATGTGATCTTGGAGCCGGTGTTAGTGTTATGCCTCTCTCTTTATATCGTAGACTTGACTTGAATAAGTTGACACCTACTGAAATATTTTTGCAAATGGCTGATAAATCAGCTGCTATACCTGTCGGTATCTGTGAGGATGTGCCTGTTGTGGTTGCAAACGTTACTATTTTAACGGACTTTGTTATTCTTGATATTCCCGAGGATGATAGTATGTCTATTATTCTTGGAAGACCTTTTCTTAATACTGCAAGGGTTGTTATTGATTGCAACAAAGGCAATGTCACTTTTCATGTTAATGGTAATGAGCATACAGTACACTTTCCGAGGAAACAACCTCAAGTTCATAGTATCAACTCTATTGGAAAAATTCCATCGATTATATTTGGAGGTTTTAAATTTCCTCTTCCTACTGTCAAGAAGAAATATGATATTCTTATTATTGGGGATGTGCATATCCCCGTTGAGGTAACTTAGTGTTATTCGAAATTTCTCCGGTTTCATGATTATCGGAATGAGTTTGTTAACAAGACTTGATCAACCTTGTTAGTGGATTCTTTTTGATGAGCATGAGATGGATGAAACTAGAAGCACAAACTTCTGTACCCCACTTTTACTTTCTGTTATTTATATCAAATAAAGTAAAAATAGTATTTTTCTGTCTGTTTCCTGACTTATCCGTGCAACATAAAAATATCCCAAAAATAAAAGTCCTCCGAATGACATGCCAATTTAATATGATTTTTTCGGGAATATTTGAGGATTTACTATGCAAAAATTACCGTGGGAGGAGCTACCACCTGGCCACGAGGGTGGTGGGCGCCCCCCCCATAGGGCGCGCCCCCTGCCTCGTGGGCCCACAGTGGCCCTCCTCCACTTATCCCAGCACCCATCTTCTTCCTCTATCTCACACAAACCCAAAAAACCAACTCAAGCACGAGTTCCAGCCACTTTTGCTGTGATTTTCGATCTCCTTGCTCAAAGCACCTCTCGCAAAACTGCTTGGGGAGATTGTTCCTTGGTATGTGACTCCTCCATTGGTCCAATTAGTTTTTGTTCTAGTGCTTTATTATTTGCAAATTTGTGCTGCATAGGTGACCATGTTCTTGAGCTTGCATGTCAAATTTATATGGTTCCAAGTAGTTCTAATGCTTGATATATGCTCTAGGCACTTGTAGGAGTAGTTGCTATTAGTTTTATTGAAGTTGGTGCACTTTTGTTTGAAGTTACTAAAAATTTCAGAATTTTTCAGAGAAAAACAATATGCTTAGGAAGATGTTCCAAGGTGGTTCCTCTAAGAAGCAAGGACCCAGGATTGCTATGCGCGATGCTGACGAGGATCCACCAAGGGACGCTCCGGTACGGCCTTGCGAATGGCCGTCGGAAAATTTTATGGACCGTGCGGGAATTAAAGAAGAATTCAAAGCATATTTGCACAATGCCGGTCTTGAAGATTTTGAGGCTAACAAATGCCCCCAATATCATGATCTCACAAGTTCATTTGTGAGGAGGTTTGAGTATTCATCTTCGTGTAATTATCCTTCAGTCATGTTTGATCTTTATGACAAATCTTATACCATGGACCTAGAGGATTTCACTTCTGCTTGCGAACTTCCATCATGGGGCAGTATTAGGGATCCCCCTAAATCTGAATTTAGAAACTTTCTTGCTAGTATAACTATGGGGGAATCCAGAGATATAACGCAGGCTACCATAGGGAGCATTCACTTTCCTGCTATACATTATTTTGCTCTTTTCATCGGTAGATGCATAAATGATAAGGATGAAGCATGTCACATGTGTGTCCCTGATCTCAGCATTCTTAGGAGTGCTGTGCTAGGAGACCAATCTTATCATATGGGAGCCATTGTAGCTCGTAGGTTGCATCATAATAGACATAATGGAGATTTCTTTGGAGGAATTTATGCAACCCGCTTAGCTCATTTTCTTGAAATAGACATTCATGAGGGTGATATGGAGTTGCCTCCTGCATATTTAGATTATAACTCTATGGCTTCGCACTAGTTTGTCGAGAGGCCTGAATCACCTCTCTTATATCGGTTAATTTTTGATAAACGACATGTTTTCCGTATTACTCTCCCTGCTCCTGCCTTCTTTGATTCACAGACAAAAGGAAGATATGTTATTACCAGAGAGGAGGCAGAAGAGTACGAGAGGAGAGCGGAGGCAGCTCGACTCCACGCTGCAGCTCAGCAGGCGATAACCGCTGCACATCAGTATGATCCCAACTATTCTTCCTCATCACAGTACGACCCCAACAATTATTATTATGGATATCCGCCAGGCCAGCCGTGGCCATAGACCAACTTAGGCCAAAAGCCTAAGCTTGGGGGAGTACGTATTTCTCACCACATTACATTCATGCTCACACACACTCATTGCTAGATGTCGGTGCTCATACTTTTTCACTGCAATATCCATGCTAGTTTATTTTCTTTTTCCTGCTTTCTTCTTGTGTTTGTTAAACCTTAAGAAAAACCAAAAAAATTAGTAGTAGTTTATTTTTCTGCTGTAGTAGTAATAATTAAAAAGAAAACCCAAAAATATTTCTCGTTCTTCTTTTGCTTGTTGGGAGCTTTCCCGTGTAAATAGTTTTATTTCTTTTCTTTTCTTTGGGGGTCGGTAGGAGAAGACCATAATTAAATTGTTGAAGTGGCTCTTATATGCATTATTGTTGATTTAACCAAGAGCCCATATTGCTTTGTCTTCTCCTGTTTATTGAATGCTCGTAGATTCCAGGTTAGTCCAATGCACGTGCACTCTTATTATTATCCACACCGTTCGGTCGTGCAAATGAAAGGCAATTATGATGATATATGATGGACTGACTGAGATGAGAAAAGCTGGTATGAACTCGACCTCTTTTGTTTTTGTAAATATGATGAGTCCCTCGTTCTTGATTCACCTTATTATGAATAAACATGTTTGCAATGACAATTAGAGATCATAGTTGCTTGTGCCATGCTTGATTAGCTATGAGTTATAATGATTTACTTGTGTGCCAACATGCTATTGAGATGATTATGATGTGGTATGATGGGGTGATATCCTCTTTTGAATGATTTAAGTGACTTGACTTGGCACATGTTCACGCATGTAGTTGAAACAAAATCAACATAACCTTCACGATATTTATGTTCATGGTGGATTATATCCTACTCATGCTTGCATCCAATGTTTATTGATTTTAATGCATGTACATGGCTGTTGTCGCTCTCTAGTTGGTCGCTTCCCAGTCTTTTGCTAGCCTTCACTTGTACTAAGCGGGAATACTGCTTGTGCATCCAATCCCTTAAACCCCAAAGTTATTCCAGATGAGTCCACCATACCTTCCTATATGCGGTATCTACCTGCCATTCCAAGTAAATTTGTATGTGCCAAACTCTAAACCTTCAAATAATCATTCTGTTTTGTATGCTCGAATAGCTCATGTATCAACAAAGGCTGTCCTTATCTTCCATGTTAGGCGGGTTATTCTCAAGAGGAGGGGACTCCGCTCCTCACTCACGAGAAAATGGTTGGTCACCGGGATGCCCAGTCCCATGCTGTATGCAAACTAAATCAAAATTAATTGCAAACAAAACTCCCCCTGGGACCTGATGTATGTTGGAGGCACTCGTTGTTTCGAGCAAGCCATGGATTGATGCTTGTTGGTGGAGGGGGAGTATAAACTTTACCATTCTGTTTGGGAACCGCCTATAATGTGTTTAGCATGGAAGATATCGCCATCTCTTAGTTGTTACGTTGACAATGAAAGTATATCGCTCAAAATACAATTTATCTCTATTTCAAAACCGAGCTCTGGCACCTCTACAAATCCCTGCTTCCCTCTGCGAAGGGCCTATCCATTTACTTTTATGTTGAGTCATCACCCTCTTATTAAAAAGCACTAGCTGGAGAGCACAGCCGTCATTTGCATTCATCACTGTTAATTTATATTGGGTATGATTATGATTGGATCTCTTTTACCATGAATTACAATGTCTAGTCAGTCCTTGATCTTTAAAGGTGCTCTGCATTTATGTTTTGCGGTCTCAGAAAGGGCTAGCGAGATACCATCTTGTTATATCGTATTATGATTGTTTTGAGGAAGTGTTGTCATCCGAGATTTATTATTATGACTTGCTAGTTGATTATGCTATTGATATGAGTAATTATGAGACCTGAGAATTATTGCAAATGTGGTTAGTTATGATCTATGCTGAAAACTTGAATGCTGGCTTGACACAGTTACAACAACAAGAGCAAACAGAGTTTGTAAAAGTTTTTCTTTCTTTCTTTCAGTTTGTCAACTGAATTGCTTGAGGACAAGCAAGGGTTTAAGCTTGGGGGAGTTGATACGTCTCCGTCGTATCTACTTTTCCAAACACTTTTGCCCTTGTTTTGGACTCTAACTTGCATGATTTGAATGGAACTAACCCGGACTGACGCTGTTTTCAGCAGAATTACCATGATGTTGTTTTATGTGCAGAAAACAAATATTCTCGGAATGACCTGAAACTCCACGGAACATCTTAGAAAAAACAATAAAAAATCCTCGCCAAAGATGAAGACCAGGGGGCCCACACCCTTCTCACGAGGGTGGGGGGCGCCCCCCCCCAGGGCGCGCCCCCCTACCTCGTGGGCCCCCTGTTGCGTCTCTGACTCCAACTCCACCTCCATATATTGAGTTTCGATGAGAAAAAAATCAAAGAGAAGAAATCATCGTGTTTTACGATACGGAGCCGCCGCCAAGCCCTAAAACCTCTTGGGAGGGCTGATCTGGAGTCCGTTCGGGGCTCCGAAGAGGGGGATTCGTCGCCGTCGTCATCATCAACCATCCTCCATCACCAATTTCATGATGCTTGCCGCCGTGCGTGAGTAATTGCATTGTAGGCTTGCTGGACGGTGATGGGTTGGATGAGATTTATCATGTAATCGAGTTAGTTTTGTTAGGGTTTGATCCCTAGTATCCATTGTGTTATGAGATTGATGTTGCTATGACTTTGCTATGCTTAATGCTTGTCACTAGGGCCCGAGTGCCATGATTTCAGATCTGAACCTATTATGTTTTCATGAATATATGTGAGTTCTTGATCCTATCTTGCAAGTCTATAGTCACCTACTATGTGTTATGATCCGGCAACCCCGAAGTGACAATAATCGGGAACACTCCCGGTGATGACCATAGTTTGAGGAGTTCATGTATTCACTATGTGCTAATGCTTTGTTCCGGTTCTCTATTAAAAGGAGGCCTTAATATCCCTTAGTTTCCAATAGGACCCCGCTGCCACGGGAGGGTAGGACAAAAGATGTCATGTAAGTTCTTTTCCATAAGCACGTATGACTATATACGGAATACATGCCTACATTACATTGATGAATTGGAGCTAGTTCTGTGTCACACTATGTTATGACTGTTACATGATGAACCGCATCCGGCATAATTATCCATCACTGATCCGGTGCCTACGAGTTTTCCATATACTGGTTTACGCTTATTTACTTTCCCGCTGCTACTGTTACAATCACTACAAAATACCAAAAACATTACTTTTGCTGTCTTTACTTTTGTTGCTGTTACCACCACTATCATATTACTTTGCTACTAAACACTTTGCTGCAGATACTAAGTTTCCAGGTGTGGTTGAATTGACAGCTCAGCTGCTAATACTTGAGAATATTCTTTGGCTCCCCTTGTGTCGAATCAATAAATTTGGGTTGAATACTCTACCCTCGAAAGCTGTTGCGATCCCCTATACTTGTGGGTTATCACATGTCATCTTGCTTAAAGCGTTACTCTGTTCTTATGAACTTAATACTCTAGATGCATGCTGGATAGCGGTCGATGTGTGGAGTAATAGTAGTAGATGCAGGCAGGAGTCGGTCTACTTGTCTCGGACGCGATGCCTATATACATGATCATACCTAGATATTCTCATAACTATGCTCAATTCTGTCGATTGCTTAACAATAATTTGTTCACCCACCGTAAATACTTATGTTCTTGAGAGAAGCCACTAGTGAAACCTATGGCCCCCGGGTCTATCTTCCATCATATTAATCTTCTAATACTTAGTTATTTCCTTTGCCTTTTATTTTACTTTGCATCTTTATCATAAAAATACCAAAAATATTATCTTATCATATCTATCAGATCTCACTCTCGTAAGTGACCGTGTAGGGATTGACAACCCCTTATCGCGTTGGTTGTGAGGATTTATTTGTTTGTGTAGGTACGAGGGACTCGTGCGTGGCCTCCTACTAGATTGATACCTTGGTTCTCAAAAATGGAGGGAAATACTTACGGTACTCTGCTGCATCACCCTTTCCTCTTCAAGGGAAAACCAACGCAAGTGCTCAAGAGGTAGCAAGAAGGATTTCTGGCGCTGTTGCTGGGGAGGTCTACGCAAAAGTCAACATACCAAGTACCCATCACAACCCTTATCTCCCGCATTACATTATTTGCCATTTGCCTCTCGTTTTCCTCTCCCCCACTTCACCCTTTCCGTTTTATTCGCCCTCTCTCTCTCTATTCTTCCTCTCTTTCTCTATTTGCCTCTTTTTGCCTGTTCCTTGTTTGCTCGTGTGTCGGATTGCTTGCTTGTCGTTATGGCTAGTCCCTTATCTTCTCCGTTATCTCCCGAGAATGAAGTTCTTAATTTTAAAAAAAAGGAAGGAGAAAATTTAAAAGACGCTTGGTATAGGATTTGCAATGTTCAAAATAGATCTACCACGAAGCAATCCACTTCCGTTCTTCTCCACAATTTCTGGAGGGAATTTCTTGGGTAGCCATACTTCTGATTCTTATAATGCTATGATAGATTTATTTGGCTCACCCCCTCTTATGATTAATGGAACTATGTTAACTTTGGAGCATGTAATGCAAAAACTTGAAATTATTGAAAATAAAGTTGCTACCGTTGAGTTAATTGAAACTTTCGATAAAAATATCCACAACCAAATTACCCAATATGGATCTAAAGTAGGAGTAACTTTGAAAAATATTAAAGAGAAGGAACCTATAGTTAATGAAAGAATAAATCATGATTCCACTAGAATCGATAAATTTGAGGGTACTATTACCAACTTGGGAACCTATTTTTCTTCCGTAAAGAATACTCCAAGTCCTCCAACTAAAAGTGCCAAGCTTATGTATGTTCCTAAAAATAAGGGTGGATCCTCTAGCAAGGAAACTGCGGATCTCAAATCTATAAGTATTCATCCTAATCTTTTTGCTATCATTAAGGAACCATTTGCTACTACTGATTTTTTCGATCTTGTGCCTCGTAGTTTGATTATTGATAAAAGGGAAGAAACTCCTAAAGGTGATAAATGTCTCATTAAAGAACTATCAACCAAAGATGGCAATACCTAGATCTATCCTTGCTTGGCATTAAACGATAGCGCTTGTTGGGAGGCAACCCAATTTTATTTTTATTCCTTGCTTTTTGCTCCTGTTTAGTAATAAATAATTTATCTAGCCTATGTTTTGGTTGTGTTTTTTGTGTTTAATTAGTGTTTGTGCCAAGTAGAACCGTTGGGAAGACTTGGGGAAAGTCTTGTTAATCTTGCTGTAAAAAACAGAAACTTTAGCGCTCATGAGAACTGCTGCCATTTTTATTTGGAAAGAGCTATTTAGTTAATTATTTTTTCAGATGATTAATAGATAAATTCCTCACGTCCAACAGTTTATTTTAGAATTTTTGGGGTTCCAGATTTTGCGTCAGCTACAGATTACTACAGACTGTTCTGTTTTTGACAGATTCTGTTTTTCGTGTGTTGTTTGCTTATTTTGATGAATCTATGGCTAGTAAAATAGTTTATAAACCATAGAGAAGTTGGAATACAGTAGGTTTAACACCAATATAAATAAAGAATGAGTTCATTACAGTACCTTGTAGTGGTGTTTTGTTTTCGTTCGCTAACGGAGCTCACAAGATTTTCTACTTTAAGTTTTGTCTTGTGAAGTTTACTTCAGACCTTCATGCCACAATACAAAAAAATTACATTCAGAAATATGTTAGGAATCATTCCACATCAAAAATTCTTTTTTTATCATTTACCTACTCGAGGACGAGCAGGAATTAAGCTTGGGGATGCTGATACGTCTCCAACGCATCTATAATTTTTGATTGCTTGGATGTTATTAGGCTTATTTTTACACTTTTATTATATTTTTGGGACTAACCTATTAACCGGAGGCCCAACCCAAATTGTTGTTTTTTGCCTATTTTAGAGTTTTGCCGAAAAGGAATATCAAACGGAATGAAACCTTCGGGAGCGTTATTTTTGGAACAAACATGATCCAGGAGACTTGGAGTGGACGTCAAGCAATCAACGAGGCGGCCACGAGGCAGGGGGCGCGCCCACGTACTTATTCCTCCTATATATATCCACGTACCCCCCCAAACATCCAGGAGCACCACGAAAACCTAATTCCACCACCGCAACCATCTGTACCCGAGAGATCCCATCTTGGGGCCTTTTCGGAGCTCCGCCCGAGGGGCATTGATCACGGAGGGCCTCTAAATCAACTCCATGGCCTCTCCGGTGACGTGTGAGTAGTTTACTTCAGACCTTCGGGTCCATAGCTAGTAGCTAGATGACTTCTTCTCTCTCTTTGGATCTCAATACAAATTTCTCCTCGATTCTCTTGGAGATGTATTCGATGTAATTTTCTTTTGCGGTGTGTTTGTCGAGATCTGATGAATTGTGGGTTTATGATCCAGTTTATCTATGAACAATATTTGAATCTTATCTGAATTCTTTTATGTATGATTGGTTTATCTTTGCAAGTCTCTTCGAATTATCAATTTGGTTTGGCCTACTAGATTGATCTTTCTTGCAATGGGAGAAGTGCTTAGCTTTGGGTTCAATCTTGCGGTGCTCGATCCCAGTGAAAGAAAGGGAAACGACACGTGTTGTATTGTTGCCATCGAGGATAAAAAGATGGGGTTTATATCATATTGCATGAGTTTATCCCTCTACATCATGTCATCTTGCTTAAGGCGTTGCTCTGTTCTTATGAACTTAATACTCTAAATGCATACTGGATAGCGGTCGATGTGTGGAGTAACAGTAGTAGATACAGAATCGTTTCGGTCTACTTGTCTCAGACATCATGCCTATATACATGATCATGCCTAGATATTCTCATAATTATTTGTTTTTTTCTCAATTGCTCGACTGTAATTTGTTCACCCACCGTAATACTTATGCTATCTTGAGAGAAGCCACTAGTGAAACCTATGGCCCCCGGGTCTATTTTACATCATATTAATCTTTCGTCAACAAGCTATTTCTTGCACCGTTTATTTTGCTTTATTTATTTTCAATCTATATCATAATAATATCAAAAATATTTATCTTATTATTATCATCTCTATCAGATCTCACTCTTGCAAGTGGCCGTGAAGGGATTGACAACCCCTTTATCGCGTTGGTTGCGAGGTTCTTATTTGTTTGTGTAGGTACGAGGTGACTCGCACGTGGTCTCCTACTGGATTGATACCTTGGTTCTCAAAAATTGAGGGAAATACTTACGCTGCTTTACTGCTCTGCCCTTTCCTCTTCAAGGAAAAACCAACGCAGTGCTCCAGAGGTAGCATCGTGATCTAGACCTATTGTCGCTAGTAGTTGACCCATGTTGCTGTAGCAGGCTCATCTAGGCATTATGTTGTGTGGCCTCCCTGTTGCTGGCATGGAGGAGCAAGACATGAATTTCAAACCAAACTAAAAGATAGGGATTCGACATTTAAGTCATAAATGCATAAGTGAGACGTGGAAGATTTCTTTGGGTTGAGCATCCAGTCAAGGAACACATTACACTCGGTGAGGCAGTGAGATCATTGCTGATACAATGTTCCAATCAAATCTTGTTTGACCGTCAAAAACAGGGATTTTTAGCCGACTGGAACTATCAATATCAAGGCACAAATGATAAAAACAAAGTTTGGAACTTGGGATGTCCCGAGATGGAGATAGTTAGTGCTAGTGTAATGTATTGTGGGAAAGAGTTGTGTGATCTTAAATCGTGTTCTTTCCAAGTCCTACAACATTTATGTTTTAAAATTATATTGCAAGAGACAATCCAACTAAGTTTGAAAGTTGTGTATGTTACGTATGTAATGTTCTTATGTAAAACATAGCAGTGACTAAGCTCTACCCCTAGTTTGGGCTCTAGTACAGATGTTGGGTTCTTGTGTTAATTATGATCCTACTCAATCTGTCTTCATGCTTAAAATAGGGGTGCACTTATACGAACGTCTCATGCCATGTGATGCAACAACCATGTGATGCAGCATTCATGCAATTTGATACTCCTGCCATAAGGCGCACATGGACATCCATGTACTGTTGTGAGCATCCCACTTCGCCCTCAATGAGGTAGCTCCATGGTAGATGTATTATTGATACCAATTCAAGTTTAATGTCTAGTTCATTGAAACGACCACACTCTGAGAAAGCATTGATTTTCCTTGCTTCTATTTGTCCAAGAAACATAGCAAAAAGAATGAATAGGCATGCTAGGATAATAGTAGAGCGGTTCTGGAAAAGATGTAGATTAGATGTAGTTCCATCTTTCTTTGCATGCACAATCATCCTTGTCCAAAAGTATTGTGCTCTCAAAACAAATAAACAAACAAACAAAATTTACATAGACCACTTATTCAAACGACGGGGGAGGGGTGCGTAGCAATTGTTCGTCAATCCACTCACACTTTTTTACTATACTTTCATTGATATGATGACTGTAATAGATATAGAAGTCATAAACTACACTCTACATGAAGGAAATATGCCCTAGAGGAAATAATAAAGTTATTATTTATTTCCTTATATCATGATAAATGTTTATTATTCATGCTAGAATTGTATTAACCGGAAACATAATACATGTGTGAATACATAGACAAACAGAGTGTCACTAGTATGCCTCTACTTGACTAGCTCGTTGATCAAAGATGGTTATGTTTCCTAACCATAGACATGAGTTGTCATTTGATTAACGGGATCACATCATTAGGAGAATGATGTGATTGACTTGACCCATTCCGTTAGCATAGCACTTGATCGTTTAGTTTGTTGCTATTGCTTTCTTCATGACTTATACATGTTCCTATGACTATGAGATTATGCAACTCCCGTTTACCGGAGGAACACTTTGTGTGCCACCAAACGTCACAACGTAACTGGGTGATTATAAAGGTGCTCTACAGGTGTCTCCGAAGGTACTTGATGGGTTGGCGTATTTTGAGATTAGGATTTGTCACTCCGATTGTCGGAGAGGTATCTCTGAGCCCTCTCGGTAATGCACATCACTTAAGCCTTGCAAGCATTGCTACTAATGAGTTAGTTGCAGGGTGATGTATTACGAAACGAGTAAAGAGACTTGCCAGTAACGAGATTGAACTAGGTATTGAGATACCGACGATCGAATCTCGGGCAAGTAACATACCGATGACAAAGGGAACAACGTATGTTGTTATGCGGTCTGGCCGATAAAGATCTTCGTAGAATATGTGGGAGCCAATATGAGCATCCAGGTTCCGCTATTGGTTATTGACCGGAGACGTGTCTCGGTCATGTCTACATTGTTCTCGAACCCGTAGGGTCCGCACGCTTAAGGTTTCGATGACAGTTATATTATGAGTTTATGAGTTTTGATGTACCGAAGGAGTTCGGAGTCCCGGATGAGATCAGGGACATGACGAGGAGTCTCGAAATGGTCGAGACGTAAAGATCGATATATTGGACGACTATATTCGGACATCGTAAAGGTTCCGAGTGATTCGGGTATTTTTCGGAGTACCGGAGAGTTACGGGAATACGTATTGGGCCTTATTGGGCCATACGGGAAAGAAGGAAAAGGGCCTCAAGGGTGGTCGCGCCCCTCCCCTTGGTCTGGTCCGAATTGGACTAGGGAAGGGGGGCGCCCCTTCCTTCCTTCTCCTTTTCCCTTCCTATTTTCCTATTCCATATGGGAGGTGGAATCCTACTAGGACTAGGGAGTCCTAGTAGGACTCCACACTTGGCGCACCCCCTCCTAGGGCCGGCCTCCTCCTCCCTTGCTCCTTTATATACGGGTGCAGGGGGCACCCCAAAGACACAACAATTGATCATTGATCTCTCAGCCGTGTGTGGTGCCCCCTTCCACCATAATCCTCGATAATATTGCAGCGGTGCTTAGGCGAAGCCCTGCGACGGTAGAACATCAAGATCGTCACCACGCCGTCGTGCTGACGGAACTCTTCCCCGACATTCTGCTGGATAGGAATCCGGGGATCGTCATCGAGCTGAACGTGTGCTAGAACTCGGAGGTGCCGTAGTTTCGGTGCTTGATCGGTCGGGTCGTGAAGACGTACAACTACATCAACCGCGTTGTGCTAACGCTTCCGCTTTCGGTCTACGAGGGTACGTAGACAACACTCTCCCCTCTCGTTTCTATGCATCACCATGATCTTGCGTGTGCGTAGGAAATTTTTGAAATTACTACGTTCCCCAAACAGTGGCATCCGAGCCTAGGTTTTATACGTTGATGTTATGCACGAGTAGAACACAAGTGAGTTGTGGGCGATATAAGTCATACTGCTTACCAGCATGTCATACTTTGGTTCGGCGGTATTGTTGGATGAAGCGGCCCGGACAGACATTACGCGTACGCTTACACGAGACTGGTTCTACCGACGTGCTTTGCACACAGGTGCCTGTCGGGTGTCAGTTTCTCCAACTTTAGTTGAACCAAGTGTGGCTACGCCCGGTCCTTACGAAGGTTAAAACAGCACCAACTTGACAAACTATCGTTGTGGTTTTGATCCGTAGGTAAGAACGGTTCTTGCTAAGCCCGTAGCAGCCACGTAAAACTTGCAACAACAAAGTAGAGGACGTCTAACTTGTTTTTGCAGGGCATGCTGTGATGTGATATGGTCAAGACATGATGCTAAATTTTATTGTATGAGATGATCATGTTTTGTAACCGAGTTATCAGCAACTGGCAGGAGCCATATGGTTGTCGCTTTATTGTATGCAATGCAATCGCGCTGTAATGCTTTACTTTATCACTAAGCGGCAGCGATAGTCATGGAAGCATAAGATTGGCGAGACGATAACGATGCTACGATGGAGATCAAGGTGTCGCGCCGGTGACGATGGTGATCATGACGGTACTTCGGAGATGGAGATCACAAGTACAAGATGATGATGGCCATATCATATCACTTATATTGATTGCATGTGATGTTTATCTTTTATGCATCTTATCTTGCTTTAATTGACGGTAGCATTATAAGATGATCCCTCACTAAATTATCAAAGTATAAATGTTCTCCCTGAGTATGCACCGTTGTGATAGTTCTTCGTGCTGAGACACCACGTGATGATCGGGTGTGATAGGCTCTACGTTCAAATACAATGGGTGCAAAACAGTTGCACACGCGGAATACTCAGGTTAAACTTGACGAGCCTAGCATATAACAGATATGCCCTCGGAACACGGAGACCGAAAGGTCGAGCGTGAATCATATAGTAGATATGATCAACATAGTGATGTTCACCATTGAAACTACTCCATCTCACGTGATGATCGGACATGGTTTAGTTGATTTGGATCACGTGATCACTTAGAGGATTAGAGGGATGTCTATCTAAGTGGGAGTTCTTAAGTAATATGATTAATTGAACTTTAATTTATCATGAACTTAGTCCTGGTAGTATTAGCATATCTATGTTGTAGATCAATAGCTCACGTTTAGCTCCCCTGTTTTATTTTTGATATGTTCCTAGAGAAAACTAAGTTGAAAGATGTTAGTAGCAATGATGCGGATTGGATCCGTGATCTGAGGTTTATCCTCATTGCTGCATAGAAGAATTATCTCTTTGATGCACCGCTAGGTGACAAACCTATTGCAGGAGCAGATGCACATGTTATGAATAGTTGGCTAGCTCAATATGATGACTACTTGATAGTTTAGTGCACCATGCTTAAACGCCTTAGAATCGGGACTTCAAAGATGTTTTGAACGTCATGGACCATATGAGATGTTCCAGGAGTTGAAGTTAATATTTCAAGCAAATACCCGAGTTGAGAGATATGAAGTCTCCAACAAGTTCTATAGCTAAAAGATGGAGGAGAATAGCTCAAGCAGTGAGCATGTGCTCAGATTGTCTGGGTACTACAATCGCTTGAATCAAGTGGGAGTTAATCTTCCACATAAAATAATGATTGACAGAATTCTCTAGTCACCATCACCAAGTTAGTAGAACTTTGTGATGAACTATGATATGCAAGGGATAACGGAAACGATTCCCAAGCTCTTCGTAATGCTGAAATCGACGAAGGTAGAAATCAAGAAAAATATCAAGTGTTGATGGTAGACAAGACCACTAGTTTCAAGAATAGGGCAAAGGGAAGAAGGGGAACTTCAAGAAGAACGGCAAGCAAGTTGCTGCTCAAGTGAAGAAGCCCAAGTCTAGTCCTAAGCCTGAGACTAAGTGCTTCTACTGCAAAGGGACTGGTCACTGGAAGCGGAACTGCCCCAAGTATTTGGCGGATAAGAAGGATGGCAAAGTGAACAAAGGTATATTTGATATACAGATTATTGATGTGTATTTTACTAGTGTTCGTAGCAACCCCTCGGTATTTGATACTGGTTCAGTTGCTAAGAGTAGTAACTCGAAACGGGAGTTGCAGAATGAACATAGACTAGTTAAGGGTGAAGTGACGATGTGTGTTGGAAGTGGTTCCAAGATTGATATGATCATCATCGCACACTCCCTATACTTTTGGGATTAGTTTTGAACCTAAATAAGTGTTATTTGGTGTTTGCCTTGAGCATGAATATGATTTGATCATGTTTATTGCAATAGGTTATTCATTTAAGTAAGAGAATAAATTGTTGTTCTGTTTACATGAATAAAACCTTATATGGTTACACACCCAATGAAAATGGTTCATTGGATCTTGATCGTAGTGATACACATATTCATAATATTGAAACCCAAATATGCAAAGTTAATAATGATGGTGCAATTTATTTGTGGCACTGCCATTTAGGTCATATTGGTGTAAAGCGCATGAAGAAAATCCATGCTGATGGGCTTTTGGAATCACTTGATTATGAATCAGTTGATGCTTGCGAACCATGCCTCATGGGCAAGATGACTAAGACTCCGTTCTCCAGAACAATGGAGCGAGCAACAGATTTGTTGGAAATCATACATACTGATGTATGTGGTCCAATGAATATTGAGGCTCGTGGCACGTATCATTATTTTCTGATCTTCATAGATGATTTGAGCAGATATGAGTATATCTACTTGATGAAACACAAGTCTGAAACATTTGAAAAGTTCAAAGAATTTCAGAGTGAAGTGGAGAATCATCGTAACAAAAATGAAAGTTTCTACGATATGATCGCAGAAGTAAAATATTTGAGTTACGAGTTTGGCCTTCAGTTAAAAACAATGTGAAATAGTTTCACTACTCATGCCACCTGGAACACCACAACACAATGGTGTGTCTGAACGTCATAACCGTACTTTATTAGATATGGTGCGATCTATGATGTCTCTTACCGATCTACCACTATCGTTTTGGGGTTATGCATTAGAGACAGCTGCATTCACGTTAAATAGGGCACCATCTAAATCCGTTGAGACGACACCGTATGAACTATGGTTTGGCAAGAAACCTAAGCTGTCGTTTCTTAAAGTTTGAGGTTGCAATGCTTATGTGAAAAAGTTTCAACCTGATAAGCTCTAACCCAAATTGAAGAAGTGCGTCTTCATAGGATACCCAAAAGAAAATGTTGGGTACACCTTCTATCACAGATCCGAAGGCAATATATCCGTTGCTTTGAATGGATCCTTTCTAGAAAAGGAGTTTCTCTCGAAAGAAGTGAGTGGGAGGAAAGTAGAACTTGATGAGGTAACTGTACCTGCTCCCTTATTGGAAAGTAGTTCATCACAGAAATCTGTTCCTGTGACTACTACACCGATTAGTGAGGAAGCTAATGATGATGATCATGTAACTTCAGATCAAGTTACTACCGAACCTCGTAGGTAAACCAGAGTGAGATCCGCACCAGAGTGGTACGGTAATTCTGTTCTGGAGGTCATGTTACTTGACCATGACGAGCCTACGAACTATGAGGAAGCGATGATGAGCCCAGATTCCGCAAAATGGCTTGAGGCCATGAAATCTGAGATGAGATCCATGTATGAGAACAAAGTATGGACTTTGATTGACTTGCCCAATGATCGGCGAGCCATTGAGATTAAATGGATCTTCAAGAGGAAGACGGACGCTGATAGTAGTGTTACTATCTACAAAGCTAGAATTGTCGCAAAAAGGTTTTCGACAAGTTCAAGGTGTTGACTACGATGAGAGTTTCTCACTCGTATCAATGCTTAAGTCTATCCAAATCATGTTAGCAATTGCCGCATTTTATGAAATCTGGCAAATGGATAAACAAAACTGCATTCCTTAATGGATTTATTAAAGAAGAGTTGTATATGATGCAACCAGAAGGTTTTGTCAATACTAAAGGTACTAACAAAATATGCAAGCTCCAGCAATCCATCTATGGACTGGTGCAAGCATCTCGGAGTTGGAATATACGCTTTGATAAGTTGATCAAAGCATATAGTTTTATACAGACTTGCGATGAAGCCTGTATTTATAAGAAAGTGAGTGGGAGCACTACAGCATTTCTGATAAGTATATGTGAAAGACATATTGTTGATCGGAGATAATGTAGAATTATTCTACAAAGCATAAAGGAATGTTTGAAAGGAGTTTTTCAAAGAAAGACCTCGGTGAAGCTGCTTACATATTGAGCATCAAGATCTATAGAGATAGATCAAGACGCTTGATGAGTTTTTCAATAAGTACATATCTTGACAAGATTTTGAAGTCGTTCAAAATGGAACAGTCAAAGAAGGAGTTCTTGCCTGTGTTACAAAGGTGTGAATTTGAGTAAGACTCAAAACCCGACCACGGCAGAAGATAGAGAGAGAATGAAAGTTATTCCCTATGCCTCACCCATAGGTTCTATAAAGTATGCCATGCTGTGTACCAGACCTATTGTATACCCTACCTTGAGTTTGGCAAGGGAGTACAATAGTGATCTAGGAGTAGATCACTGGACATTGGTCAAAATTATCCTTAGTGGAATAAGGATATGTTTCTCGATTATGGAGGTGACAAAAGGTTCGTCGTAAAGGGTTACGTCGATGCAAGTTTTGACACTGATCCAGATGACTCTAAGTCTCAATCTGGATACATATTGAAAGTGGGAGCAATTAGCTAGAGTAGCTCCATGTAGAGCATTGTTGACATAGAAATTTGCAAAATACTTACGGATCTGAATGTGGCAGACCCGTTGACTAAACTTCTCTCACAAGCAAAATATGATCACACCTCAGTACTCTTTGGGTGTTAATCACATAGCGATGTGAACTAGATTATTGACTCTAGTAAACCCTTTGGGTGTTGGTCACATGTCGATGTGAACTATGGGTGTTAATCACATGGTGATGTGAACTATTGATGTTAAATCACATGGCGATGTGAACTAGATTATTGACTCTAGTGCAAGTGGGAGACTGAAGGAAATATGCCCTAGAGGCAATAATAAAGTTATTATTTATTTCCTTATATCATGATAAATGTTTATTATTCATGCTATAATTGTATTATCCGGAAACATAATACATGTGTGAATACATAGACAAACAGAGTGTCACTAGTATGCCTCTACTTGACTAGCTCGTGATCAAAGATGGTTATGTTTCCTAACCATAGACATGAGTTGTCATTTGATTAACGGGATCACATCATTAGGAGAATGATGTGATTGACTTGACCCATTCCGTTAGCTTAGCACTTGATCGTTTAGTTTGTTGCTATTGCTTTCTTCATGACTTATACATGTTCCTATGACTATGAGATTATGCAACTCCCGTTTACCGGAGGAACACTTTGTGTGCCACCAAACGTCACAACGTAACTGGGTGATTATAAATGTGCTCTACAGGTGTCTCCGAAGATACTTGTTGGGTTGGCGTATTTTGAGATTAGGATTTGTCACTCCGATTGTCGGAGAGGTATCTCTGGGCCCTCTCGGTAATGCACATCACTTAAGCCTTGCAAGCATTACAACTAATGAGTTAGTTGCAGGATGATGTATTACGAAACGAGTAAAGAGACTTGCCGGTAACGAGATTGAACTAGGTATTGAGATACCGACGATCAAATCTCGGGCAAGTAACATACCGATGACAAAGGGAACAACGTATGTTGTTATGCGGTCTGACCGAAAAAGATCTTCGTAGAATATGTGGGAGCCAATATGAGCATCCAGGTTCCGCTATTGGTTATTGACCGGAGACGTGTCTCGGTCATGTCTACATTGTTCTCGAACTCGTAGGGTCCGCACGCTTAAGGTTTCGATGACAGTTATATTATGAGTTTATGAGTTTTGATGTACCGAAGGAGTTCGGAGTCCCGGATGAGATCGGGGACATGACGAGGAGTCTCGAAATGGTCGAGACGTAAAGATCAATATATTGGACGACTATATTCGGACATCGGAAAGGTTCCGAGTGATTCGGGTATTTTTTGGAGTATCGGAGAGTTACGGGAATACATATTGGGCCTTATTGGGCCATACGGGAAAGAAGGAAAAGGGCCTCAAGGGTGGCCGCACCCCTCCCCTTGGTCTGGTCCGAATTGGACTAGGGAAGGGGGCGCCCCCTTCCTTCCTTCTCCTTTTCCCTTCCTATTTTCCTATTCCATATGGGAGGTGGAATCCTACTAGGACTAGGGAGTTCTAGTAGGACTCCACACTTGGCGCGCCCCCTCCTAGGGCCGGCCTCCTCCTCCCTTGCTCCTTTATATACGGGTGTAGGGGGGCACCCCAAAGACACAACAATTGATCATTGATCTCTTAGCCGTGTGCGGTGCCCCCTTCCACCATAATCCTCGATAATATTGTAGCGGTGCTTAGGCGAAGCCCTGCGACGGTAGAACATCAAGATCGTCACCACGCCGTCGTGCTGACGGAACTCTTCCCCGACATTCTGCTGGATCGGAGTCCGGGGATCGTCATCGAGCTGAACGTGTGCTAGAACTCGGAGGTGCCGTAGTTTCGGTGCTTGATCGGTCGGGCCGTGAAGACGTACGACTACATCAACCGCGTTGTGCTAACGCTTCCACTTTCGGTCTACGAGGGTACGTAGACAACACTCTCCCCTCTCGTTGCTATGCATCACCATGATCTTGCGTGTGCGTAGGAAATTTTTGAAATTACTACATTCCTCAAACACTAGAACCCTGAGAGCTCCTAAAAAGAAATTAAGTAATTATTAACATTTCTCACATTTTGTGATGTATAGGAAGTTCGTGCAAAACAAAAACAAAATGAAAATCGTACAGGGATGTATTGTCGGCCAAAAACACATAACCATAGCTCATGTATCTGCAAGGGTAGTCCCAAGAAAATAAACATTAAATCATTTGGTACGTAATTTACAGTCATGGTTATTTGTATACTTTATATTATCTTGGCATGAGGACACAAACACATATGCACTAGCACACATGAATCAAGGATGCTTGCCGCATCAAACACGTTAGATGATGACCTTAAAGAAAATCCTATCTTACACATCAGTGATGTCATAAATCCTGGGGTTTCCAAGTCCCGAGATGTCTGAGGGCTCGAGAACTACATTTTTAAGGTCATTCCAACTAAGTACAAAAACTTATATCCATTAGATATGTGGATTAGTTTGATACGACCTAGCAACGACCAAGCTCTACCCCTATCTTGACCTCCGGTATATGGGATGACTTCTTTGTAAATCGTGATCCTATTCCATCTCTCTTCTAACATTTAAATAGGATTATCATTACGTTGTCGTCTGATGCCCCATGTGGCTCAACAACCATGCAATGAATGCTTTGATGCAGTTTGATGCGACCATAAGAGGCAGTTGTGGACTCAATTGCTATCGTGAGCACCCCTCGTGCACGTATTGAACTCCCGTTTTGATCAATTCAAGTTCATTGTGTATTTAGATGATCACATCTTTAAAAAAACATTTGAAGTTGTTGTCTTAACTTGCAACATTACTAACTAGAAAAAACGGGCATAAGCAACCATAATCTTTGTAATACACTCAAGTACTGATGTCCAATATGAAGCTTACCCTCCATCGAAACCATGTTGATATGAACTTCTCTATGACATGATATAAGAAATTCAGAAGATGGAAATATAGACATCCCTTTGGATTCTTTCTCGAGCTTCCTCTTATGCTAGTTTGTGATTATTGCGGTACACCGTGTCATAGAAATAATGCATCTTATTGCGGCCTTGTATGATTCTTCACCAGTGCAAGTCCTTTTCTCTTAAAAGCGCTTCATATAATTAGGGAGGTCGTAAAGGTCCCTTTTTTCTTAACTCTACTATACGAAATCCTTTCTCTTTGGGTTGTAAATGATGAGCAATGATGTTATCTAAGGGAATTTTGGTAGTGGAATGAGTTGGTAAGGGTATGCAACTTTAGATTCAGAAAACGTGGGCACTCAAACACTCATATACCTATATACTCATCATTTTATTAAATTGTAGACTTAATTAGCCCCCCCCCCCCCCCCCCGGCATGCGTGACATAGAGGATAAACCCAGCCATCTACATAGCCATAACTGTCAAACTTGACAATGTGTAAAGTGATGATTTAGGAATAACAAAAAACACTTGACAAATACGAACCCATATTGCAATCTAACAAACAAGGAGGCTTAAAATATGTAAGTTTTGTGTAGATTGACTATAGTTCCAATCTTTATTTTCCCACAAGATTGTGCTCGTAAAGTCCGTTCAATAGAAAGAAGGTGTTTACAAAGGAAGTACTATGCACTAAGAGAAACATAGCAAAATGTACTAAGACCACTTATTTTCGACTGTAGGGGTTAAACAATCATGCATTTATGCAAATTAGTTGTCTGACAATGTTCTCTATCTCAACCATTGCTTCAATAATATTCTCACTAATAGGAGGCTTGTTACAAATCTAGAAGTCATAAACAACACTCAACAAGCCTAAAAGAAAACTATCAACAACTCGAGAGCCCCCCAAAAAGAAGCTACTAGTAATCACTAGTAAGTTACATGTGCCTTGCACGTGAGAATAAGTGCGGACGGATACCGATTTACCACGTCATAATAGGCAAAACATATAAATTTGGAGTCATGGACGATGAAGTACACGATATAGGTTTAAGTTTGAACGCTCAATCCATTAAAATTAAATTATGAGTATAGAATGTTTGATGATTGTGTGGCATATACTACACAAAACTAATGTCAAATACAAAGACAAAGTGAACTTTAGGGAGATGTTGCCACATATTTGAAACAAAACAAACAAAAAATCATATAGTAAAAACACATGTCAATTATTTTGTAAGAAAAAAATTGGGGGAAGAATCTAGATAAATGAGAAATGGTTGCATTTTGTTCATATTATGCAATGTAAATGATATAAAAATGAACAATGAATATCTTATTAAAAAAGTTGGAGAATTGAAGTATGGAAGAATCTAGAGCAAAGGAGAAGCATCTTTGTTTTGAGCTTTGTGCATATTACGATTGTGTCTAAGCTCAAGTAGAATCTTCTGGATATTACATGTGGCAAAATCTAGTGTAGTACTGTAGTGAATAGAATATCTAACAGCTAATACTACTCTCATTTGTCACCTGTCAGCCGTTAGATGGGTTTCATCCAACGGCCAATAGTAAAAGTTATTCACACACTATATAGTAGTGTAGATATTACCTTTTGTTTACATTTTATATCGTACAAAAGAGAGAAATCAAAGAACCATACAATGGTGTAATCACGGCGCAAGGATGGCTTGCAATGCTTGTCTTCAAAAAATGAAGGTACGCGCGGTGCGCCGACGGAACACTCTGGCCGATCGCTTTCGCCTCGCTGGCGCTAGCCACCAGGAAGGCAACACGTGTACCTTATCCTCTCCCCAACACCCCATCCACTCTTTCTTCCTCGCATTCGCCCAGGCAGGAAACTCCATGGATCCAGGCTGGCGATCAGCTCCTGCCTCCTGTGTTGTTCGTGCGCCCCTCAGGGACAACGCTGCCGTGCGGTTTCCATGGCTGCGCTCATCTCCATGGTCGCGCCGTCGACTGATGGCCGCGGAGGAATCGCGGGGATGATACGAGGAGGCGCAGGCCATGGCGGCGCGCACGAGCGAGGATGAGCATCGCACAGGGATCTCGGCCACTGCGTCATCAGGCACCTCTCGGAACGGCGCCACGGCGGTGATGGTCATGGGCGGGCGTGGGAGCTCAGCGGAGCAGTAGCACCAGCTGTGAAATGGATGTAGCAAATTCCATCACCGGTTGTAGCAAACATCGACTATGGTTGTAGCAAAACTGCATCATCATCGTCGCGGAGGTCGCAGCTAGACAAGAAGTTTGAAGCTTTTTTCAATGCCGGTTGTAGCTTTCGTAACCGCCGGTTGCAGCTTTTCATTTGTCATCCACGGAGGCGAGCAAGGTGACCGCGAGCTGCGAGGATGGCGGCGCTGTCCTGAAAGAATTTTGTAAATGTCGTGTTTTTTGCTGCATGCTACAACCGATGTCACATTTTGCTACCACCGACACACTACTTAGCTACAACCGGCTTCGTCGCGTGCTGCATGCTACGCTGGTGGTCCTTGTGTGAGCGACGTTTTTGCTCCAACAGTACCTGTTTTTTGCTACAACCTGCGAGGATTTTTGCTACATCCGTTTAGATGGCGTTCATTGGCAGTCGTCGTCGTTCGTTCAACCCGTGCACGAGCGCCCACGGGTGGAAAAAGATTCAGTCAGCGTGAAAAAAGCTTCAATCAGCGTGGAAAAAAGCTTCAACCGGGTGCGAGCATGGCAGCGGCCATGAAGTTTTTTGCTACAATCGTGACCACGTTTTTGCTACAACCAACATTGAAATTTGTTCCCATGATGGCAGCCGTGTTTTGGGACCTGCACGGTGAGCTACAACCGGCAGCTATCGGCCTCAATATTTTTTGCTACAACTATGTCTCGGTTTTGCTTCGACCAGCCATGAAAAAAAGCTTCAATTGGGTGCGGAGGCGGAGGCGGCGTGGCGGGGCTCGATCCACGACGGTAGCGACTTGCGCGGAGGGCGTTGCAAGCACGACGGGGGGGGGGGGGGGGGGGGGGGGGGGGGGGCGGCGGCGCAACGCTTGGAGCGATGGACACGGCACGGTGCAAGGAAGAAGAAGGTAAGGAGGAACCGTTTTTATTGACAGGATCTAACAGCCCACGCGCGCGCGATCCAACGGCTGCGGTGCGACCGGCCCAACAGTTGGGCCGGCGCACCGACGCAGATCGTTGCCCTAAGAAATATCTTGATATATTCAGTTCAGACGCGGCAGCCCTAGTGACGTGCAGGTGCAGTGCAGCGCAGCCAGCTGAAAAATCCTGCCCGTCGTTCGTACGTACGTGTTGTGATTTTCGACGTTTGCTAGCTGCCAGCAGCTGGTCCGTGCCGCTGCTGCTGCGGGCTCATGTAGTCGAAGTACTTCCTTCGTTTTGAATTACTTGTTTTAGATTTGTCTAAATACGGATGTATCTAGACTTATTTTAGTGCTAGATACTTCTGTATCTAAACAAATCTAAGACAAGTAATTTGAAACGGAGGGAGTACTATTTATGCATTCAAGACAAATAAGAAACCGCTTTACTACCATAGTCCTAGGTTCAAGAATCTTATTGCTCATAATCTTGCAAAGAAAGCTATCTTCAATAGAATTCTTGCAAAGAAAGCCATCTCCAATTCCAGTAGAATTCCTTATAACTGTAGCTTTCTTTGCAGCAAAGGCTCAAGATGTAAATCCAAAATGGCTTTTGAAGCCATCTCATTTCCTAGAGGAAACTTGATCTCTGTACACTGCCTTAGTTGCTAATAATATAAGTACACCCCTCTTTCGAGGGTTATTGTTTGCCAAAAAAAGGGGAAACCACTTACTTTCAACCATAGCCGGAAACAATCATGCCTTGGTGGTGCATACCGGTTTTCTTGTCCATCAATTCATCCTCGTTGAGTTTTGTTTCCATAATACTCTCACCGATAGGTAAACAGTCTTGCTAAGTTTCAGCCGACTGAGAAAGTCTCAATCGATACTATATCCGTGAGATCTTATATTGAGATCTGTGTAATTTTTTTCAGTTTTTTTTCTCTCTAGTATGTTATGTCATTTTACTGAGACTTGGTTAAATTTCAGTCGACTGAGACCTAACCGCACCCAAAGAGAAAAGGTCTACAATGTGGTACTACTATACTAAAAAAAACTTAATGTGGTGCATGAATTTTACACTCCATCAAACAACACTCAACTGAGTGCTCCCAAAAAGGAAACTAATAATTAGTTATAATTTTTATTTAATGTGTATTCCTACATTTTTATACAAAGAACAATGATGTATTATGGACCAAACACATATACTAATCACGACGCATGTAGTGCACCTGCAACGGTAGCTTGCAATGCAGCATGTCTTGAAGAAGTGAAGGACCTGTGGTGCTCTATACAGCATGAGGACTTGCTCGGGCAAACCCATGTAAAAGAAATCTGATATCTTCCACTTAGGGCTCGCAGAAAAAAAAGAAATCTGATATCTTCAGTTCAGACGCGTCAGCCTTACTGACGTGAACAGCTCGCTGAGAAATCCAACCCGTCGTCGTCGTACGATCGTGTCGTGTGGCGGCCTAGGACGTGTTGGTGGCAGCGGCTGGGCTCATGTAGACGACGTGCTGCAGGGGCCTCGCCGGCGTGGAGGAGCAGGACATGGAGGGGCTCTTCTTGACGATGGGGATGAGCGACTGCACCACGTCCGTCATCAGCGGCCGGTACTCCGCCTTGGTCTGTATGCACATCGCCGCGATCGCCGCCACCTGCACCCACACGCGTCCACGATACAAAAAAATAAGAAGCTCAGAGCTGCACATCCATGGCGGAAATCGATCGATCATGCACGGAGGGGGCCGCTGGTCACCCACCTGGATGAGATCCTTGACGGCGAACTGGCCTTTCAGGGCCGGGTCCACCATCTGCACGAGCCTCTCGCGGTTCGTCAGCCGTGGAAGAGCCTGTTATCACAACGCACGCACAGGAGTCATTTACCATTTTTGATTTCCACGTCATGAGAACCAGACATAACGAAGTCTCGGTCGAGTGAGACTTAGCAAGACCGATGATATGATGGCAATATGGCATGCAGATTTCGCCATGTTTCAGGGCGCCCCGGCTGCTTACACAAGAGGGGTGTGCTATTATGCTCGTGTCCCCTGCTTCCGTTGCAAGCAAGCAAACCAGAGCGCCACGTATGTTGTTGTTGTTGCCTTGTTGGTCCTAATCTCGCTACTGTCACTATTATCATGTATGTAATCCCCCCCGGCATTTATGCTGTGTGTCGAACATCTAAATCTCGGCGACCACATGGTTGCCGCCGATGGCACGGATCCTAGGTGGCTAAGACAAACCACATGAGGGACGGTACGCTGCTGAACAGTGTGGTGAGTTGTGCACTGACCCATGAGACGAGGACGTGCTGTCCCGGCGGCCGCTGCGTGTCCACCGGCACCCGGCCCGTCAGCAGCTCCAGGAGCACCACCCCGTAGCTGTACACGTCCGACTTGGTCGTCAGCTTCCCCGTCGACGCGTACCTGCAACGCAACAGCATCGTCAGCCATGGATCTTGTTAACCAGAAGCTGGGAAATTCGTCTACGTACTCTGGCGCGAGGTAGCCGGTGGTGCCGAGGACGCGGGTGACGACCTGGCCGTTGGCCTTGTTGGAGCCGACCTTGGCGGTGCCGAAGTCGGAGACGCGGGCGCGGTAGTTGTGGTCGAGGAGGACGTTGCTGCAGTTGAAGTCGCGGTGGATGACGGCCGGGGAGGTGTGCTCGTGCAGGAACTCCAGCGCGCGGGCGCAGTCCAGCGCGATGCCCAGCCGCGTCTGCCAGTCCAGCGCCGGCCGCTGCCCCTCGGCGCCGGCGGCAGGGACGACGGGGTGCAGGTGGCCCTTGAGGCTGCCGTTGGGCATGAACTCGAACACCAGCAGCCGGTGGCTCTGGTCGGCGCAGTACCCCAGCAGGCCCACCAGGTGCGGCGAGTGCATCCGGCTCAGCAGGTCCACCTGTGATAATAAACCGTAGCTAATTATAGTTGATTGCATTGCATTGCATGGCTCGATCAACACTCTGATCATTATTCATGGGGTTACACCACCAAATCGGGGAAACTGAAGTTAATGCCTTAAACAGGCTTAATTAAGAAGAATACCTAGAACTCATCTAGATGAGATATAATTTGGTCTTATTCACTTGGAAAATAAGAACATATAACATTCACGTCAGCACACACGCATCTTATAGCATCTTATAGCATCACATTCCATGGCTATAAAAGATGAATGAGAACAAATTATATCTCATCTGTTAATTAAGAGTACTATGTAGGTAGGAGCGTATATAAACATGGAAAGAGTGCAAAAGAAGCAAGAACGTACGTCGACCCACACGCCCACGCATGACACATGCGGGTGCAGTTCGTCTCCGGATCCATGGATGAAATCGGCCCAACAGAGCAACATTGCGGCACTCAGGTGTGTCAGTCATCACCACTTACAGTATGATTTGTTAACGGCAGGTACGTAGATAGTATCAACAGCTAGGCAGCAGCCAGCGTGCGCCCCCGGACTTTAGCCGCTGCTCTAGAAGATGGCCCTGCTAGCTAGGCAATTAAACGCATGGACCGAGGCAGAAGGTGTTAGCAGGTTCTTCATCTTAATGGTGTGGATCCGGGGCCTTCAAGTCAACCGGCCGTAGACCAGCATATGCATTGCATTGCCCGTGAACGAACTAGACCCACAGACGCTATTGCAGACAATTCCATGCGTGATGTTAAAATACAGCATAGTCAATTCTACATTGGCGCAGTGAACTGCTACAGGAGCGCCCAATTTGCCCACAGGAAACTGAATATGGCAGTCCCAGTCCAAAACATGGTTTGGCTGATGAGACAAGGCTACAAGAGACTGTGTGGAGCTGGATTTTCAGAAGTTAACTAACTTGATTAGCCTGTGATGTGACTGTGTGCCTAGTCTAGTCTCGCTATACTAGTCTGAAATGGTTCGGCGAGCCAGGGCGATAAGACCACGGTTTGCTAGCAGAGTCACGTAGTAGTACTGCAAGGGCACTGAGCTCCCCTGCCCGAATGGCAACGGCACAGGGCACGGCGCGGCTCTCCGGCCCGGTCGGGAAGCAAGGCAAGGGACCCTTTCACCCGTGGCGCGGCAAGTTGCGCATGATCCGCCAAACGAACGTAGGAGTCAGGCACCCGCACCGCTATTCTGCTGCGGTTTCGCCTTGCTGAGTCCGCAACACATCCCCTGGCTGATGCTGGTGGTGATGCGTCTCTCTCACTCCCCCAACTAAAGACAACGCCAACAGTCTGTCACCAACGCCCGCCCGTGGCCACGGAATGACCCAACCAGAATGCGTACTTGGATGCCTTCCTTCCCTTCCCTGGTTACGTACGCGTGCCACAAGCTCCCCCGACCCGTGCATGATCCATCCCATTCCCAGGCGCCCCTCAACAACAAACAGCAGCAACCACGTACCCAAACGAACCGCTCCCTCTCCTCTCTGCTGCTGCTGCCGCTGGTGGTTCGTTTGCGTGTAGAAACTAAGCTTAAGGTTGGTACGCGCAACAAAGGCGGCGTGCGTGCGCACGCCCGCCCGCGCACATGGACTTGGACGAGACGTGAGCCGATCGATGTGCAGATGCATGTGCAGCTTGAACAAATGAATGAATTACCTCGACGCGGAACTCGCGCTCGCCCTGGCGGCGGGGGTCGAGCTGCAGGCGCTTGATGGCGGCCGGGGTGCCGTCGCCGAGGCGGCCGCGGAAGACGACGCCGTACGCGCCCCGCCCCAGCACGTTGCCCTCGCCGAACCCGTCCGTCGCGCGCTCCAGCTCCCGGTACGTGAACACCTGCGCGCCCCGGCTCCGCGGCTGCACCGCCGCCAGCCCCAGCGGGCCCAGCCGCCCGCCGTATATGCACCCTGCGCCACACCAATCCATCACCACCAGCGTTCCTCGAGGCCACACTGCTGCATTGGCTAAGCGAGCGAGCGCACGCTTACGGCTTACCTGTGGCGGCGTAGCACCTGCCGTTCTGGTAACCCCGGACGCTGCTGCCGCAGCTGGACGCCGGCGCGCCGGGCTTGTCACCGTCCACGCTGTCCCCGGCGGCCAGCAGCCTGAGCTTCGCCCGCCGGGTCAGCACCAGGACGAGCGCCACGGCGACCAGCAGCACCAGCCCTATCGCCAGCGCCGAGAGCGGCAGTATCGCGAAGAGCGGGTTCGACCAGCCGTCGTCGCCGCCGGGCCGGAGGGGCGCCGCCCACGGGGACAGCGGCCAAGGCGCGAGGAGCGCGTCGGCGGCGACGTCGGCGGCCGCGAGAGGAGACGGTGCCGGCGGCGAGGGACCGAACGCTGCCACGTCTGCCATCCCGGCCCGACGGTGGCCGGCCGGGCCAGCAGCACCCAGCAGCTCGAGCAAGTGGTGGAGCGGGCGGTGTACAGGGAGATAACGGAGTAGCGGAAGCGTAGCGTGCTCGCGGAGGGAGATATTATAGGAGGTGAGGGGAGGAGACGAGGGGCTGGCGCACGAGAAGGGTATAGAAGTGGGCATTCTTCTCTGAATCTACCTGAGCGTGGTCTAGCAGTACTTTAACCCACGAAGCAATGTAACCGCACCTGACACAGCCCGGCAGCTCGCCGGACCAAACGCCGGTGCGCCGATGCGGTAGAATAAGGTGAATTCAGCGTGTCGCCATGGTGGCATCTTCGGACGTGCTCTGGCCTTGTCGCGCGAGGGACCACGCGCGCGCGAACGGACGAACGTGAACGGCAGGCGCGGGCACGTACGCCGTGGCCTCCGCTGGGATGAACCGGGTAAAAGCCAGTCGACGGATCGGGGGTTGTCTGAGTCTGACGGTGAGTAGATGCGCGCGAGCGTGGCCGCCGGTCCGGGCGGGCAAGGCGCCGAAAGGGAAGAGGGCCGGGCTCACCTCGGCTCACATGCCGCGTGCGGGGATGCGGCCACCGTTAAATTCCCCGGCTCGTGAGCGTCGTTTGGTTGTGTCTTGTGCTGCGCGCGAGCGCGCACGCACGGGATGCGATGCGAGCCAAGGTGGCGAAAGAAGACGCTGGCTGTGGCTGGTCCCGGGAGGGAGGGAACGTCTGACGCCTAGAAGTTCCCTCTTCTCATGGTCAGGAGGTCGTACGTGCCAGCACCAGTACCACCAGGGTATGTGCACTGCACACGTGAGCTGGTCGTGCTGTCATCGGAGGTTCGTTGCACGTCGGATCGAGGGTGAATTGGGCTGCGAGCTGGCTCGTTTTACCCGCGAGCTTCGAGAAGCGGCCGAGGTTGACAGAGATGAACGAACGCATGGCCGCAGCGATTTGCTGCGTAGATCCGCCGAATCGCCCGTGTCAGACGTCCTATACGCTTTCCATGCATGCAGGTCCAACCGAGGCGCGCCTGCTTCCAACGAAGAAGTCACGCGACGGCACGTACGGTGCCTTCGTCATGTATTTGCTGGATTACGAGCGTTATCACTCTCCCCGTCCCGTGACGGTATATGTCTTCCTGTGATTCTGTTTTTCCTTTTGCGGGTCTGTCTTTCTGTGACGACGATCTAGGGTTAGGACTGCCTACTGGGAGCAGGTTGAGTTTGGGAAAGAAGCGGGACAAGAGAGACAGGGAATAGCTTTTTTTTTTTGAGCACAAGGCATTAAATAGTTTTTTAGGCAAACGACAGAGGGAGGACGTCTATTCAGCGACCGTGCTTCACAGGGTGCAGTCGCTGCAAATTAAGAGAGTACTAGTAGAATGCCCGTGCGTTTCTACGGGCTACAATGCATATACTTTAAGAAGACATAAGCCACAAAACTATGAGATATATAAAAAGGTGTGACAACTCGAACTTATTGCCTGGGCTACAACAATGAAAAAATAGCACACTACAGAAAATAGCGTGGCCCCTAAAAATGTGCTATAGCGCGCTACAACGTGCTATTAGCGAGACATTCTACACAAGTTAATTTAGCGTAGCAATTCTCTACACGCTATAGCGTGCTATTAGCGCGCTATTTTTTCCAGTGGCTACAATGCATATACTTTAGGAAGTATCTCTGGTCCAAACTCATAATCCAATTATGCCCCTTAATCACATATTATGTGTCTTAGGACCTATTATAGGTTTGCTCATGTGGGTGCTCGGTGGTGACCGACATCTTATCATGAGATCATAGCATTCTTCTCTTTACTTTTTAATTTTCGTTTTCATTTCTTTCTTTTTCATGTAGAAGTGTCATGCTCTCGTCCTTCCTCTATCAATGAAAACACACCTCTCATATGTACTTACACTCTGCCGAATTCCATCTAACAATGCTCTTGTCCCATTCTCATGGAATGAACGATTCCTCTCAGTCAATGGTATACAATCCATCAGAAACTTCAAGAAAAGAACCATGATCCATACAGCTCAAGATGTTAGCCTTTTTACTTCCACCAGAAACTTCAAGAAAACAACCATGCTCCATACAGCTCAAGATGTTAGCCTTTTTTACTTCTCTGGCCACTAGCCAACATTACTTTCTGCCTTCCAATGTGCATGCATACAATGGAATAACTGAAAAATATGAAAGAAATAGATTGTAAGACATAGATATATGCAACCTAAAATCTGTTGTGTATTTCGGATATGGACGACCATTTACCCATAATAACAGATGAATGATTGATTGCAAAAGAGCTATGGAGGAAACTTCACAAGCACCATACTCATTAATTCCACTCACAAGCCTTTTCTCGTAGAATTTCACAACTTTATAAGACTAAGACATCTTTAAAAACCAGCCATAAGTAAATAGATCTCTCAATCCAGAAATGGTATGCACATATTAAACATTTCACTCTATTCGGGTCCATATTTTGTTTGAAACATGTCAAAAGGCTTGTCATTCTCATTGAATAAGAGGAAGATTTTAAGAATCACTCTCGCGGCATTATATTACACAAATATTTCGCCCGGCAAGGCACCCCGATGATGCCTCCGCTTTGACGTGTCACAAGCACAACGACCGGAGTCGCATTGTTGCGGAACACCCGAGCATTTCACTCATCCCAGATTTCCCAAGGGTTAAGAATATGGGAAACAAGCAGCCTTCGAGATTGCGACCTCCCGTAAGTGTTGCTGCGCCACCACTCCTTGATGGAAACCATGCCTCCCCAATCCGTAGGATGAACATCATGTAAACCAAGCGATGTTTTGATCATTGCCCAAACTCTGGCTGCATATTCTGTATAAAAGGATCAAGTAGACATGGAAGTATACTCATATATCGTTGAATCCTGTAAAACATTTACAAGGTAATCAGCCACATTTTAACAGCACTCTGTTTCTTAAATAAGTGATATTTACTTGCCAGTTTGCAAGGTACAAATTGAACCATAAACTATAGTAAAAACATAATCATAAAGTCATAAATAATTTTATAGAACCCCTCTATCAATATTCTTGTAAAATTCATTGTGTTTAATGCTATGAAGAATAGCAACTTGAATTTCCACGAGGACAAGTATATATAGTTATATACACATGCAGGTCCGCGCTTTCAAATTTAGCGAAACATGAGCCAAAATAACTTACGGAGTGGTGCATTTTTGTCGCTTGTTGGTGTTCTGTGTGTCCCGACCACACTGGCGCTCAATTCCTGCAGGAGTGCTGAAGACCGGGAGGAGGCGATTCTGCCAAGCATGACCTACTGCCCAAGCAGATGCCATTTATTTATGGAGAAGAGGGTATTACATACAATTTGTTTGCGAGGCAGTTCAGTTTAGTGGAAAAAAATATACCCTAGACAAGATGTTGAAATGGCAAATGCCTCACATAATAAATTATGTTCTATAATGAGAACACAGCCCAATCCTTGATGAGAAGACATTTTTTCAATGATTCCCTTGTACCATCAACAAATCAAATTGAAGAACAGAAAAAGTATATTATTGTGAGAGTGCATATTGAAAGAAAAGCATGTACCAACTGGTAAAAACAATTACCCATTTAAATGGACTAAGAAAGAAGCATCGAGGACTTTGGAGATTGGAGTCAGCATACTGAAGATGAAATGCAGGAAATGGAATACCCCGCTGGCCTCACCGAATAATAAGTCCCTCGGTTCATTGATTCACCACCTTGAGGTAAATATCGTAGCACCGTCTGCTCCTCTTCTTTGAATCATTATTTTATGTTTGTAAACATAGCCTTTAGCCATAGTCTATAGTACTGTGCCAGCCCATTGAGACCAACACAACACTGACTTGTTGTCAAATGTTATAGTACGCGACTGAGGATACAGAGAGAGATGGTGTGCAGGAGGAAAATGAAAGGACTTTGCACTTGTGCATTGGCAAAAAGCTTCCAAGGCATAAGCCACAAAACCATGAGATATATAGAAAGGTGTGACAACTCTCGAGTGTAGTACACCGCATTTCAAAAAAAAAAAACTGAAAAAACATGATAAAACAAAATCTAAAAAAATCTGAAAATTTGAGACAAATTATAATCAAATGTTTGAGCTTCTTGCAAAATTTGAGCGAAAAATAACACCCGAGGAACTCTCACCATAAAAAACAAAATCACTGTTCAAACAGTGCACAAAACTTTGAACATTGATTTTATTTTTTTGGCGAGAACTCCTCTGATGTTATTTTTGGCTGAAATTTTGCAAGAAGCTCGAATATTTGATAAAGTCTGATGTCTCAAATTTTCAGATTTTTTCAACTTTGTTTGATCTTGTTTTCCCAATTGTTTGCAAACTCGGGTGTACGACACCCGAGAGTAGAAAATCCACTCTCATAACCTATTCATAACATCTTAGAATTAAGAGAAATGACGTAGATAGGACCACATGCGTGTAGTGATAGAGCAAACAATTTAAAAGTGAAAGTAAGATAAACAGCTTACCGATCCACACTGAAGAGAACTGAAACTAAATTTGAGTTGCCTTGTAGTCGTACCATGATGTACAGTAAACGGGAAACATCCATTCTTCAATTGAGTATACAAAGGCCATAGTGGCGTGCAGTTTCGTGACCAAGCAAAAACAAAGGAAACCCTGCACTTCTGAGAAAGAATTTTAGCTTCCTCGGATGACAAAAACATTTTCCCGTCCAGATGCTACAAAATGATTTAATAACTACAGTTCCTCTTGCTAAACAATGCATATCTTACTTGCACACATCCAGATTAATCTTAGTTCACCGACGTTAATCAGTATAGCTAAGAAAACATGATTTGCTGTGCAGCATCGACATCAACTGGGACAACATCCCGGTGCCGACCGGCGATCTCACTGAGCTTGGAGCTGCCTTCACGGAGGAAGAGGTGAAAAAGGCGATTTTTGATCTCCCCAGTGACAAAGCACCGGGACCGGATGGCTTCTCTGGGGCCTTTTTCAAAGCGTGTTGGGAGATTATAAAAGATGATGTTTTGCTTGCTGTCAATCACTTTTCCAATCTGCGCTCCACGAACTTAAACTGGCTCAACTCGGCGAACATTGCTCTCATCCTCAAGAAGGATGGTGCGGAATGCATCTCGGATTTTCGCCCCATTAGCCTCATCCACGCCATCGCGAAGATCATTGCTAAGATGATGGCCAACTGTCTGGCCCCCCACATGCATGATCTTGTCTCCAACGCCCAGAGTGCATTCATCAAAAAGAGAAGCATCCATGACAATTTTTTGTTCGTCAGGGACTTGGCAAGAAAGTTCCATCGCAACCACTCCCCGACGCTCTTGTTCAAACTAGACATTAAAAAGGCGTTTGATTCTGTACGTTGGGACTTCCTTATGGATCTGCTGAAACACCTCCGCTTCCCGGACAGATTTCATGACTGGGTTTCAGCTTTTCTCTCTACCGCCACATCAAGGGTGTTGATCAATGGAGTTTTGGGTGATCCACTGAAGCATGGATGTGGCCTTCGCCAGGGGAACCCGCTTTCCCGTCTTCTCTTCGTCCTGGCTATAGATCCGCTCCACCACCTCCTCTGCAAGGCCATGGCCCAAGGACAACTACACCCTCTGTGTGGTAGATCTTCACCCGTTCGGGCCTCGCTCTATGCTGACGATGCCGCCATCTTTGTGAAGCCCATTAAGGAAGACGTCCAATTCCTTGCTGCTACCCTGGCCTCTTTTGGAGAGGTGTCTGGCCTCGTCACTAATTGTGCCAAAGTCTGGTTGCTCCCATCCGATGCGACAACATCAACCTTGACGATGTTCTTCATGATTTTCCGGCGGTGCGCACCTCGTTCCCGATGCGCTACCTTGGACTTCCGTTATCCGTCAAGCGCCTCAAGCGTATCCACTTCCAGTACCTGGAAGATAAAATTGCGGGCAAGCTCCCTCCCTGGCAGGGAAGACATGTGGGCTCTGCGGGCCGTGTGGTTCTTGTTAAGGCCGTCCTAACTGCCATTGCTATCTACCATCTCACGCCTCTCGACATCCCGATGGAGGTCCTCAAGAAAATCGATAGTATTCACCGTGCATATCTTTGGGCAGGCTCAGACAAGGTGTCTGGAGGAAAATGCAAGGTTAACTGGGAGCTCATCTGTAAGCCCAAGGACAAGGGTGGGCTCGGAGTGCTTAACCTAGATAAGTTCGCCAAGGCTCTACGGCTCCGATGGCTATGGTTTGAATGGACTGACAAGAGCAAGCCATGGATTGGCATGGGGACGCCGTGCACGGAGGATGATCGACACTTCTTTGCGGCTGCCACCACGGTCCTTGTCGGCAACGGACGAACGACGCAATTCTGGAACTCGACGTGGCTCAATGGCTTGCGCCCCCGTGACATAGCGCCGGACATCTTTAACCTTTCTCGCAAGAAGAACTCAACGGTCCAACAAGCCATGACCAACAACATGTGGATCACTAATATTGATGGCACCAATGGTCTGTCCGTCGCGCATATCGAGCAGTTTGCTGACCTTTGGGAAAAATTATCAATGGTGGCCCTTGAGGAAGATGTGGAAGACTCCATTATTTGGAAGTTCACTAAGGATGGGATTTACTCTGCTTCATCGGCATACAAGGCACAATTTGAAGGTCTCATATCCTCTGATCTTGTCAAGTCTGTGTGGAGGGTCTGGGCTCCCCCGAGGTGCAAATTCTTTGCTTGGCTCGTTCTTCAAAACAGAATATGGACATCAGACCGATTGATCCGTCGTGGCTGGCCCAACTGCGGCTTGTGTCCCCTTTGTAAGCAAGCACAGGAATCCGCTGCTCACCTACTCTTCCAATGCCGCTTCACATTGCGCATTTGGAACGACATTCTTCCTTGGCTTGGAATGCACCACATCTCTACTACCACATGGACGGTCAGCGCATCGGTCAAAGAATGGTGGGACAACAACCTTCAGATTCGACTCGGCTCTCCCAAAGCCCTTGCCTCATTGATGATGCTCATCTCTTGGGAGGTTTGGTCCGAGAGAAACGCTAGTCTTCCGCAACGTGGCGGTTCCATCGGTGGTCATCAACAACAAGATCAAGCATGAGGCGTCGCTTTGGGCTTTGGCGGGTGCCAAGCACTTGAGTATTGTAATGCCGCGAGAGTAATTTTTCTTTGTCTGCCGCTTGCGGCTTCTGTCTAAAACCTTCTCCCTTAATTAATGAAATGGCAAGTCTTTTGCCTCGTTTCAAAAAGAAGAAAACATGATTTAGTAGGGCACTCGGGACCTGGCACTTGCTCCGCTGGGTGCCTGGGCCTGCAAGCACCCCATGTACTCATCAAACAACACACTGAATACCAAGAAAACTGTCTCATTTGTGCAATCCCAGCACAAACTCAATTGCTGTAGAGTCAGAGACGACACATTGCATGCAGGTCAAACAATTCCATGGGAAGGTTATTTAGAACGAGTGTTTTTTCAGCGGAATTCACGAGTCCTTCCGAGTTGGATTCCTGTACAATGTAATATTTTCTAATGTATTATACCATATTCTTAGAAGCTAACTGAAAACAATTTGGACATAAGATAATGTCTTTGTATGTGGCAAGGATGTTTCACACCTAATATTCACATGCAATAGACAAACGCACTGGCATAAGTAAAATATATCTGCTCCATGTCTTATCAAATATCATGCATACTTGATTTTAAGCAGGACGTATCACTACAAAAAAAAGACACATCCGTGACATTTTGGGCTGAACGAAATTTTTTTCTGTCATACATATGACACTTCTATGACGATAATTGTGACAAAACCCGGTATCATCATAGATGTGGTGGGCTCCTACTTCTATGACAAAAAATCATGACA
This sequence comes from Triticum urartu, assembly GCF_003073215.2. NCBI lineage: Eukaryota > Viridiplantae > Streptophyta > Magnoliopsida > Poales > Poaceae > Triticum > Triticum urartu. The sequence continues at coordinate 442,982,579 of NC_053022.1, read as the reverse complement.
GAAAATGGGCTTTTTGTCATGGGCGGGCCGGAGACGCAGCTGCATGACATTCTTTGGGCCGTCCATGACGGAAAAAGCCGTGGTAGAAGCGAGGGCGAGGAAAATTTTGGGGAGTTCCCGGTTATGGTGGGAGGTCGGGGGCCAAGCGATGCGCGTTTCTCTCGTACACGTACACGCGTGTGTGCGAGGCGTTGTCTCTAACTGAACTCGAGCGAGGCGTTGGCGTAAGTGCATCTAGTGCCACCCCTAGTTGGTTTTGGAGTATTGACGACAAACCTAGTTGAGGGACTAACGTGTTTGTGAGAATTGCAGGAAAACACAGGTAGAAGTCCCTCATTGATTCGGTTTTATTACCAGAGATGACCCCTAAAAATGTACGAAGACATTGAAGACAATGGTGGTTTATGAAGATATTCATATTGAAGACAATGACATGAGAAGACTCCCTATGAAGCTTATGGAACTCAAAGACTTAGATCCTTCGTAGTTTTATTTCATTTATGTTGTGTCATAGGAATCACCATACTGTTAAGTGGGGTCCAAGAGAACCAGTCAGAATGACTGAAGTGATGCCTAATTCAAATCCTATGTCTTCGAGCGAAGACTTTGAGAGAAAATCTTGTCCAGAGTCAGACAAGTCAGCTTTACTTGTAGCCAAGTAAAGTTGCCGTGTGAGTTCAAAATTCGACCGTTGGTACACGTGTCAGTTCCTTAGTGACCCAGGGTCATTTCGGACAGATCAGGTCGGGTTGCCAAGTGGCTATAAATAGTCCACCCCCCACAACCATAAACGGTTGGCTGCTCAGATTTAAGTGCACGGCTTTTGTCGTTTGAGAGCAACCCACCTCGAAGCCTTTGAGAGAAAAATTCCTAGTGAGGAGAAAAGCCCTAACCACCCAGAGCCAGAGTAAATTGGGCATCACTTAAGTCTTCTTGTCTATGTGATCTGAAGACTTATTACACTTGAGGACTATGCATCCTCCAGACGGTTAGGCGTCGCGTTCTGAGCATCCAGGAGAAATTGTGGATTGCCAGTGAACGAAGTCTGTGAAGGTTTGGGAGTCTACCTTGAAGACTTACCTGAGTGATTGCGCGAGGTCTGTGTGACCTTAGCTCAAGGAGAAAACGGTGAGGACTGGGTGTCTTGGACTAAGTGTCCTTGACTGGGTGTCCGGGACTGTGTGTCCTTTGGTTTAAATACCTAGCCGCTCCAACCAGACGTACAGTTGTCACAGCAACTGGAACTGGTCCAACAAATCATTGTCTTCAACGTGTCACTGGTTTCATCTTCACTTCCTTTCACTTACAGTTATTCATTGTGAAGCCATTGCATGCTTGCTTTATCTTTTGTCTTCACAACATGAATATATGATCTGTTTGGCTTCATAACTTCTTCCTACCTGATCCTTATTACACTGAAGCTGTTTGTCATTGTGCTTTCATTCTATTGAATACATGACCATGGCTGGCCTAGTGTAATCTAACTTCCGCTGCATAATAATAGGCATAATCTTCACTGTTTGTCTTCATAACTCTCACGTTTTGAAGACTTTCATAAAAATCGCCTATTCACCCCCCTCTAGTCGATATAACGCACTTTCAATTGGTATCAGAGCGAGGTGCTCCCTTGTTCTGTGTGATTCGGTTTAACCACGTGGAGTTTTAGCTATGTCAACTGCAGGGATAATCAAAGTCTCCGCTGCTTGCCCCGTCTTCGATGGAACTGAATATCCCTACTGGAAGAATAAGATGCGCATGCATCTTGAAGCCATTGACGTCGACCTATGGTATGTCGTCGAAAATGGCGTTCCCAAGGCTGGAGAAGGTGTCACTGCTGCTGATGTCAAGAAGTTCGTTCAACTGGACTCTACTGCCAAGAATATCATCTGTGGTCATCTGACCAAAGGACAGTATGGCCGTGTGAGTGCCTTGAAGACATCCAAACTGGTCTGGGACTGGCTCTCCAAAGTTAATGAAGGCATATCAACCCAGAGAGATCAAAGAATCAGTGTCCTTCGCAATCTCTTCAACCGCTTCAAGCGAAATGACAATGAGAATGTCCAGCACACCTTTGATCGGCTCACTGACATCACAAATGAGCTTCAAGCCCTCGGCGCTACTGAGATCACCAAACATGAAATCGTCAAGATGCTGCTGAGATCACTTGATAGTTCGTTTGACATTCTGGCCCTGATGATTCAAGAACGTCCTGATTTCAAGACACTCGATCCGTCTGACATACTTGAGAGGCTCAACACACATGAGTTTCAGCTTTCTGAGAAAAGAGATATCTACGGTCCAAACTATGGGCGAACTCGTGCTTTGAAGGCAAAAGCTGTCTCCTCATCTGAAGAAGAATCTGACTGCAGTTCTGATGATCCTGAAGACATTGGAAGAGAACTTGCAATGCTAGTGAAGAAGTTCCAAAAATTCACCAAGAAGAAAGGCTTCAGAAAATCTTCACGATCAAGCTCAAGGGATGATGAAGTTTCTGCTCATGACTACAAGAAGAAAACATGTCACAAGTGCAAGAAAACTGGACACTTCATTTCTGAGTGTCCATAGTGGGACAATGAGAACAGAAGGAAGAAGAAGAGCAAAGAATATGATTCTGACGACAAGAAAAAGAAGAAATACTCAAAGTCTTCTTCCAAGTCTTCATCAAAGTCTTCATCACACAAGAAGAGCTCATCTGGCAAGGCACGTGCGTTTGTTGGCAAGGAGATGGATTCAGAGGAGGAGTCCGCATCTGAGGAGGCAGAGGTGGAATCTGAGGAGGAGTCTGATTCTGGCATTGCGAGTCTGGCTACAGCATACGTCGCCAAGTCCATCTTCAACACTGAAGACAATAACTGCATCACCAACACCGACGCAAATGACAAGAACGACTCCACTCCTACCTACTGCTTCATGGCACGCGGTGCCAAGGTAAACACACGCACCACTCGCTATGAAACATCCAGTGACGATGACTCTGAATGTGATTCAAAACCTAGCTACAAAACACTTGCTAAAATTGCAACTGAACAACAGAAAGCTATGGAACATATTCAAAAACTGTTAGACAGAAGCGATGATCTGTTGGGTGCTGAAATGACTCGATCTGAATCCTTAATTGAAGACATAAAAAACCTTCACGTTAAGTATCAGGAACTTGAAGATCGTCATGATACTCTCTCAACAACTCATGAAAAGCTTTCCTATGACTATCTTCAAAGGAAGCAAGAACTTGAGAAATTGAGGGTGGCTCATGAAGATCTTCAAAAGGAAAACGAGTCACTTCGCGCCGAACAGATCAGTCCCGCTCAGGAAGGATTTGAACCACCATGTCTTAAATGCATTGAGCGTAATAATGCTAATTCTGTTGCTGAATGTTCCACTGCTACTACTGTTCCAATATCTTCAACTATTGATGTGGCAACTAACCCCTCTGCTGAGGATACCACTGCTATTGCTGATGAGAATGCTAGGTTGAAGACATTGCTTGAAACAGGGATGTACAAAAGTCTGAAAGGGAATCAAACATTATGTGATGTCCTTAAGAAGCAGATTCTGAACCGAAACCCTAGGAAAGAGGGTGTTGGGTTCGAGAGGAGAATTAATGCAGATGGCTCTTACTGGAAACCTGAGCAGTACCCCAAAACCACATGGGTTGCTGCAAAGGAATCCTCAGTAGATCCATCCAATCTGTCTGGCTTCACTTGTGCTAACCCAATTATCATTGGTGAATCCTTTGATGCAAACTATAAACTGTTTAAGAATCAGAATGGTGAAGTGTTTGCCAGGTACATTGGTACTAACTGCAGGAATGGACCGCCTATGAAGAAGATCTGGGTTCCAAAAACAAGTCTGGAAAATCTTCCTGTGAATGTCTTCATGACACCTCACTTGAAGAAGACAAACCTCAGACCAAAGGCTTCATATGGTCCAAAGGCTTCATACAGACAGAGGACTCACCTGAGTCACACTAACGCAAATGTTTTGCAGGGAAACCATACTCAGGCATATGAATATGAGAGCGGTTCATCGAACCGTCATGTTCATATGACCAAAAATTATTCTGCTTATGCCTATGAGTATTATTGTCCCCCTGCTAGACTGTTTGCTAAGGCTTCAAAGCCAAAATTCTCAGATGCTGCACTTAGACTTATAGCTTCTAAGCCACCCTTGAAGATGTGGGTGGTTAAGAAAGCTTAACTCTCTTTTGCAGGGAAAGGTCTCCAGCACAAAAACAAAATCTTCTGATGCTATTGCTGGGGACCATAAAAATCTTGTGGGGCGCAAGATAAACTGCCCAAATGGCATCATTATGTACTTCGTTCCTGAATCGCATGCTACTCTCCCCATTAGTCCTAATCTGGATCTAAGTTTTCATAACCCACTGGTTCGTCAAATGTTTATGCTTCACAACACTCTTCGTGAAGCCTATCCCCCTAACTGCACTGTAGGGTATGACACCAGCGACTTCAAAGTCTTCAGAATGGATTATTGACAGTGGGTGTACAAATCACATGACTGGCAGAAGAAGCCTTCTTATGGACTCAACTTTACGTCCATCCGACAAGAGCCACATTACATTCGCTGACACTGGTAAAAGTAAGGTATTGGGTCTAGGTAGAGTTGCAATCTCAAAGGATCAACACATGGATAAAGTCATGCTTGTTGAATCCCTTGGCTTCAACTTAATGTCTATCTCAATGCTTTGCGATTTGAATATGATTGTAATGTTTGGCAAATATCGCTGCCTGGTGCTAATGGAATCTGACAAATCTCTAGTGTTTGAAGGGTATAGGAAAGGTGATTTGTATGTGGTAGATTTCTCAGCAGGACCACAACTTGCAGTATGTCTTCTTGCAAAAGCTTCAGAATGCTGGCTTTGGCATCGAAGGCTTGGGCATGCTGGCATGAGGAACCTCCACACCCTTGCGAAGAAAAAGCACGTCATAGGCATCGAGGGCGTCAAGTTCAAGAAAGATCACTTATGCAGTGCCTGTGAAGCAGGGAAGATGACAAGGGCAAAACATCCTTCGAAGACAATCATGACCACTACTCAACCCTTCGAACTGCTTCACATGGATCTTTTCGGTCCCACTCACTACTCAACTTTTACTACTTCTGCTTGCCTCTATGGCTTCGTAATTGTTGATGATTATTCTAGATATACTTGAGTGCACATAATCCTTTACAAGACTGAAGTGCAGGATGTCTTCAGACGCTTCGCAAATCGAGCTATGAACAATTTTGGCGCCAAGATAAAGCACATCAGAAGTGACAATGGCACTGAATTCAAGAACACTGGCCTTGATACATATCTGGATACCTTGGGCATCACACATGAATTCTCAGCTCCATACACGCCACAGCAGAATGGCGTCGTCGAACGCAAGAACAGAACACTCATTGAGATGGCCAGAACAATGCTAGATGAATACAAGACTCCAAGAAAATTCTGGACTGAAGCCATTGATACTGCATGCCATACAATCAATCGTGTTTATCTTCAC